>NC_090205.1:6142500-6742500 GCF_033026475.1 Channa argus
TTGCTTTCTATTAAGTTAATCCCCCTCATGTTCTGGTCCCTTTGGTTAGTCTTCTTTGTTCTGAATCCGGTTCCTAGTATCCTCCTGTTAGGAGCGACTTCTGTTCACTATTTACATCGGTCAATAAAGCCCCTCGTTATTTGCAATCCCTCTCTCTCTTCACTTGGGTCCTCCCTTAACCAAAACCGTGACAAAATTCCTGTAAATCAGTATCTACTGTTTGTCAGTATGTAGTTTTTCTATCCTAAAGATGCTGTACATTTATTTCTGATTGCAGCCTTTTCATCACACAGCAGGACAAACAGCTGCTGACAGAGAAGTTGCAGGGAAACAGATGCAAAGGTGAAACAAGTCTCCTCCTTAGTTATCAGTACATGAAATCCTGAGGAGCTCTTGAAACTACTGCATGTCATGTTCTGATTATGTGTATTATTGATTCAGGTTTAATGGACAGCAGCGTCCTCTTCAGGAGAGAGGGAAACAGCGATGTGACGACCACGCTGCTCTTGCTGTGGTGTCATACCAGCTGTGAGTGACCACCCAGCTACTCTAGAGCTGCAGCTAACAGTTATTTTAATTACTGATGCATGATGTTCACAAATCCACTTATTCAACAATTTCATTGAAAAATTGTCAGTATTGTGAAAAGTGATCAATGCAGTCTTAGAAAATGATGCCTTGAAAAACACAAAGAATTTGTGTTGGTGATGTGGTGACTGTGTAAATGATTTGCAGTGTGCAGGATAAAACAAAAGTGCATTAAATGACAAGCTGAGGACAGAGAAACACATGGTAGGAGGAAGGTCAGCTGTAGTCTCTCACACACAAACAGGCTGGTTGTGTTGTACCAGTGGAGGGTTTTTGGTGCAGGGCTTACTGCAGGAATATGACTCAAACATGAAACCCTCAGTGGTTCTATTCAGAACCACAACAGGAAACAGTTAAACATGGGCCAAGTGACAAGGAAAAGAACCTATTTCATAGGTTGAGCTGTAAACTAAACACATTTTTAGGATGTCCTAAACAGTAGTAAAAAGTAAAACTTCCATTTAGTAATACTTTATACTTTGACTCCACTACATGTATCTGACAGGTGCAGTTACCAGTTATTTTTATACCAATATTTAAAAACAATGATGACTTAATAAGATGAGAATTTATTTTGACATTTCAGGGGTAAATTAATAAGAGATCAAAAAGAATAAGAAGTCTAAAATAAGTCCTAAGATGTCATTTATGACATTCTTTATGGAATAAAGAATCTGTGGTGCAAATGTTTTTAGAAGAGCCTTCCAAAGAATTCCAGCAAACATGTAGAAAATAGGTATTAACAAAATAAAAAAAATTGCTTAGTCCTATATAAAGTAAAATCAGATCCATTTTTACCAGCTGCAAGGCTGCACGGTGGTGGACTGGTCAGTGCTGCTGTCTCACAGCTAGATGTTCCTGTGTGGAGTTTGCATGTTCTCCCCATGCTTGCATGGGTTTCCTCCAGGCCCAGTACAAACTTGGGAGCATTTATTAACATGATACTAACCTTTATAAGTGCAGACTTGAAGAAATATTGAACTATTGTATGTTTTACAAACAGTCTGCCGAGCTAGAGCTAAGTCTCGCAGTTCAAATCCCAGCCCACGCACCAGATGTGTCCTTATGCAAGACACTGAATGCTAGATCCTCAGGTGGGCCCCTGAGGCCACCCACTGCTCCCTTTAGGGGGACGTGTTAAATGCAGAGGAGTTTCAGTGTAACATGTATGTGGGCTCAATGATCACAAGAAAAGCTAAGTTTATGACTGAATTTCAGTCCAAATGTCCTGAAGCAAAAACACATTTTGTCTCAGTTATAAGTTAAAGCTATAAAAAAGTATCTGGCAACCAAATATTTGTGCTTATTAATTGCTTATAACTAATCTATAAAGTAATGAATGGCGTATCTACAGAGCTTATAAAGCCTTTATAAATGGAGAGTTGTATCTCCACCTCCACCTGCTGTAGTGAGCTAACATGCCAACACTTTATTTGATTTACATACTGACATGTGTACATTTGCATTGTTTAACATGTCCTCTTGGTTAAGAGAATCTGTAGTTCTTACCTGGCCTGGCTTACCGGAGGCTGGTTGTATTTGTGACACGGAAGGGGTTTACCAGAAATTTGGTTCTGTACTGTCTTGCCGTGTAGGTATTTGTTAAAGAAGATTGTCGCAAGAGAAACTAAAGCCGCATATTGTCCACAACCCAGACAGTATACTATCCTACCCAATTCAGAAAAATAGGGTTACAGACTGGTTGCTTGTCACATGCTTTTGAGGATGCAGGACAGAAGACTGCTGCAACCAACCTTCATCAGAAGACTTGGTATGAAAAATGTTGCTTCACCCTCACCAGCCAGGTGATCTTGTTCTTGATGACTCAGCACAAAAGCTGAAGAAGCTCGCTTCCAGATGGAAAGGGCCACTGTTGGTTTAGCTACGGTTGAGCAGAGATGGACACTCAGGTGTCCCTTTATGAGATTACAGATTCTAGGAATGCACACTCATGGAAATGGATTGTTCATCACATCAGGGTTAAAGGCTATAAATAACCTTTACCACCTACCTCTACCCACTGCACCATCACTGACCTTAGCCCCCTCTCTTAATGCCTTGTCAGGGGCCCTTCCTTTTTGCCCTCCTCCCCCACATGTCCCGGCCACAGCTGGATAAGGATTTATTATTACAAGCCCGATTCCAAAAAGGTTGGCACACTGTACAAATTGAGAATATAAAAGAAATGCAATAATTTACAAATCTCAAATGTATATTTCACAATAGAATATAGATAACATATCAAATCTTGAAAGTATGAAATTCTGAAATGCCTTGCCAAATATTGGCTCATTTTGGATTTCATGAGAGCTACACATTCCAAAAAAGTTGGGACAGGTAGCAATAAGAGGCCGGAAAAGTTAAATGTGCATATAAGGAACAGCTGGAGGACCAATTTGCACCTTATTAGGTCAATTGGCAACATGACTGGGTATAAAAGAGCCTCTCAGAGTGGCAGTGTCTCTCAGAAGTCAAGATGGTCAGAGGGTCACCAGTTCCCCCAATGCTGCGGCGAAAAATAGTGGAGCAATATCAGAAGTTTCTCAGAGAAAAATTGCAAAGAGTTTGAAGTTATCATCTACAGTGCATAATATCATCCAACAATTCAGAGAATCGAACAATATCTGTGCGTAAGGGTCAAGGCCTGAAAACCATATTGGATGCCCGTGATCTTCGGGCCCTTAGACGGCACTGCATCACATACAGGAATGCTACTGGAATGGAAATCACAACATGGGCTCAGGAATACTTCCAGAAAACATTGTTGGTGAACACAATCCACCGTGCCATTTGCCGTTGCCGGCTAAAACTCTATAGGACAAAAAAGAAGCCATATCTAAACATGATCCAGAAGCGCAGGCGTTTTCTCTGGGCCAAGGCTCATTTAAAATGGACTGTGGCAAAGTGGAAAACTGATCTGTGGTCAGATGAATCAAAATTTCCTTTTTGGAAAACTGGGACGCCAGGTCATCCGGACTAAAGAGGACAAGGACAACCCAAGTTGTTATCAGCGCTCAGTTCAGAAGTCTGCATCTGTGATGGTATGGGGTTGCATGAGTGCGGGTGGCATGGGCAGCTTAAACATCTGGAAAGGCACCATCAATGCTGAAAGGTACATCCAAGTTCTAGAACAACATGCTCCCATCCAGACATCGTCTCTTTCAGGGAAGACCTTGCATTTTCCAACATGACAATGCCAGACCACATACTGCATCAGTTACATCATGGCTGTGTAGAAGAAGGATCCAGGTATTGAATGGCCAGCCTGCAGTCCAGATCTTTTACCCATAGAAAACATTTGGCGCATCATAAAAAGGAAGATGCGACAAAGGAGACCAAAGAGAGTTGAGCAATTAGAAGCCTGTATTAGACAAAAATGGGACAACATTCCTATTCCTAAACTTGAGCAACTTATCTCCTCAGTCCGCAGATGTTTGCAGACTGTTATAAAAAGAAGAGGGGATGCCACACAGTGGTAAACATGGCCTTGTCCCAACTTTTTTGAGATGTGTTGATGCCATGAAATTTAAAATCAACTTATTTTTCCCTTAGTTCGTAGTAGTTTGCTGTTTCAGGACTTTAAATTAATAACATTAAAGGTTAAAATTATGCTTAGCATAAGGTTATTCTAAGCAGAATGAAGCAACAGCTTGGCTGAGTAGCAAAAGGTTTCCAATCAAGAAGAAAGAAGTTCAGTTGGCACAATTCAATCTTCGTATACATAAGCTGGTTTCTTAACTGTCACGTAAACAGGATAGCTGGTTTTCAAAAACAGGGTAGTGGATTGGGGAAACCCGATTTCCACACACAGATTTTTACTGAATTAATTCAATGTCATTGCTATGTATATGTGTAACCAGGTTTCTAATCATCTCCCTGAAGGATGAGATCATTAATCCACTTATGTACATAGGCCCAGAATACCAACCCCTCTGGACAAGGATGTTTGGCTTGAGAAAGAAAGGTCAGAGAGCAGCATTGTTTCTCACTAGATCTTTGAGCTTGGCTTTCAAAATAAGTCAGAGGTGGAAAAGAAATCAATTACTCTTCTGCTGCATGTATACACAGATTTCTGGTAACCAGGTGAGATCTGCATAACATGATACCCGAGAAAGCTGAAGGTCGAAGTGAACTGGTTATATAAGTGCATGTATATGCACTCTTTAAAAGAGTGATGCATAAGGACTTTGGGGTCTTGTCCTGAGGCGTCGACTCTACCGTTGTTGTGTCCAAATGTACCTGGGAAGCATCTACTTAGTTTGTCCAATGTACAAATCTGTACATATCTTGCTGCTCTGGATTGCGTATATCACATTGCTCTGCTTATGTCTGGGTGTTTTGTCTTTGGGGTGGACCTCTTTTAGCCACAGTGTGTTGCTGGGTTTGAAATGTTCAGGGATGCGGTGTTTATTTAAAATTCTTCAAAAGTTTCTAAGATACTCGAGCCACATATGGGATGACAATGACAGAAAATGGAAAAGCAACAATACCCCAAATGATCATAAAAAAGGACGAGTTGTACAAAACTAAATAGCAGGTCCAGTTGCCACCAAACAGCATTTTCTGGGTCTCTGACCATTCTGTATCCTCCAGTTGATCACTCATAGTTCTACTCTATTGCTAATGAAATCACAGCATCACTTATGTTAAACTTACATTTTGTAACTACTTGATTGCTGCACCAACACAGTCGCTCACAGGTGGAAATTCAGTGCTCCAGAGTGTGCATTGCATGTGGCATATGGTGCTTATCAGTGAAAGTTATGAAGAGCTATAGAGAAATAGAAGTATTTCCTTTTTTTCAGTATAAATACAGTAAATGCAAACGTAATTGCTTTAAATGTAATATTACTTATTTATTTGCATTTATACAGATATTCCTCTCTAACTTCACCGCACTAGGCACCTGGTGGTGGATTGGTTTGACTGACAGGGAAGAGGAAGGCACCTGGAAATGGATTGATGGAGCCTTACTGACTCAGAGGTTTGACCCTAATGTGTTTTTAGCACATATTAAAGCCTCTGACATTAGCAAACTGTTGACTTAACACTTTACTGAAAGAATTCTGAATAATAACTTAACATTAGAGTGAATCATAGAATATTCAGCTCAATTAAGACTTTGATCAACCATTCAGTTCATTTAAAACTACAAGGCAATGAAACTACCCCAATGTAGGAATAAAACCCAGATTCAAAAAACAGATTTTAGGTCCTATGACTTGTGAAAAATGTTCACAAATATTTCTAGAAAGAAGCAGCATGGTGGTGGTGTGGTTGGCGGTGCTACCTCACAACTAGAAGGTCCCCAGCTTTAATCCATCTGCTGACCTTGGTCTTTGCGTGTTTTGCCTAAAGTTTGATTCTTTTTCTTTTTAGGTACTGGGAAACAAAACAGCCTGACAATGGTATTGGAGACACAATGTGGGGTGAGGAAGACTGTGCCCACATCCGAACTCAAAAGAAAACTAAAAATAACTGGAATGATCTGTCATGTGATGCTTCTCTGCACTGGATTTGTGAGAAAATGGCTCAGTGCTAGTGTACATCATGTATCCTTGCTTTTAGAAAGGTATTTGTTGTGGAGATCTTGTTGATGTTTAACGACAATTTAATTGAGTTTATACCAAAGATTATGTAATATGTAATCTGCCTTTATGACTAACCACATGGCTGTATAACTTAATAAAGATGTGTTATGTCTAGAGAGGTGCGAGGTTTTGTTGGAACATTCTACTATGTGCGATAAAACCACAGGGGGCTGATTTTGTCTGTGACACAAGGTTATGAGACTGGTTTTGACCAGTTTATGACCAGGGTTTATTCCCCCCCACTGCAACACCTTTGGGGTTTGGTCTATATCCAAGGAAGTCGTGAACTTTTATAAATAATTTGTACATGAACGTGTTCTTGTTCAGACTGATCTGAACCCTCTTGCAATAGTTTTTTTGCTGTTTGACCTTCAAAAACTTCAACCCACACCAGAAAGGCATCACAAATCAAAAATGGCTTCTCTCAGGTTGAGAAGCTGTCATCCTGTGCTACCCGGACAATGCTCCAATCTGTGTAGGATCTGAGCCAGATCATCGAAATGAAAGAAGATGGCAGCCATGCCTTAGCAGATAATCTGTAGTGTTGTTTTCCAATGATGTATGCCGCACAGTGAGTAGCTCTGTCTCATGAGAAAAGGGAATATCCCGAGACAGACTTGACACCATGACATGGGTGATGTCATGGTAAGGAAAGGAGTAAAGGTCCCAGGCTCAATCCTAAGCCAGGTCATAAAGAACTACCACCACTCTGTGAATTTATGGTAAAAAATTGTTGTTTCCTATATGGGGAGGACTCTGCTTCACAAGTGAGGAAAGTCTGAGTGAAAGGCGGAGAAGAATGAAAAGAGCACTCAACGGCACACATGCCTGTCCAATAAAGGAAAGGGAAAAAACGTCATCCTGATAATCCTGACACATTACATGTTCTGTTGAAACATTATCTCATCAAGACCTCTCTTTTGCTCCCACTCTGTCTCCAGCCCATGCTTACTTCTCTCCGCAGACCGGCTTTATTGTTATTTCTATGTTTTGTCCGTGTTGATATTGTATGTCTGCTGCTTGGCCATTGGTCTCGCTTGTAAAAGGGATTTCTCTATAGGATTTCCTGCTAAATAAAGGCAAATAACCTGCCAAGAACTTTCTTTCCTTTTCCCATCGGTGCACACAACTTAAATTCGGATATATCCTGCAGTTACCTGGCCTGCTTTTTTACGTTAATTTCCAAATTACAAAGTTGCTATGTGCTCCATGTACTCTGAAAGCATGGTAGCACTTCAGGCTATAACCTGCAAGTTACAGTTTAATTATTTCGTACAGACTATGTATCACCAGGTTCCAACAGTGGGACAAATGTTCACTGGTAAAGTGGAAGAAAACAGTTAGTTGGGGAATAATAGAACATGACAATAACTGGAAATATTAGGAGACCTGGGCCCATATTGATTACATTTCCTGGAAGGGGAAATCCCTCATAACTGGCCAGAAATTCTCAGAAGAATACAGTTGTGGTCCTGTTTTTTGGGGCAGGAGTAAGAGCAGGTCCAGGCCTAAACAAAGGAAGCAATGTTAGATAAAGTGCAATATTCATAACTGTAAGACAGAATGTAGAGTGCAGTAATACTGTTACAGTATTATGAGAAAATGCTAGACCACAATACTTTTCAGATCCTATCACTGCCCATTAGCACTCCCCAAGATCTTTATCCCAGTCTGTGGATCAGTCAGTAAACCCAACTGTCCCTGGCTGTAATTCCTGAATGGTTAATGCCACACTTTTGTTAAATCCCTTTAATTAAAGCTGAAAGAGTTAAAGCAAGTTTTCCGTTTCAAATTCACTGTAGTGGTTTACAGAGGCCAAATGCCAAAAATCACATTGCTGTTTCAATATTTATGAACCTGACTGCAGGACTGTGAAAAACCCCTTTACCAAAGATCAGTGAAGAAAATATTGAGCTAGCAGCTTCTCATATTTCACCTTTAGATCTGACTTGGTTATTGCCAACATCACTTGTAAATATTAAACAAATCCAAAAAGTCTTTATAGAAATGACTGTTGGCAACTGGACCTTAAGACGTTAGCAGAGCAGAGCTTACAGTCAGTTTAACTTTGGTTGCTGTCACTTATCTTAAACAGCTATAGATGAACAGACATTTTTCAACCTCCAACTACCTGCTCAACCAATGTGAGTGTGGCTGGTTAATGCACATGGCTCTACAGAAGATCAGACCTTTCTTTCTCCTGACCTTTGGCAACATTTCACCATTATGTATCTCAGGGTAACTTGTTACTGTAAAAACTACCAGACATCCTGTTTCAAATGTACTTTCCTGTGTCCAAGAGAATGTGGCACACATCCTTTAAATTCTCCACACACGTACAATATCCTTTTTTCTTGCCCTCTATGTACTAAGCCTTGAAATAATCGCAGTCCATCTTTTTTTTTTCTTTTCGGCTTATCATGTGAGTTCAGGGTCGCCACAGCGGATCATTGTCCACATGTTGATTTGGCACAGTTTTTATGCCGGATGCCCTTCCTGACGCAACCCTCCCCAATTTCTACCGGGCTTGGACCGGCACTGCACAGATGGAAATAACAGTACATCATTAATATATTGAAATATGAGAACATATAGGCATTTCATATACTTAAAATACAGATGTAGTAATTCAAAGAGTCATAGTTTTTCTGTGTGGTATGTCTGTGGTATCCTACTGGTGGCATTTCATCAGGGATGAGGTGTTTAATTCGAAGCTTGCAACCCGTTCTTCATCTCAACCATGAGGTGTTATAAGGTCTCGTCCTTGCCCCCAGTACCCAGTACTGTAGAGTGCACATGTGCACAACCAATCAGGCATAACATAACAGTTTGACCCCCTGTGCAATTTAATGCAATGCAATGCAGCAGCTGTGCCATGAGTTCTACTTTAACAAGGTTATCATTTCTCTATTTTTAAGTTGGAACTGCCAGAAAGGGGATAATTCTGCTGTGTGTTTATTATTGAGGTCAAAGTGAGTAGTGGAGTCGTACTGGAGTTAATTATAAGAAGAGGTGGTTCTAATGTTTTGCCCCCCTCATTCCTGCCACCTACAGAAGATATAGCGTGATCGCATGCCATCCCACTGCACAAAAGATCTGGCGTAACAGTGATAAACTGACACAGCATCAGACCATCCCTTTCTGTGGCTACATCTAAAGTATACTAAGTATATCTAAATTAAGTGGCCTGTAGTTGTCTTTTTTAAACTTGTTTTTCACTGGGTACATTTGATCAGTTACCAATGCCGGCACCTTTTGACTTGTCTACACATTAGTAGAGTCATGGACAGTTAAAGGCCCCACCACTGACAAAAATGACCACAAATGTGTCACATTTTCTTTTGGTAATTTTTTTTTTTTTTTTTTGGGTCAGTTTCAATCTCTTTGACGACTTTATGATCAATGGAGCAAATGAATGTCAGTGTTGAAAGTGACAAGTCTGTTCATTCAAGACCTTCATTTTTTTTATATAAAATCGTTTAGAACAAACATTTTTCAAATATTAAGTTAAGTAATATTAATATTAAGTAATATAAGTTTTTGAGTGATGCTCACCCTTTTTAACAATTTCTGCTTCATTAGTAAGGTTTGCACCATTTGTATTTTAATTTGACAATGACTAATATCTGACAGTGGTGGGCGAACACAGCAAAGCAGAGAGAGGGGGATGGGGTGCAGCAGAGTGATTTACATTCTCATGCTAGCCCTCAACTATATACTAAAAGAAATACTAAGGTGTGGTCTGAAATTATAATGATATAGCTTCTCCAGGACAGTTAGAACAAAATGTCTTCACTGACCGAAGAGAGTAAACAGCTGATTGCCAGCCTCATACAAACATTTGAAGACCTGTACAGGCTACAGAGTGAGTGTGTCATTTGATTCATGCACAATAAAAACCTCTGTGCTAAAGTTAAGTTATACTGTCACTATGTGGCAGATGGAGTTTTATCTCGTCTGACTGATGTCTGTTTTCTCTTATAGAGGAAATGTGTTTTACAGGATGGACAATGTTAAATATTTCCTGTTACTTCATCCCCATTGAGTTTGGTCCTTTGGAAAGAGGCAGACAGGACTGCAAAGACAGAAATGGATCTAGTTGTGATAGATAGTGCTGCAGAACAGGTACAATGTGAACATTATAGGAAACTGAGGTCAATGACAAAGGTAAACACTGAATTTTTATTATTTGGAAATGGCTTAATGGATCTTCAGACTCTGAGGTTTGACTTTTTAAAGCACAAACTACAGCCTGTACAACAGTTTCAGTGAAAACAGAGCATTAGTGTGACTCACAGATAAGAAAATTTAGGTTCATAATTTAAAAGCTCAAAGCTGAGCAGCTGTTTCTGTGAATGAAAAAGTACAAACCAGATGCAGAAAATTATTAGTTTCTGTGATGTGTGGAGAAGAAACATCACAAATAAATTCAATAAAGAGACTACCTAGGTGAAAATAGGTTATTATATCTAATTATTTGTTAGAAATCTGAGTAAAACAAATGTTTTATAGAATTTGAGGAGATAAAGCTCAGGTGGTAGAGCCGCCGCCTACCAACCATAGGGTCGGAGGTTCACGCCCCGCTCTTCCCGACCACATGTCGAAGTGTCCCTGGGCAAGACACTGAACCCCCACCAGCCCATCCCCAGCTGGTCCCAAACCCGGTTTTCCTTTTGGTTTATCCTGTGAGTGTAAAACCACTTTAATCATAAGCCTGCTTTCTTTTGCTTAAATGCATTTGGTTTTTTTCAGATGTTTAGTTTTCAGGAGGCCTTGGTGTTTAGTCTATACATCTTATAAGCAGTTTGACAACCCCAGAATCAGTTTTTAAAGCAGGAAACAGTCACTCATGTTTTAATTTTTAAAATAGCAAAATGGCTTACCAGTGTATGAAACCCTTTTGTCTCATTTTCACACAAAGATCAAGATTGTTTTTCGACAAATTTACAGATTTGACCATCGTGAGTATTTGTAGCGTTGTCTGCGACCTCTTTCTGTCCTGAAATATGTGAAACATCTTCACAAATACCAAGCAATTAAAAATATGATTGTTAGTGAAATAAACAGAATGTCTTTTGAGCAGTTTTATTACAAAGTATAAAGAATAAAAAAAAGCATAAAGAAGACAATACCCTCACTAATACATTAAGTTAGAAATGCAGACCTAAAGCTCAGACATAAGACCGTGACCCATTGGACTGGAAGGGGAGTCAGGTGGTCTGCCATGCTCTCAACATGATGTATTTTTCTGCAGTGGGGATGAATCACAAAACATTGGAGTTTACACTAGAAATGCTTTGGTCAGATGGACTCATGTGCTCATCACCATCCATATTGGTGCTTATCACCATGGTGCTTATCATTTGTATTTAGTACTGTACACTTGTGATCAGAATGCCCGAGATGCAATTTGAAACAAAGTGCAATGGGGCTATGAGTGAAAAACTTCTACACTTTATTAAAATCGGGAACTAAATTCAGGTTCAATTCGGGCAGTGAATTCAGACTAAAATTAGGAAGTAAAGTTACAAATATAACTATCAAAACTATGGGGCTAAACCCAGGGACTAAACTTGAAGATTCTGTCCACATCTTTGACTTATAGCCAAAAAATAGTAATAAAACATTCAAATTTGGCAGTTAACTTCAGGAACCCAACTCTGAGACAAAACCAAGTAAACTATGGGTTAAACTCTGGGAATAAATTTGGGCACCCAAACTTTGGGTACTTATAAAGTACTAAAGAAAAAACTAAATTTGGGAACGAATATCAAGGTTTAATCACGGGAACTAAACTCCGAGACTAAACCAAAATGAAACATTCTTATAGAAATGTGCTATGTAGCTATGTGATTAATGTTACTATTAATTTACACCCATATAAAGCAAATAGCATGAGCTAGATGAACTATTTCCCAAAGATTTGTCTTCTAATTTACGAATGTAAATGTAGGGTGTCATCATTGTAATAGATATCGACAAAAACTTCAAAAATCGGAAATGTTGCTGTTATGCAATTTTAAATTGCATGAAATTATTTGCATGAAATTAAGACATTTTTCAACACAGAAATTATTATATAAATGAAATATAAATGACAGAGGTGATGGACAGAGACAGGGCATATTCATGTCTTACATAAAACATTTCCATATGTATGATGTCAAAACATTTACCAGTGTTACACTTATTTTTCTCAGAGATTGTCAGATCCCCAATTTCACTTCCTCCTTCAGGACTTTTATTTTACAGCCACTTCCTGTTTCCTTGTCCCGTCACATTGTTTCTGCTTTACTAATCACTAATCACTTTGCTTATACACCTCCGCAGTTCCCTCACCAAGCTGCTAGATTGTCTGCATTATCGTCGCGGTTTTTCAGCCTTCATCAGAGTTCGTCGTTGCCATCCACGGTTTGGACCACGCTGCCTCTGCCTGCCGCTCTGGTTTAGTGACTAACTGCTCCGTATTGACTCTCTGTTGCCGACTATATATATATATATTATGAGTACTGCTAAATGCAAGTAAGAACTCAAGGTTCATCACGGACCCTCGTAACCATGCCATGCCCATGTTTTGATTGTCACACGTGATTTCCTACCTGTGAAGCTCAGACCAAAGTTTGACTACGTGCTCATGAATAACACTAATTATTGAATCAAGCATCAGTGGATATATATATTCACTGAAAGGGATTTTGGAGTTATTGAATATTGTTTCACCAAAGGGCTTTTGGAGTTGTCTCCACGTCAGGGATTGGAGATCCACCCCGGCTACGTTCCACGCGCACACTTCCAGAACCATACTCCACTCTTCCCCGTAAGATCCCTACCTCCCCTCCAGACTCAGCTCGTCTCCTAAGTACTCACCTGTGTCCTCCCTCATGGACTCGAGATCAGCACCACCTAGCGAGTCGGAGGGCTAACCACATTAACTTCCTGTCTTGCCAACAATAACACTTCTCAGATACAACTTCTCAGTTTTAAACTTCATTAACACTGAGAAGTTGTATCAAGCACCTTAGTGGGTCCAACCCTAAAACTAGCATATTACACAGATTTCTGCCAGTTGAATTCCCAACCCCATCATTTGGTTCTACCACATCAATGTGTAACAGGTCAATGGAAGAAACATTAGACTGTATATTGTAACGCCCCACGTCTGGGGGAGCTAACTGTAGGAGGCAATGAAGCTAAGGCTAAGCTAATGCTTAGCGGGCTAATACGGGAACAAACTTTCCAAAATAGCAGGAGGATGAGAGCCTTTGTGCCCACGACTCTAAGTGTCTCGAGCTGATTGGCATGAGACAATAAACAGACAGCTCTTGCCTTTTTACAGCTATCCCCGTCACCCTGGCACATTAAACATTTTAAACACACAGAACTATTTACACTTTACTCATAATGCCCCAGGGCTCGTTGTGCCAGTCCCAAAACTGATCTACTAGCCATGCCCATGCCCCCTTCCCCCTGCATTGGCAATGGGGGTGGCCGACAAAGGACTGTCCTGACATTCCGTCACCGGAGTCGAAGACAGGATGGTACTATGCAAACAGATCTCTGTGCAGCACCATCTTCCAGCCCCATCCCGGCATGCAGACCCGATCCACCACCTCAGAGATCTGGACAAGGATCTCTCTGGGTCCATGCAAGTGGCTGGTGAGTTTTAGGGAGAGTCCCCACTTCCACATGGGGTAGTGAACCCAGACCTTGTCACCAACTGAAAAAGGGTGTCCATGGCACAGACGATCGTACAACCACTTTTGTCAGACCTCAGTGTCCCCCCTGAGACTCTCGAGCCAGGTGATGAACCAGAGGAGGTAGCCCAACTCTGGGTTACCATCAATCTCAGGCGTTGGGGGTGCCCCAAAAACCAAGTCCACTGCTGTCTGGAGCTGCCACAGGAACAGTCACTCTGATGCCAGCTGGTTAAGATGGCGAGTTGGGTGGGCAGGGTGCAAAAATAACCCATCCAACCAGTCTATCACACTGAAGGTGAAGTGGTGTGGTTCAGGTCTTTTTCTCGCCAAGCCGCTGGCACACCTCAGCAAACTGCCGGCTCTCAAAGTTCTGCCCTGATAGCTGTGTTGTTCATCCAGTACCCCAAACCGGGAAAACATCTCCTCCACCAGAGGCTGACACACTGTTTGTTAGCCGTTAGCTACACTAGCTGTAGCTGTTGAGCTGCCTGCATCGGGTAACGTTATCTGCTGTAGCCAACAGTACAGAAACACTAGAAACACTGTTTGGCTGAGCAGGACAAAGTCAAGAGCAAAACACCACGGCCAACTCAACTGTGAGGCTCACTGAGCTGAACCGTATGTAGCCTGTAAGGCTGAGCCTGGGAGTCTGAACTAAGGGAAATCTAACCTTCCGATACAGACAAAACTTGCAGATGCAAGAGCAAAAATCCACCCATAAAAAGACAGCCATTGGAAGGGTTTTCAGCACTTTTAGTTAAAAGTGCTTTCTCAGCTTATTAGACATTAACACTTAGTTTTTTAAATGAATACATTTTCTCATTATTTTAAATACACACAAATTATTTACAGTTACAGATTTGTGTACAGACACACAAGCAGACTGAAATACAAATTCCAGCATGCATGGACGCACAAATCCCTGTATATATAAAAGAATTAAGCTGCTATTCTACTCCCATACACTGTTGCACGTGATGATTTAATGATTTGCATAATGGCTGGGATTAGAGTGGGTGCAACTGCTTAAAGGACCCTGGAGGAGACGGGATCCAATACTGAGCCAAGATGTGGACTCACCAGGCACCTGACTACAGAAAATGAAGTATTGTTTCCTGCAAAGAAACATGCAGAAATGGAGGACAGCAGCCTGATTTCTTATTACTCTACTGTTTTTTTTTTTACTTTGCATGAAATGATTTTTCAACAGATAATATGTTTGTATATAAATGAAACATGACAGAGATGGTGGACAGAGCATATTCATGTCAAACATAAAACATTTGCCAGTTTTACACTTTTTTCTCACAGATCCATTTCAGAGAATATCCACAAGGCAGGTCATTCCACTTGTGACCTGTCTGAACTTTAATTTCTGCACAGTCCTCTCGATTAAATGAATACCATGGCCCGTCATTTGGTTCTCCCTCATCCCAGTTCCTAATGGGTGAATGAACAAAACAAAAAACAATCGTGAAATTGTGAATATCTGACATAAAAAGACTCTTGATGGTCTCTATGTTGATAACTTATTAAATGTTATGACAGCAGTGGTGCAGTCAGAGCCAACAGTACTGAAACAGACAGGAAGTGTGTCAGCAGTCATTCTAGCAGCTCTGAGAGTCTCCAGTCAGTGGTGTTCAGAGCCAAATCCTAACTCTGACACTGTGCAGGTGAAACAGTGTGAAAAGGTTGTCGGCTTCTATTTCTGTCATTTTTGTTCCTCAGTCAAACCACGAAGGCCTTTATGAGCTCTTTCTAGAAACCTCTTTGTTTCAGTTGTGTTGGTCCAAACATACATTTACAGAGATTTTTGGATTTAAAGAAGGTGAAGCACATTTCTGTCTTACTTAAAAGTCAGTGGAGATCCATCGATCCATTTCCAGGTTCCCTCTTCAGCTCTGTCACTTAAACCGATCCATGCTGACTCCTTGGTGAATCCAGAGAGAAATTCCTGTTCAATACAGAGACAGAATTCCACAGTTTCTATGTTCTAGTTTTAACCACATTACACCTTCACATGTGTGTTATGGCAGAGGTACAGAGATGGATAACACACACTTTCAATCTTAGAAAAAAATACAGCAGAAATATAAGAAATTGAGATCCACAACAAACCAATAAGCTAAATAGTTAGAGTTATTCCATTTATGTTATGATGGATTCAGAGAACAATCAAATGCTAAAATATCTCCCTAATATAAAATTACAATTATTAAAATGGCTTATTGCCAGGAACAACAACTTAGGAGCTAGAACTGAAACCTTTAGACTATAACTAGATTCAGGCAGAAAAAATATCCATCCATTATCTGTAACCACCTCTTCTGCGTAAGGCTGCAGGGGGCTGGAGCCTATCCCAGCTTTCATAGGGTGAGAGGTGGGTAAACTCTGGACAGGTCTCCAGCCGACCTCCTTCCTATTAAAACTTCACTAGTCACCTTTAAATTGTGTCAGCAAATGCAGCTCCACTGCTGAGTTCCCTAGTCTCAGTCATGGTCCATGGTTGTAGGTGGCTATAAATGCACTGGTTTCAACATCAGATTTGGCCCTTTATGTCTTTTAATCTCATTCCTTGTTCAGTCACATAAATGTGGACACTAACACTCTACCTGTTCTTCTTTGCTGTTTATTATCACCAGATCTGCTCTTTTATTTTGGCAGTCGCTTCTTCCATTTGTCCAAGAGTCCGACCTACTCGAGAGAATATAGCAGGACCAGCTGAACTGTGTCCATCCTGCAGGACAAGTTTTCTCTGTCACATATAAGACAGAAGACAATAGAAATCGGTCAAGACAAAATGAAGACACCATGAGGTAAAACATACAAATGTGGCACAGAGGTGATTTGTAGTGTCTGACTCCTGTTTAGAATTACATAACAATAACCTCAACATGTTAACATTAGTTTATTAACTTGCACTTAGAATCTGACCAATGCTTTCAAAGTCTTTGGGAAACATTATTTGTGCAAACATAAGTGTCTAAACTGTCTTATATGGACGATTGTACTGTGTACTATTGTGTACAGCTGTGTATAGTTTTTTGGCATCAGTAAGGTGTCATGTGCCTTGTCCCTTACTGCCCATACTCACTGGACAAACTGTCAAGCCTGTCTCTGTCTTTAGTCATTTCACTGAGTTTGGCAGTCAGGGAGGACACTCTGGAATTCAGCTGGTCTTTGTCTTTAGTCACGGAGGACACTCTGGAATTCAGTTGGTCCTTCTCTGCAGTCAGGGAGGACACTCTGGAATTCAGCTGGTCTTTGTCTTTAGTCACGGAGGACACTCTGGAATTCAGTTGGTCCTTCTCTGCAGTCAGGGAGGACACTCTGGAATTCAGCTGGTCCTTCTCTGCAGTTAGAGAAGACAGACTGGAATTCAGCTGGTCTCTCTCTGCAGTCAGGGAAGACACTCTGGAATTCAGCCGGTCTCTCTCTGCAGTCAGGGAAGACACTCTGGAATTCAGCTGGTCCTTCTCTGCAGTCAGGGAAGACAGACTGGAATTCAGCTGCTCTCTCTCTGCAGTCAGGGAAGACACTCTGGAATTCAGTTGGTCCTTCTCTGCAGTCAGGGAAGACAGACTGGAATTCAGCTGGTCTCTCTCTGCAGTCAGGGAAGACAGACTGGAATTCAGCTGGTCTCTCTCTGCAGTCAGGGAAGACACTCTGGAATTCAGCTGGTCCTTCTCTGCAGTCAGGGAAGACACTCTGGAATTCAGCTGGTCCTTCTCTGCAGTCAGGGAAGACAGACTGGAATTCAGTTGGTCCTTCTCTGCAGTCAGGGAAGACACTGTGGCATTCAGCTGGTCTCTCTCTGCAGTCAGGGAAGACACTGTGGCATTCAGCTGGTCTCTCTCTGCAGTCAGGGAAGACACTCTGGAATTTAGCTGGTCCTTCTCTGCAGTCAGGGAAGACAGACTGGAATTCAGCTGCTCTCTCTCTGCAGTCAGGGAAGACACTCTGGAATTCAGTTGGTCCTTCTCTGCAGTCAGGGAAGACAGACTGGAATTCAGCTGGTCTCTCTCTGCAGTCAGGGAAGACAGACTGGAATTCAGCTGGTCTCTCTCTGCAGTCAGGGAAGACACTCTGGAATTTAGCTGGTCCTTCTCTGCAGTCATGGAAGACACTCTGGAATTTAGCTGGTCCTTCTCTGCAGTCAAGGAAGACACTGTGGCATTCAGCTGATCTCTCTCTGCAGTCAGGGAAGACACTCTGGAATTCAGCCGGTCTCTCTCTGCAGTCAGGGAAGACACTCTGGAATTCAGCTGGTCCTTCTCTGCAGTCAGGGAAGACACTGTGGAATTTAGCTGGTCCTTCTCTGCAGTCAGGGAAGACACTGTGGAATTTAGCTGGTCCTTCTCTGCAGTCAGGGAAGACAGCCTTTTATCCACCTGGCATCTCTCTGCAGTCAGGAAATTAATTCTGGATTTCAGGTGGCATCTCTCTGCAGTCAAGGAAAACACTGTGACATTCAGCTGGTCCTTCTCTGCAGTCAGGGAAGACAGATTGTTCTTACTGTCCTGGAGACTCCCAGTCATGTTGGCTTTGATAGTGAAGAGTTCAGCTGCCACACTGTTTACTGTGTTATGGTCTAAACATAATAAAGAGTGTGTGAAACACAAGAACCATATAATGCAATTTAACTAATTTCCTATTTTTTATATTATGATTATAATGAACTGATGCTCCTAATTTAAATTCTGTGGATTAAATATCTCCACTAAATTCTTACACTTTCCATAGTCCCATAAAGCATCAAACAAATTGTAATACACTATTTGGACAAAAGTATTTGGTCAAACCTGTTAATTACTGAATTCAGGTGTTTCAATCAGACCCATTGTCACAGGTTTATAAAATCAATCACCATTTGCAAACATTTGTGAAAAAAAAAAATTGGGTTGTTCTGAAAAGATTCAAACATGGTACTGTGATAGGATGCCACCTTAGCTATAAGGCACCTCGTTTTTCAGGGTTTGGGCTATAAAAATTTTAGCTTTGTCTTTTTAGTTAGTGTTGTAATTTTACATTTTATTAAACTATTTCAAATATATTATAAAAAAATTAAATAAAAAGAAATGATTTGATAAATATAAATCTTTAAAACTAAATTTAACGTTGAATTTAACTTCTGTGTGTACTTGTATTTTAACTTTGTATATTTCATTCAGTGTTGTTTTGACAGTTAGTTAAAAAAACATTTGTGGCAGATTTAAAACATAAACATATTAAGCTTAAACATCTAAAATACAGTTCGAAGTAGCATAATGCTTAAGATAAGAATGTTGACTTATGAAAACCAGACTCACAGTGGAGACTGAAGATGAATAATCCCGTCAACAGGAAAACACTCAGCAGCCCCAGACAGAGAACAGCTCTATAAAATCTCCTCTCTGAGCTCAAACGACCTGAAAAGAGAAAAAAAAAAAACTGTGAATACAGTCAATGAATTCATAGTAAGATCAGATAATATCAGATTCATTCCCCACTTAGTTTGTAAGCATCTATGTCTGATTGAACCTTCTTACCTGTCTGACTTGTTGGCCATCTTAAGAGAAAAGACCTGTCATTTATACCATTCATATGTATTTCCTCCATTGATTATAATGTGCTCAGCTCTTACTAGAAGGTCAGCTCTGCAGCACACACGGCAGTAAAATGGGAAAAAAGAAAGTCGGATTCAGTTTTTGAGGAAGCGGAGCATTAGAGGAAATGACACACTTTGATGTCACTTTGATGAAGTCTCATTATACCACCCCACAGTCAAGAAGACCTGAATCATAAGAATTTTAGGACATTATTTATGAAAAGAGAAATGGACAATGAGGTCACATTTACTGACACACTCTCAGGAGGCTTTGTGGATTATAAGATGCCTTTTCTTCTGATTGAAAAGTGATAATTAACATGGCCACAAGATGTCATTATTAGACATAAACATACAATTTTAGACAATGAAACCAACATCTATGCTGTTGTTTTGAATTCATTATCAAATATGAAAGAGGAGTTTTAAAACACATGATTCTTTCAAATAGGCTGAGGGAACATGGGATATCTGGAACTGTTTTTAATTGATTTTCATCTTACTTTTGTTGAAACTAGTAAAAACATATCAAAACCCTCTGAAATAACTTAGGGAGCAATTTTAGTACAACTACTTTTTAACTTGTATATGTAAACTTTTGGAAATTCTGGGAACCACAAGTAGGCCTGCATTCTGAGATCAAAGTGGTCTACTGGGATCATATGGTACTATGAGGTCTTCTATATATGATGGAGCCTGACCACTCAGAGCTTTATTATGAAGCACATTCATTCATCTGCATTTATCTCTAGCTTTGTTTAACGTTAGCTGGATGTGTGTCTGAAATAAGGACTGATGGGAGAGAGTTGTCTTACAGACAGTGAGTGGAGAGAGACTTTCCTGATGTCCTGAAAAGCACTTATGAAGCTGTGTGGCAAGATGAAAGATGTTATGCAACCCGATGAGGCCACAGTCCCCATAGTTCTAACTCTGAAGTTGACGACAATATCAACTTATTGCCAAAGACTTTGGTGTGCAAGTCTACAGTGAAACAAATGTGTGTACATGTTTTGCAAAGGCATAATGACAATGATCTGGGATGTCATCAGTGTTTCATCTAAGGTGACAGCCCATGAAGTGATCTCAGGACCAATGTTTTATTCCTCATATTATTATGTGCATAGATGGCACCCGCATCCACAACAAGTAAATAACATATGCAGTCCAAAAACTGGTTTGAAATACAGCTAGTCCTCTGTGAAAGAGCTGGAAACATCAGATGGAAGAGTGGTAGTACAGATGGTAGTGCTGCTGCTGTTGCTGCCCCATTCTTCAGAGACCTCCATCATCACTGTTCCAACTCTCTCAGACATCTGGGCCATGGACTCCAAAAAATCTCATAAAATAGACACCGACTTGTTTCACTGCCTCCCTCAGCCATGCAACCAGACAACTTTTTTTTAAATATCGGTATTACGGTGCTTTTGGCCATCCAGACACTTTGGGTGTTTTAGTCTTTCATCAGGTTCAGCATTAATAGCCTCTCTACCGGTGTGCCGCAGGGCTCAGTTCTTGGTCCTCTCCTCTTTTCTATCTATACTTCATCCCTAGGTGCCATCATTCACTCACATGGTCTTTCCTATCACTGCTACGCTGATGACACACAGCTCTTCCTGTCCTTTCCACCGGACGACTCCACTGTCTCATCGCGCATTTCTGCCTGTCTCTCAGACATCTCAGCCTGGATGAGTGACAGACACCTTCAACTCAACCTCTCTAAGACCGAAGTCCTTGTCTTCCCAGCCAGACCTTTGATGCAACACAACATCAGCATCAACATTGGATCTACAGTGATTGTCCCCACTAATTCGGCCAAACATCTGGGGGTCATCATCGACGACCAACTGAGCTTTAAGGACCACATCTCCTCAGTCTCTAGGGCTTGCAGATTTGCTCTTTACAACATCAGGAAGATCAGACCCTACATCACGGAATATACAACCCAACTCATTGTACAGGCGCTGGTCATATCTCGTCTTGATTACAGCAACGCTTTGTTGATGGGGTTACCGGTATCCACAATCAAACCCTTGCAGATGATCCAAAATGCGGCAGCTCGCCTAATTTTTAATCAGCCAAAAAAGACCCATGTCACACCACTTTTTAGATCTCTACACTGGCTTCCTGTTGCTGCTCGCATCAGGTTCAAAGCTCTGTCTCTTGCTTACAGGGTGGTTAAACTCGACAGCTCCCGCTTACCTCAACTCACTCATTCAAGTCTACAATCCTTCTCGCCCGCTGCGGTCTGCCAACGAACGACGTCTGGTGGTCCCAGCACCGCATAGAAGACACCAAGCAAAACTGTTCAGCGCAATGATCCCACGATGGTGGAACGAGCTACCAAACACTGCACGCTCAGCTGATTCTCTCCCAATATTCAAAAAACTGCTGAAAACTGAACTCTTCCGCATCTTCCTATGCACTTAAATCTTAAAAAAAAAAACACAACAAAAACTTTCTGCTCTCTTGCACTTGTATCTCGTGAACTGTGAACACTTTTCTGATAGGACTTTGCTTTGATGTTTTCTCCCTGACTTAGATTTTTGCTGCCTTGTACCTCACTTGTAAGTCGCTTTGGATAAAAGCGTCTGCTAAATGACTAAATGTAAATGTAAATGTAAAATTAATAAGACCTC
This sequence comes from Channa argus, assembly GCF_033026475.1. Classification (NCBI taxonomy): domain Eukaryota; kingdom Metazoa; phylum Chordata; class Actinopteri; order Anabantiformes; family Channidae; genus Channa; species Channa argus. Next base: position 6,164,600 of record NC_090205.1, read on the forward strand.
TTCATCTGTCCAATAATGTTGGTTTTTGGTAATGTTGGTTGGATTGCTTGCGTTGCTGCTCACCATGTTGAAAATCGTAACTGTTTACGTTGATGTCAACTTCTGTGACAACTCGCTGTTTTCTCTGGTTATATGTGCACAAGTGAAGAGAGAGTTTATGTGTAAATATGGCAAACAAATTAACGTTCTCCAAAAGAAATCTACCTAGAGACTACAGGTTTCCCTAATACCCTACCATCCATTCCTGTCACAGTCCTCAGAGTTGATGAATGAGGAAAATGAAAGAGGAATGAGGAGTAGAAGAGGTGACTGGTGTGGAGCAGGAAGTAGCAAAGATTAGTAAGAGTGAAGTGAGGAGGACGTTGAAGAGGATGAAGAGTGGAAAGGCAGTTGGTCCTGATGACATACCTGTGGAGGTATGGAAGTGTCTAGGTGAGGTGGCAGCAGAGTTTCTGACTAGTTTGTTTAACAAGATCTTGGAGAGTGAGAGGATGCTGAGGACTGGAGGAGAAGTGTACTGGTGCCCATTTTTAAGAACAAGGGAGATGAGCAGAGCTGTGGCAACTACAGAGGAATAAAGTTGAAGAACCAAACGATGACGTTGTGTCAGTAGTTATTTACATAATTTGTTAAATTAAGTTAAATTAGTTTGTGGACTTTTGAGTTGAGTTGAGTTGAAGCTGGAAGATACCATCTCAGATGAGTCCTGCGCTGGAAGCAGGAACATTTACACGTTTTCACGCCAGATGGTCTTCCTGCTGCAGGCCTCCCATTTTATCAGGGCTCAGCCCTTGGTGGCTGGATTCAAACCCACGGCCTTCTGCATCCTAACCCAATGCTCTACCACAGAACCTCCAGGGCCCCACTAAAGTAAAAGTGTAAGTATTGGCCTAAGAAAGTCTGCACAAGTACCACAGCAAATGTTTTAGATCTTTTAGATGAACATCATCCATCCTGCAGGACAAGTTTTCTCTGCAACGTAAAACAATAGATATTAGAAATGTATCAAGACACAACTCCATCTACTGCCAGAGAAAGATGGTATGAAGTAAAACATGCAAACAGAGTAGTTTTAAGTGTCTTCACATATTAACATTTTAATGTGCTCACAGAATGTATACACATTTGCACACAGGCATAATGCTAATCTAATATTAGAGAATAAGTGATAGTGAAGTTGCGGTTTGTCTGGTGCAGAACTTTGTCTTTTTAGTCAAAACTACCAACTCTAAAAAATAATTCAATTTTTAAATTTTAAAATGCCATAAAAGTTTTGAAATTCAAAAACATGAGAAAAAAACTTGAGAAGTTAAATTTGTACATTTAAATGACAATACTTCTGAAACTCATAAAGTGACTCTGATAATAACTTTTAAAACAGACTCACGGTGGACACCGAGGACGATGAGTCCAGACAACAGGAAAACACTCAGCAGCCCCAGACAGAGAACAACAGCTCCATGACATCTGCTGTCTGAGCTCCTGGCACCTGAACAGAAAAAGACCAGTAAACACAGTCTTAGATCAGAAATAACATATGATTAAAACAGATTTAATCTCCAGTCAGCAACTAATTAAACATTCTTACCTGTCTGATTTGTTGAAGGACTTGAGTAAACAGACTTGTCATGTTCAACATTGACATATATTTCCTCCATTGATCACAGGTTTGTTAACTGCCTCAGAGCTCTGATCAGCTTTGCAGCACAGTACATGTAAATGATAAAGACACTTTGGTTTCAGATACTAAGAATCCTGAGCTTTAGAGGAAGTTTGTGTGGTTTTGATGGTCAGCAATAAGAAGTGTGCTCATTAGAAGACAGACTAAAATACATGTGTCATTAACAACCCAGCCACAAAAATAAAACAGATTTTGACTGTGTGTGTTGCTGCATTTGAGACATTTCTATTGAGTCTTTCTGTCTCTGCTGAATTTAAAATCTTGGGCAAAGAGAAGAGCACGATTGTTCTCTGTTTGATCCATCTCTCTGCACTTATGTCCATAAACCTGTTTGTCTTCCAAATCAGAGCAGTGCAGATTTTCTGGATTATCACCTTGAACACTGTTGAACACGATGGTGAACAATGTTCTACAAAAACATTATTTGAAGACAAACCACAGCTATTAAATTATTCAGTTTATTCTCTAGGAAGATAAATGAAGAACAAAGTAAAATTCAATCTGCCACCACTGATGCCCCTTTAGGAGGATTTGGAGAAAGAGTCATAACTAACATGGCCACAAGATGTCACTGTTAGATTCAAGCAAACACACAATTTGAACAAACACTAGTGTTTAACATTTATGATCACAGATGAAAAAATAACTTTTGTCATCTTTTGTGTGAGTTATCTGTAGATTCTTTGAGATTGTAAGAGATTGTAGATTCTTTGAGATATAAATCGCTAAAAGAGATTTTAGCGATTTACATCTTCTAATTAATTTGTTTCTATATTTTTAGGATTATTATAACATTAAACACATTGTAAATTGTGAGATACTCTTCTAATGTGAGTGAGGCATAGAAATAGCACTTGTTTATTCAATGTTAGAAATAAATGAGCGGTGCTCTCATTTACTAGCCAGTACTTACTGTAATATTGTTTTAGATTCCTGTAAACAATGTAAATTATGGAAAAGTAAGCTCTCAGACCTCCCAATAAAGTTGATGTATACATGGACAAAGTGCTTGGTACCCTTCCTGTAAAGAAAGAAAAACCCTCAATGGTCCATGAAATAATTTGAATCTGACAAAAGTAATAAATAAAAATGTACTGAAAATCAGCTTATGAAAATCAGACTTTGCTTTTGAATTGTGCTTCAACAGAATCATTTTAAACAACTAATCAAACTGGCCTGGACAAAAATGATGGAACCCTTAGAAAAGATTCCAAATAATTTGACCATAGGGACACGTTAAGCTGAAGTGTGTCCTGTAATTAGCATCACAGGTGTGTGTAGAACATGGACCACAGAAAGCTAAGGAGAGAGTTGTCTCAGGAGATTAGAAAGAAAATTACTGACAAACATGTTAAAGGTAAAGTTTATAAGACCATCGCCAAGCAGCTTGATGTTCCTGTGACTACAGCTGCACATATTATTCAGAAGTTTAAGCTCAGTGGAACTGTAGCCAACATCTGTGGATGTAGCTGCAAGAGGAAAATCGATGACAAATTGAAGAGATGGATGATATGAATGGTAACTAATGAGCCCAGATGAACTTCTAAAGAGACTGGAGGTGAATTCCAACGTGAAGGTGCATCTGTGTCAGATCACACCATCCGTCACTGTTTGAGCCAAAGTGGACTTAATGGAGCACGACCGAGGAGGACTCCACTGCTGAAGGCAAATCATAGAAAAGTGAGACTGGAATTTGCCAAAATGCATATTGACAAGCCACAAAGCTTCTAGGTGACTGTCCTTTGGACAGATGAGACAAATCTGGAACTTTTTGACACAGACACAAAAATGAAGCATACAAAGAAAAGAACACTGCTCATACTGTAAAACATGGAGGAGGCTCGGTTTTGTTTTGAGGCTGCTTTGCTGCTTCTAGTGCAGGGTGTCTTGAATCTGTGCAGGCAGTGAATAATGCTGCCCAGTGTCAGAAAGCTTGGTCTCAGTCACGTGTCCTCCAACAGGATAATGACCCACACAGCTCAAAACACCCAAGACTGGCTAAGAACAAACACTGAACTATTCTGAAGTGGCCTTTGATGAGCCCTGATCTAAATCCTCTTCAAGAAAGAACTGAAACATGCAGTGTGGAGAAGGCTCCCTTCAAACCTGAGACCGCTGGAGCAGTTTGCTCACGAGGAGTGGGCCAAAATACCTGTCGACAGGTGCAGAAGTCACAGAAATCACTTTGTTGCAGTGAACAGCTCAGAAGTTTGTGCAACAAAACAAAAGGTTCCATCATTTTTGTCCAGGCCAATTTCATTAGTTGTTTTTTAAAATGCTTCTGTTGAAGCACAATTCAAAAGCAATGTCTTATTTTCACTACTTAATTTTTTATTATTATATATTATATATAATTAGCTACTGAACACACACAGTGTTGAGAGTTTTGACTAATGATGGACCCAAACCCAAAAACATTTCAACAGATCGGACAGTGGGTGAATCCTAGCTGGAGGTTTAAATGGAGTCATTGATGAGCTGATAGAGAGCAGGTGGGCGAGTGTGTGAGAGCTGGACTCCAGTCGGGACAAATGTGAGTGACTGACAGAATGAAGAAAGAGCATGAGAGGAAAATATTGGGATGTAAACAAAGTGAAGCACTTACTTCAAAGTCAGTGAAGATCCATCCATCCATTTCCAGGTGCCCTCTTTGTCTGTGTCACTCAAACCAATCCATGCATCACTCTGAGCCAGTTCAGAGAGGAAAGTCTGTTCAGTACAAGAAAACCAGAGTTTACGTTCCAGTCTTAAGCATCTTATACCTACTTGTACCACAGTCGACAGTTTGAAACTTAAAAAGCTGCATAAATAATTGACAAATTGATATCTACAAAAACCACACAGTCAACTAGAAAAATGATTTGACATCTTCATCAATGAACAGTCCAAGCTCACAAAAAAAGGAGCTACAGCAGCTTCACAGCACGTAGCATTTCAACATCACACAGACCAGAATCCACAACTTTATCCACAACTTCTCTGTAGGTGAACATTCCTTTATTTCCTCAGTCCTCACTCTTTGTTCTGTCACACAAACATGGACACACAAACACACTGCACCTGTTCTTCAGCGCTGTCTACGACCACCAGATCTGCTCCTTTACTGCGGGAGTCCTCTCTGCCTTTTGTCCAAGATTCATATCTATAATTCACATGTTGAGTTTTTTCTTAAACTGTTTGAGTAAGGTGATGACACAGTATGCTAATTTCAGAAGCTGTAACATTTTCTACAAAACACATTAAAGTCCAACCTCAGAATCAGTAAAGTTGAGACTGAGCTAACCTGTTTAGCTGGGAGTTTGTTTAGTGTTTAGTTTGTTTAACACTCAGGTTCAGATCAGGCCATTCCTCCCAATCACTCCCCTCAAGGTTTCATTGCCCACCTGCATGTGATGGGCCTACAGGGTAGTGGCTCCACTCCCAGGTCTGGCTCCAGAAGGGTTCCCAGGTCTACCCATTCCAGGCGAGGTACCACATTACGGAACTGCTGTCTGTGAATTGCACTTGTTCTGTCGAACACAGACACGACAAACATGACCTGCACGAATATTTAGATATGGTTTAAAATAAATGCTTTTTATTGGTTAAAATAGGAAAAAAGACAGCAAACATACATGCAGTTCTCTTTTTTGAATATATTTGAGTTCAAGCCCTAACCCAACTTTTTCACAGCAGGCAGTAACATATTAAGCCTAAATTATTTTGGCTGCTGATACATTTCCTGTAAAACTAACTTGTAGCATTTACATACATTGACAACAGTGCGGGAAAAGTGAAAATTGATTTTTCAAATGACAACATGGGAAATGATTTGGCAGTTTTCTTATCCTAATAACCATCTATTATAACAAACCTCCAAAGTTAGAACCTTAACTATTACATAAACATACATAAAGAGCAAGGACTCTACACTAACAGACACCAGTGAAGCACAGTGTGCTGTTCCCTCTTAACTGAGTCACTGCAAGTCATCGTCCACAGAAATACTGCAAACACACTGTGGTAGATGTTTATTGGAAACCATGTATCTGCCCAATCTGGTCTGAGTTGTACTTCCCCATTTATCTTTCCCCAGTTCCCCCATCAATTCAAATACAAAGATTTTATCTTAAGCTTCATGTTTTTAATCTTTTATTTGAGCAGTTATATGATTGTTTTGATAATAGAACTGCCGAATCTCATTGGTCTAGAAAATTATGAAACATATTCCTAAATTGTCAAAAAATAGAATCTAAGGGGAGAACATTACCATACTTACATTTCAAATTAAGTTTTAAACATAATACGAAACAAATTCACAGATTATGCTGATTTCTCACATCTGGGGTTTCAGAAAATCTACGAGAACTAATGTTTCAATGTTCTAATGTCTTGGGAAAAATCCAAGAGCAACAACAGCTACAGCAGATTAGAGTTTCAACCCCAGAAAGTGAATTTAATCTACCTCTCCCTCACTGTTAACCCTTCAAACTCGAGTTTCAGATCTTTAGAAGACTTTCTATTATGAAACTCTACTACCAGGGAAAGACAACTTTGTATTTTTTGTGAAATTAACTCTTTCGAAAGTAGGATGTTTCTCTCTTTTGTCATGTTGCTGTGATGGACATGTAGAAATCTCTTCCACCTGTTATATGAACCTGTTCTTCTGCACTGTCTATAATAACTTGATCTGCTTCTGTCTTTGCCATGAACCAGACTTACAGGAAATCAAGTCCTGTAACAGGAAAAACTGAACATGCTCCATCCTGCAGGACACATTTTCTCTGAAACATACATAAAAATTAGTCAGTCTGTGCCAAAGTAAAAACACACTTAATCAGCACAGAATTGGTTTTCTACACAGTCTCTGACTAAGAACTTATTTTTCCATTTTATATAGTAACTAATTGTTCATTTGATGTGTGTGTTGGGTAACAAAGGTTTTTATACTGATGACTAAACTTTGTCACCAACCTAAAAGATGATGTATTTGAAGAAAACAAAAGAAAATCTCATCATGGTGATAATCTGAGACGGTGGACTGAAGGTGGTGAAAGCTGGTGGTGGTACAAACAGATGATAAGGGCAGAATAAAACAGTAAATAATGAAGTTCAGGTGAACACACCTGAGTGTAGAGGACAAGTAGGGACGTGACAAAGACATGTATAAGATGTATTAGGCAAAGTCAACTTATCCGGGCTGACAGTGAACAGAAACTCACTGACACATATTTCCTCAACTGCTCGTAAAGAGACCAACTGTCTCCTGGAAGATCAGCTCTGCAGCATTGACTGGACTTCCTGTAAGTGATGAAGGGCTTGTTGGTTTTTGGTTTCAGTCTGAAACTACTTTAGCTTTTGAGGAAGTTTCAGCTGTGGGCAGTTCTTTACTACACAACAAGGCTTCACACAGTTTCTCTCACATTAAACATAGTTTGACATTGTCCTTAAAATGGTTTGTGGCATCATTATAAAAGACTTTTCTTCTGACACAGAAGTCAGGATTCAGATGGTAACAAGAGGTCCCTGTTACACACAAACAGTTTTTAGACATTTGAACAAACACTGCTGTTGTTTCATTTACAAGATAAAAGACACGTAATAAAGACGTGAGAACACAAAATTAGACAGTTAATTATGGTGTTTATTGGTGACCCAATGTTTGGTAGACTATCAGAAAGTTTAGAAAAATTGCTGCACAAAAGGCCGAGTTCCAAAAACATAGTTTATGTCTTGCTTCCAATGCTGCATCATTTCTTTAGCATGACATCACAAAAAGTGCTAGAAAGTCTGCACAAGTACCACAGCAAATGTTTTACTCAAGTACTAAGCAGAATATTTATATTTTACTCAAAGTACAAACATATGTCAATGTTAAGTATGTCAATACCCGACGGTGGTCTGGGAACTTAGGTAACCATGTCTACAACTGACTAGAATGAACTGGACACTTTGTGTTGACAGTACAAACATACCATAACTGTGTGTATATACTGCCATTAAGAAACAAGGCCAGAAAGCATGACCTTTATCCACATATATTATTCAACAGTGATATGAGGTTATAGTGACACAATTAAAAAGAATAAACAAGAAGAATTTCATTATTTTAAATGATTTATTCTTATTTGTTGCATTATTATTCATTACATTGCTGGTTTTCTTAGAATTTTCACAAGACAACTTTAATGCATTATGTCACTGATAAAAATAGGTTGACAAACAGATAAACATCACCAGCCATCAGCCAGTCTGTGCACTGTTCACTTAACCAACCAAGATGTGGACTCACCAGGCACAAGGCTACAGAGAAATCTAGAATGAAGCCTTGTTCCCTGCAAATCAAACATGCAGAAATGGAGCCTGCTCTCTGATTAGTCCATGGTGTTTGTATATATGTCAAGGACCTATTGCTAGCAGTTTGTTCAACACAGAAAATGTTTGTATGTAACTGAAATATAAATGACAGAGGTGGTGGACAGAGACAGGACATATTCATGTCTTATATAAAATATTTCCATATGTATGATGTCAAAACATTTAGCAGTGTTAGATGTTTTTCTCACAGATCCATTGCAGAGACCGTTCACATGGCACGTCATCAAACGTATGACCTTTTTGAATTATATCTCCACAGTCCTCTCCACTAGCCTCCACTAGTTCTCGGTCATCAGAGTTCCTAACAGGTCAATGAATAAAACAAAAAACAATCGTGAAATTGTGAATATCTGACATAAAAAGACTCTTGATGGTCTCTATGTTGATAACTTATTAAATGTTATGACAGCAGTGGTGCAGTCAGAGCCAACAGTACTGAAACAGACAGGAAGTGTGTCAGCAGTCATTCTAGCAGCTCTGAGAGTCTCCAGTCAGTGGTGTTCAGAGCCAAATGCTAACTTGAGCTTTTATGTATTAATTCATCTCTTTTAATCTAATTAATTCTCGTTTGTCTCATTTTTTTGCTCTGGTTTAGTTGGTTGCTTCTCTTTCTGTGATTTAGGATTTTGGTCTTTTGTTTTGTCCTCAGTTAAACCACAAGGATTTTTATGAGCTCTTTACTGAAACTCACGTGTTTCAGTTGTATTGAACCAAACACACATTATTTCCAGATGTATTTAGATTTAAACAAATTGAAGCATATTTCTGTCTTACTTAAAAGTCAGTGTAGTTCCATCGATCCATCTCCAGGTCCCCTCTTCATCACTGTCACTCAAACCAATCCAAGCTCTCATTCTGGTGAATGCAGAGAGGAATGTCTGTTCAATTGAAACAAAAGAAAATCGCTGCAATTATATTTTAGTTGTAACCAGCCGGAGTGAGACACAAAGACACAGCACACACACATTCATATCCACAAAAAAAGCTGAAACACTTCCATTCATGATACAGTGGATTCAGAAAGCAATCACATGCTCATATGTCTTCCTCATGTCCATATCATCCACATTTATTATAATAGTGGCATAAGTATTAGATTGGCCTGCAACATCAACAAAGTATAAAAATATAAAGTACAGATTCATTTAATTATGATTGAAGCTTATTTTTATATCTGAAATTACCAGAAGAAACTATTAAAGCATCATCTGAATTTCAGAAAGCATTTTTGTGCAAAACTATCACTTTACATGTTGTCACTTTAATAAAAGATGTGTAAAAATTCCTGATCATGTTCATCATTCTTTCTTTGGACACACTGCACCTGTTCTTCAGCACTGTTAATGACCACCAGGTCTGCTCCTCTCTTTCTGCAGTCCTCTCTGCCTTTTGTCCATGAACCAGACTCAGTGGACAGGAGATAACAGGAGTAGCTGAACTTCTTCCATCCTGCAGGACAAGTTTTCTCTGCAACGTAAAACAATAGATATTAGAAATGTATCAAGACACAACTCCATCTACTGCCAGAGAAAGATGGTATGAAGTAAAACATGCAAACAGAGGAGTTTTAAGTGTCTTCACATCTTAACATTTTAATGTGCTCACAGAATGTGAACGTGTCCTGAATCCTAAACATATAGTGAACAGTTCACAAGTCTAAATCCTTGACAAGATCAAATGTCCTGTCCCTCACTGCCCACACTCACTCACTCTGCTCTGGTCTGTCCTGGAGAAGGTCAGTCAGGTTGGTTTTGATGCTGGAGAGTTCTGCAGCTGCACCATGTGCTGAGTTATAATCTAAAACCACATGAATTCATATAATGTAATACCACATACTATTTAGCCAGATCAGATTATTTCCTATTTTTCCCCCAATCTTTACAATGAACTGATGCCCATAATTTAAGTTCCATGTGCTAAAAATCAGATGTAATAAAACACATTTGCTTACAGGCATAATGCTAATCTAACATTAGAGAACAAGTGTTGGTGAAGGTGCTGTTTGTCTGGTGCAGAACTTTGTCTTTTTAGTCAAATCTACTTACTCTAAAAATAATTCAATATTTACATTTTAAAATGCCATAAAAGTTTTGAAATTCAAAAACATAAGTAAGAAACATGACAAGTTAAATTTGTACATTTAAATGACAATACTTCTTAAACTCATAAAGTGACTCTGGTATTAACTTATAAAACACAGACTCACAGTGGACACCGAGGACGATGAGTCCAGCCAACAGGAAGACACTCAGCAGGCCCAGACAGAGAACAACAATTTTATAAAGTCTCCTGTCTGAGCTCCTGGGACCTGAACAGAAAAAGACCAGTAAACACAGTCTTAGATCAGAAATAACATATGATTAAAACAGATTTAATCTCCACTCAGCAACTAATTAAACATTCTTACTTGTCTGATTTGTTGAAGGACTTGAGTAAACAGACTTGTCATATTTAACATTGGCATATATTTCCTCCATTGATCACAGGTTTGTTAACTGCCTCAGAGCTCTGGTCAGCTTTGCAGCACAGTACATGTAAATGATAAAGACACTTTGGTTTCAGATACTAAGAACCCTGAGCTTTAGAGGAAGTTTGTGTGGTTTTGATGGTCAGCAGCATCCTCATTAGAAGACACACTAAAATACATGTGTCATTAACAACCCAGCTACAAAAACACAACAGACTTTGACTGTGTGTGTTGCTGCACTTGAGACATTTCTATTGAGTCTTTCTGTCTCTGCTGAATTTGAACTCTTGGGCAAAGAGAAGAGCACGATTGTTCTCTGTTTGATCCATCTCTCTGCACTTATGTCCATAAATTATTCAGTTTATTCACTAGGAAGATAAATGAAGAACAAAGTAAAATTCATTCTGCCACCACTGATGCACCTTTAGGAAGATTTGGAGAAAGAGTCATAACTAACATGGCCACAAGATGTCACTGTTAGATTCAAGCAAACACACAATTTGAACAAACACTAGTGTTTAACATTTATGATCACAGATGAACAAAAATCTTTTGTCATCTTTTGTGTGAGTTATCTGTAGATTCTTTGAGATATAAATCGCTAAAAGAGATTTTAGCGATTTACATCTTCTAATTAATTTGTTTCTATATTTTTAGGATTATTATAACATTAAACACATTGTAAATTGTGAGATACTCATCTAATGTGAGTGAGGCATAGAAATAGCACTTGTTTATTCAATGTTAGAAATAAATGAGCGGTGCTCTCATTTACTAGCCAGTACTTACTGTAATATTGTTTTAGATTCCTGTAAACAATGTAAATTATGGAAAAGTAAGCTCTCAGACCTCCCAATAAAGTTGATGTATACATGGACAAAGTGCTTGGTACCCTTCCTGTAAAGAAAGAAAAACCCTCAATGGTCCATGAAATAATTTAAATCTGACAAAAGTAATAAATAAAAATGTACTGAAAATCAGCTTATGAAAATCAGACTTTGCTTTTGAATTGTGCTTCAACAGAATCATTTTAAACAACTAATCAAACTGGCCTGGACAAAAATCATGGAACCCTTAGAAAAGATTCCAAATAATTTGACCATAGGGACACGTTAAGCTAAAGTGTGTCCTGTAATTAGCATCACAGGTGTGTGTAGCACACTGAACGTGGACCACAGAAAGCTAAGGAGAGAGTTGTCTCAGGAGATTAGAAAGAAAATTACTGACAAACATGTTAAAGGTAAAGTTTATAAGACCATCGCCAAGCAGCTTGATGTTCCTGTGACTACAGCTGCACATATTATTCAGAAGTTTAAGCTCAGTGGAACTGTAGCCAACATCTGTGGATGTAGCTGCAAGAGGAAAATCGATGACAAATTGAAGAGATGGATGATATGAATGGTAACTAATGAGCCCAGATGAACTTCTAAAGAGACTGGAGGTGAATTCCAACGTGAAGGTGCATCTGTGTCAGATCACACCATCCGTCACTGTTTGAGCCAAAGTGGACTTAATGGAGCACGACCGAGGAGGACTCCACTGCTGAAGGCAAATCATAGAAAAGTGAGACTGGAATTTGCCAAAATGCATATTGACAAGCCACAAAGCTTCTAGGTGACTGTCCTTTGGACAGATGAGACAAATCTGGAACTTTTTGACACAGACACAAAAATGAAGCATACAAAGAAAAGAACACTGCTCATACTGTAAAACATGGAGGAGGCTCGGTTTTGTTTTGAGGCTGCTTTGCTGCTTCTAGTGCAGGGTGTCTTGAATCTGTGCAGGCAGTGAATAATGCTGCCCAGTGTCAGAAAGCTTGGTCTCAGTCACGTGTCCTCCAACAGGATAATGACCCACACAGCTCAAAACACCCAAGACTGGCTAAGAACAAACACTGAACTATTCTGAAGTGGCCTTTGATGAGCCCTGATCTAAATCCTCTTCAAGAAAGAACTGAAACATGCAGTGTGGAGAAGGCTCCCTTCAAACCTGAGACCGCTGGAGCAGTTTGCTCACGAGGAGTGGGCCAAAATACCTGTCGACAGGTGCAGAAGTCACAGAAATCACTTTGTTGCAGTGAACAGCTCAGAAGTTTGTGCAACAAAACAAAAGGTTCCATCATTTTTGTCCAGGCCAATTTCATTAGTTGTTTTTTAAAATGCTTCTGTTGAAGCACAATTCAAAAGCAATGTCTTATTTTCACTACTTAATTTTTTATTATTATATATTATATATAATTAGCTACTGAACACACACAGTGTTGAGAGTTTTGACTAATGATGGACCCAAACCCAAAAACATTTCAACAGATCGGACAGTGGGTGAATCCTAGCTGGAGGTTTAAATGGAGTCATTGATGAGCTGATAGAGAGCAGGTGGGCGAGTGTGTGAGAGCTGGACTCCAGTCGGGACAAATGTGAGTGACTGACAGAATGAAGAAAGAGCATGAGAGGAAAATATTGGGATGTAAACAAAGTGAAGCACTTACTTCAAAGTCAGTGAAGATCCATCCATCCATTTCCAGGTGCCCTCTTTGTCTGTGTCACTCAAACCAATCCATGCATCACTCTGAGCCAGTTCAGAGAGGAAAGTCTGTTCAGTACAAGAAAACCAGAGTTTACATTCCAGTTTCAAGCATCTTACACCTACTTGTTACACAGTCGACAGTTTGAAACTTAAAAAGCTGCATAAATAATTGACAAATTGATATCTACAAAAACCACACAGTCAACTTGAAAAATGATTTGACATCTTCATCAGTGTCTTGGGAAAAGTCCAAGCTCACAAAAAAAGGAGCTACAGCAGCTTCACAGCACATAGCATTTCAACATCACACAGACCAGAAACAGACATTTATCCACGACTTCTCTGTAGGTGAACATTCCTTTATTTCCTCAGTCCTCACTCTTTGTTCTGTCACACAAACATGGACACACAAACACACTGCACCTGTTCTTCAGCGCTGTCTACGACCACCAGATCTGCTCCTTTACTGCGGGAGTCCTCTCTGCCTTTTGTCCAAGATTCATATCTATAATTCACATGTTGAGTTTTTTCTTAAACTGTTTGAGTAAGGTGATGACACAGTATGTTAACTTCAGAGGCTGTAACATGTTCTACAAAACACATTAACGTCCAAACTCAGAATCAGTAAAGTTGAGACTGGGCTTGTGTATATATGAATGAAAAAACAAATCAATTACAATATAAATGTAGCCAAGTGATAAATTTAAATATTTTAAATATATCAAGTGATTTAAATAGATAAATAAACAAGGTTTGTAAGATAGATAATTATTTTCAAATGCACAGATAAATAGGTAAAACTGGGTCAAATTATATATTTGGTTATATTTGTTGTAAAATGTTTATGATATAAAATGTTGAATTCATGGGTTAAATGTTTAAAAGATTTTGTTGTATGTGGGATCTTTTTGAGGCGATAACGTAGGATTTTATTTTGTTAACGGAAGTGAATGTGAACATGCGCTGAGAACGTGATCAAGAGAGAGCGAGAGGATGTTAACGAGCTAACGAGTTAAGTGTGAAGGGAAAAGTTTGAAGCTGTACGCTAGTAACCTGTGGTAACAGTTTTAGATTGTCAGCTCGATAATCTGCAAGTGGATAGTTTTTTTCTGATGGACTAAGTATTTCAGGTAGAAATACGAAGTGTTTATCAGGAGAGGACCTGCTCATCAATCCGATGAGGAGTAGTAACAGCGTCAACCGAGGGAGGCAGCTAGCTAACCAAGCTAACCCAGCTACACGTGTCGTGTTGAACTGTTGCTGATTCGGAGGACAGAGACACCTTTGGACAGGCTCTACAGACGTCTGACTCGGAGACATGACAGAGGGAGTCGCAGGATTGGTTGGACATATCGCTCACCTGTGAAAAAGGTATCACATTTTATTTGGTTTGTTGCTCTTGTTGGAGTGAAGCGGCCACTGAGTTTTTGGTAACAACGCCCCCCAGCACCGATTCAGGCCTGCAACTATTTTTTGGTTTTATTAGTTGATTGAGTTTTTGATAAAAGGACAGTTAAAACATCTGTGACTCAGGTTAAACAGCCCTCATGGATCTTTTGTTCTGATACTGTGAATGTAATCATTTTAAGTTATTTTATATTTATTTGTTATTTTATTTTACTTTTCAATTAAATAGGGATTTAAGTTTAAACTATAACTGTTTTGTGATGTTATTACTTTAATAATTTCAGATAGATATCCTAGTTCTAAAAAGATTTCTTAAAGGCTGAGTAAACTAGAGTATTCAAAGTTAGTAATAATCTGCTTTTACAGGTGAAACTCAAGACTATAAAAAATATTCACGTAATCAAAAATGTGTTTAGAGCTAAGTAAAGAACTCAGGGCCGTCTACAAGTACAGCTGATTTAGTGCTACAGGCTTTTGGTGATATTTTGGAAACAATGAATAAACCTCTGTCTATAGGTGGATATCACAGACTGCGCATGTTCTCAGGAACACAACCTGTTCCATCAGGTGAAGAGCAGCTTGATCATTGGCTGGAGCAAGCATGGCTCATGGTAGAGGAGAGTGAATATACAGACAGAGAGAAAAAACGCAGGCTGATGGAAAGTTTAAAGGGTCCAGCACTAGAAATAGCTAAGGCCGTACGAGTCAGTAATCCTGATGCTAGCCCTGCAAAGTACTTAGAGGCAATCGAAAGTGCGTTTGGGACAGCAGAATCAGGTGATGATCTGTACTTTGCTTTTCGGCTGATGCAACAACAGCCTAAAGAGAAAATGTCAGATTTTCTCAGACGGGTGGAGCTCTCTCTCTCTAAGGTTGTTAAGAGAGGAGGTCTTCCTCACAGTAATGTGAATAGAGCTCGATTGGAACAACTACTAAGAGGAGCAGTTGCTGCTGACCTAATGTTGATCCAGTTGCGTTTAAGGGAAAGAAAGATCGATCAACCCACCTTCTTACAACTCTTGAGTGAAATACGTGCTGAAGAGGAATATGAGGTTTCCCGAAGGAAAATCAGCACTTCTGTACACCATATAAACACAAGAAAGACTGCTGATGTAAAACAAACAGAGATCCAAAGCCTTAAAGCTGAAATTAAAGAGCTCAAGTCTATTGTTGCATCCGTTGTTGTTTCACCAGCAGAAACCCAAAGTTACAGTGATAGTAGGCTTTCAGTCCCATCCCCAGCAGGTGAAAAAGATCAAGACAGTGAGCTCAGAGCTTTACAAAAACAAGTAAAAAGATTACAGCTTAAGCTCAGTAAGAAGGTCACAACAGCAGATAGTCCAGTCATTCCAGCTATTGCTTCAACAGTAGCAGTTGCGCTCAAAGTAGCCAATCTCCCCACCAGAACCTCAAGACCATGTGAGGAGCAGTTTTGCTACCAGTGTGGAGAAAATTGACATTTTGCAGCAAGGTGCCACAATCAAGAGAATCAAAGCAAAGTTATTAAAAGACTGATTCAGGCCCTTAAAGTGTCTAAAGGAAGTCAGCCATCTACAAACATGCCAGGGGGTGATATGAACTGCAGTGTCAAGAAGGGCTTGGTGATAACACCAGAACATGCAAGCCTACCTGAAGGATTGATTGGCCCACCCAGCATAGTGCAGTTAAAAGTTAATGGGCATCTCTGTGACGCTTGGTTGACAGTGGCTCTCGGATTACTATCATCTTTGAGTCATGGTATCAAAAGCACCTGTGCGATGTTGCAGTACATCCTCTGGCTGGATTGGCTCTCTGGGGTTTGAGTGAATCTGTAGACAGCTACCCTTACCGTGGCTAAGTTGTGGTGGACCTTGATTATCCAGCCAAAGTCACTGGCGGCTGTAAAACTGTAACTATTCTGGCACTTATCTGCCCTAGTCCACGGACTACAGAACAGACCCCTGTTATTGTTGGAACAAATACCAGTCATGTCAGAAGTTTAGTGAAACAATGCAGAGACAATGGCTTGGACATCACACAGACACTAGGAATACAAGCAGACAGTGTAGGTGAAATTGCTGATACTGATGCAGATGACAATGTTGGGGTTGTGACCTGGCAAGGCCCTGGTCCTTTGACTTTACACCAGGTGAAGATCAGCAAATTGTCTGTAAAGTTGACTTTAATCAGCCAGTTGGTAAAGAAATCCTTATGGTTGATTCATCCCCCTCAGGCCAGCTCCCAGCCAGTATGCTATGCAGCCCATGGTTGTGCCAGGTCATGCCATTAATGTTAACAACTTCAGAATACTGGTCCAGAACCAATCCTTAAAAGAGACAACCATACCAGAAGGAACAATTATGGCACATATGTATCTCACTGAGTGTGTCACCGCTGTTCCCCTTGAGAAGACGCCACCAGTAGGTTTTGATGTCAGCATGATTAATTTTGGAGACTCACCAGTTTCAGAGGAGTGGAAGGAGAGGCTGAAGCAGAAGCTGTCCCAAAGAACAAATGTCTTTTCTCTGACTGAATGGGATGTAGGATTAGCTAAAGTGGTGGAACACACCATTCGACTGTCTGACCCCAGACCCTTCAGACAGCGTTCTCGCGGCCTGACTCCTGCAGACATCGAGGATGTGAGAAAGCACCTCCAAGAGCTCCTATGTGCTGGTATTATTAAAGAGTCTCGCAGCCCCTATGCTTCACCCATAGTTATCATCAGAAAGAAAAATGGGACCTCAAGGATGTGTATTGATTACCGACTACTGAACGGCCGTACAGTGCCTGATCAGTACACTACACCTTGCATTGATGATGTACTGGACTCTTTGTCTGGAAGCAAGTGGTTCTCTGTTCTTGACTTGAGAAGTGGCTATTATCAAATAGCCATGGCTGAGGAAGACGAGGAGAAGACAGCATTCATCTGTCCCCTAGGGTTCTTTCAGTTTGAACGAATGCCACAGGGCATTACTGGAGCCTCTGCTACTTTCCAACCATTAATGGAAAAAACAGTTGGTGACATGAACCTGCTTCAAGTTCTTGTTTACCTTGATGACCTGATTTTCTTTGGAAAGACTTTAGAGGAACATGAGGAGAGACTTATCAAAGTTCTTGACTGACTTGAGGAGGCTGGACTGAAAATATCTCTCAATAAATGTCAGTTTTGTCAGTCAAAGGTGAAATATCTTGGACATGTTGTGTCTGCAGATGGTGTCTCACCCGATCCAGCGAAGATTGAGGCTGTTACTAACTGGCCACAGCCTATTGACCTGAGGACCCTAAAATCATTTTTGGGATTTTGTGGGTATTATCGGAGGTTTATAGCCAACTATACCTCCATTGTCAAGCCACTGACCGAGCTAACCAAAGGTTATGTCCCAACCCAAAAGAGCAGGAAGCATAACCATGACCCTACTAAGAGCTATCTGAGAGCATCAGAGCCATTTGGTGAAAGATGGGACCAGTCTTGTACTGATGCATTAGATCATCTACTGTCTGACCCATACACCTGTCCTAGCGTTTGCTGATCCTCATCGACCCTACATCCTTCATGTGGATGCTAGGTTCAAGGGGATTGGAGCTGTTCCTTGTCAGTATCCTGAGGGACTAAGACTGATTGCATTTGCTAGCAGGAAGCTGAGCTAGTCTGAAAGCGCTATCCAATACATCAGCTTGAATTCCTGTCTCTTAAGTGGGCCGTTGTGGACAAGTTCCGTGATTACCTGTATGGGGCTCAGTTCACAGTACGTACTGACAACAACCCTTTGACGTACGTACTCACATCAGCCAAACTTAATACAGTAGGACACAGATGGCTCGCTGCCTTATCAACCTATGAATTTGATGTACAATACCGACCAGGTAAGCACAACATAGATGCTGACCTGCTCTACAGAAACTTTCCTGATGAAGATGACTGCTTGGAATGAGAGACCCTCCCACAGGATGGGATGAAGACTATCTGTCAAAGAGTCTGCACCCCTAGAGCTATAGACAGTCCAACCAGATATGTGGATCAGTTGGGAGCATCCTCCGATTGTGTTCCTGACATCTACACTTTCCCAATGCACATGAAGTTGAGGTCATTAGAGCTCCTGTCCAAGCCAGAACTCTTACATGCACAGAAAGCTGACTCAGTGATTGGGCCTGCTATTCAAGCAGTTGAGCAACAGAAATGGCCTGAGAATACCCTAAATGATCCAGAACTTTCACAGTTGAAACGGGAAGCGGAAAAATTGATCCTGAAAGAAGGGATACTTTTAGGGATACATCAAATCACAAGCAATGGACCAATGGACCTTGTATGTATTGACTTTCTTTCGATGCAACCTGTTTCCAAAGGAATGAGCAATGTGTTAGTTGTCACAGACCATTTTAGACATTATGCCCAAGCTTTCCCTACCAAAAATCAGAAGGCTCAGACTGTGGTAAAGATCTTAGTGGACAACTACTTTGTACACTATGGTAGCCTGCAAGGATTAATTCAGACCAGGGTAGAGACTTTGAGAGTCACCTGATCAGAGATCTTTTGAAGGTGATGGGAGTGCGAAAGTCACGGACTACTCCATATCACCCACAAGGGGATCCTCAGCCAGAGAGATTCATCAGAACTTTACTCTCTATGCTTGGAACTTTGACCCATTGGAGCCAACATGTGGCTTATATGGTCCATGTATACAACAGTACTAAGTGTGATGCTACAGGGTATTCACCCTATTGCTTGATGTTTGGCTGAGAAGCTAGACTTCCTGTAGATGTGTGTTTTGGAACGTCTCCAGATGGGAAGTGAGATGGTCATTCAAGATATGTAGCAACGTAGAAGGAGGATATGCAGAGAGCTTACCAATTAGCCTCTCAAGCAGCTGACAAGACTCACAATAGAAATAAAAGATCATATGACAAAAAAGTGACAAAGAGATGTATAAGATGTATTAGGCAAAGTCAACTTATCCGGGCTGAAAGTGAACAGACACTCACTGACACATATTTCCTCAACTTCTTGTAAAGTGACCAACTGTCTCCTGGAAGATCAGCTCTGCAGCATTGACCGGACTTCCTGTAAGTGATGAAGGGCTTGTTGGTTTTGGGTTTTAAACTTTAAAACTTTTTTTAACTTTAAAAAAGAATCGCCTTTATCAATATACATTACTCAACACTGAAATGAGGTTATACTGATACAATGAAAAAGAATGAACAAGAAGAAGTCATATTTAATTATTTTAAATTATTTATTGCTATTAAATGGTCAAAATGTTTATTTGATTTAATCAGCTGCAGAATGGATGCACCTGCCTGTTTTTTAATCTGTGAGCTTACAGTCTAATATGAGATGCAATTAACGGTGATATATAGTTTTATGCTGTGGGGGATAAATGATACGGTTTTAGAGTCTGTTTATTCTTCTTCTTTTCCTTTCAGCTGTTCCCTTTCAGGAGTCGCCACAATGAATCATGTGCCTTCATCTAACCCTGTCCTCTGCATCCTCTTCTCTCACACCAACTAACTTCATGTCCTCTCTCACTACATCCATAAATCTCCTCTTTGATCTTCCTCTAGACCTCCTGCCTGGCAGCTCCAACCTCAGCATCCTTCTACTGATATATTCACAGTTCCTCCTCTGAACATGTCCAAACATGAGCTGTCCCTCTGATGTCCTCATTCCTGATCCTGTCCATCCTCGTCACTCCAAAACAGAACCTCAACATCTTAAGCTCTGCTACCTCCAACTCTGCCTCATGTCTTTTCTTCAGTGCCACTGTCTCTAAGCCGAACTACATCGCTGGTCTCAACACCGTCTTGAACATCTTTCCTTTCATTCTCGCTGATACTCTTTTATCACACAACACACCTGACACTTTTCTCCACCCGTTCCAACCTGCCGGCAATCGCCTCTCCGTTGCTCTGAGCCGTTGACCCTAAGTACTTAAAGTCCTGCACCTTCTTCACCTCTGCTCCCTGTAACCTCACCGTTCCACCTGGGTCCCTCTCATTCACACACATATATTCTGTCTTACTGCGGCTAAGCTTCATTCCTCTGTTTTCCAGAGCAGACCTCCACCTCTCTAGATTTTCCTCCACCTGTTACCTTCTCTCACTACAAATCACAATGTCATCTGCAAACATCATATTCAATGGAGATTCCTGTCTAACCTCATCTGTAAGCCTGTCCGTCACCAGAGCAAACAAGAAGGGGCTCAGAGCTGATCCTTGATGCAGACCTACCTCCACCTTGAACTCCTCTGTCACACCTACAGCTCACCTCACCACAGTCTTACAGGTCTCATACATGTCCTGCACCACTCTAACATACTTCTCTGCCGCTCCAGACTTCCTCATACAATACCACAGCTCCTCTCTCAGCACCCTGTCATACACTTTCTCTAAATCTACGAAGACACAATGCAGCTCCCTCTGACCTTCTCTGTACTTCTCCATCAGCATCCTCAAAGCAAATACTGCATCTGTTGTTCTCTTTCTAGGCATGAAACCACATTGCTGCTCACAAATGTTCACCTCTGCCCTTAGCCGAGCTTCCACTACTCTTTCTCACAACTTCATTGTTTGGCTCATCAGCTTTATTCCTCTGTAGTTGCCGCAGCTCTGCACTTATGTCCATAAACTGAATAATTTATGGACATAAGTGCAGAGAGATGGATCAAACAGAGAACAATCGTGCTCTTCTCTTTGCCCAAGAGTTCAAATTCAGCAGAGACAGAAAGACTCAATAGAAATGTCTCAAATGCAGCAACACACACAGTCAAAATCTGTTTTATTTTTGTGGCTGGGTTGTTAATGACACATGTATTTTGGTGTGTCTTCTAATGAGGATGCTTCTTATTGCTGACCATCAAAACCACACAAACTTCCTCTAAAGCTCAGGATTCTTAGTATCTGAAACCAAAGTGTCTTTATCATTTACATGTACTGTGCTGCAAAGCTGACCAGAGCTCTGAGGCAGTTAACAAACCTGTGATCAATGGAGGAAATATATATCAATGTTGAACATGACAAGTCTGTTTACTCAAGTCCTTCAACAAATCAGACAGGTAAGAATGTTTAATTAGTTGCTGACTGGAGATTAAATCTGTTTTAATCATATGTTATTTCTGATCTAAGACTGTGTTTACTGGTCTTTTTCTGTTCAGGTCCCAGGAGCTCAGACAGGAGACTTTATAAAACTATTGGTCTCTGTCTGGGGCTGATGAGTGTTTTTCTGTTGGCTGGACTCATCGTCCGCGGTGTCCACTGTGAGTCTGTGTTTTATAAGTTAATACCAGAGTCACTTTATGAGTTTCAGAAGTATTGTCATATACTTTTACAAATTTACCCTTTCAGGTTTCTTACTTGTTTTTGAATTTCAAAGCTTTTATGGCATTTTAAAATGTAAAAATTGAATTATTTTTAGAGTTCGTAGATTTGACTAAAAAGACAAAGTTTAGCAGGAAAAGTGGATGTAGAATGTTCAGCACCAGACAAACAGCAACTTCACCTTCACCTCTTCTGTAATAGTATATTAGCATTATGCCTGTATGCAAATGTTTTATTATATCAATGACATCAACAGCATTTCTACATCAATATAGTCAATAGGTATATTGCTATGTTTACAGAGTTGTACCATCAGAACAGGCAAAACAGGCAAATGTCTGATGCCTCAACCAAAAATGAGGAAAAGGTCATTAGAAGACACACTAAAATACATGTGTGATTAAGACAACCCAGCTACAAAAACACAACAGACTTTCACTATGTGTGTTGCTGCACTTGAGACATTTCTATGCTGAATTTGAACTCTTGGACAAAGAGAAGAGCACGATTGTTCTCTGTTTGATCCATCTCTCTGCACTTATGTCCATAAACCTGTTTGTCTTCCAAATTAGAGCAGAGCAGATTTTAAACTTAATTAAATTAAATCAACTGTTTCTTTGAATGTCTCAATTGTTTTGTACATACGTAGACACAACTTAAATGCTTAATTGCTCTACTTCATTCCCTTGTGGTTGTTCTTCTTCTTCTCTGTGTCTTTCAGCAGGTGTCTTCAGCTTTGCAGCTGTGTGTTTCCAATGTGCAGTTACTGACTCTGTCAAATCCGTAAAAGATCTAAACCAATTCCAGACCACCGACATTTTTTCTGTAAAAAGCTTCACTCGTCTTATCCTTACGTATGCTCACCTTCTTTTTATTGATTTTAATTCTGCATTTGATACAATACGACCTTATCTAATACTTAAGGAATTAGGACAGATGAGTGTAAATCATTTTATTATTAATTTGTATTTCTGTTTTCTAACCTGATCAGTACTGGTGTTGCTCAGGGGAGTGTGAGCTCTACATTGCATAAAAATAGATGTGTGAACACAAATGCTTTCAACCAGATACTGAGGGTTCAAGATAACACTGCTATTTTCAGGCTTTGACACAGAGAGGAAGATATGTCGATACACCACGTTATTACCAAAAGAGTTTATGAAATGGTGCAGCTCCCACCATCTCATGGTTACAGATCCTTGTAAAGTCAGGTTATACTGGTAATATTGTGTTATATGTATGCTTTTGTATTTATTTTTGTATTTATGATTTGCAGTGTTACGTTTTGTCTTGTTTTACCATGTATAAATGTCAGCCTGATTCAAATGAGTGAGTGACAGCAGTGAGGTACAAGACCCACAGTACACAAAGAATCCCAGAAAACACTGCTGCAAACACAGTTTTCCATATGAACCTGTCAATGTAGGCAAATGCTTGTGTTTGAACACTAATGGCGTCCAAAGGCCGGAGATGACATAGTCAGATTCTCTGTGCATGGTAACATTAATACCACTTAGTGGACAGGAGTCAGCCCTGACAGACGGGTATCGAACCACACGGGTCATCACAGCTTGCAGTGTATGTGGTTGTACATGCTGAACCCCCGTCCATCACAACATTGAGCAGTTGCATCTAATGTTGTGATGTGTTACATAATTGCCAACAGGACAAAAGCCTGGAGAACAACAGCTCCATGAAATCTCCTCTCTGAGCTCCTGGAACCTGAACAGAGAAAAGACCTGTGAATACAGTCAATGATACAACGGTACCAACAGAGGAAGCAACATTATTTTAAGATCCACCACAGCTATAAAGAAGTGAAACATGAGAACATGTTGTTACTGTTTAGCCGTCTTTAATGAAGACAGTTATTCATAAATTATTCAGTTTATTCACTGAGAAGATAAATGAAGAACAAAGTAAAATTCATTCTGCCACCACTGATGCACCTTTTGGAGGATTTGTAGAAAGAGTCATAACTAACGTGGCCACAAGATGTCACTGTTAGATTCAAGCAAACACACAATTTGAACAAACACTCACTGTTGTTTAACATTCAGATGAACAAAAATCTTTTGTCATTTTGTGTGTGACTTGAATTATTTATTTTTGTGTGCTGTCAATATGTAGATTATTTAAGATTTGGAACTTTTAGCAATTTACATTTTAAAATGTATTTCTGTATTTTTAGGATTATTGTAACATTTGAATGCTGCTTTTAAACACATTGTAACTTGTGTAATTCTTATGTAAAATGGGCTCTAATGTGAGTGAGGCATAGAAATAGCACTTGTTTATTCAATGTTAGAAATAAATGAGCGATGCTCTCATTTACTAGCCAGTACTTACTGTAATATTGTTTTAGATTCTTCAAAACAATGTAGTCTGATATAAATGATAGAAAAACTAAGCTCTCAGACCTCCCAGTAAAGTTGATGTATATCAGTTTAAATAACTTATGTAAACAAAATTACTAACTGGACTCTAAATAATAATAATAATAATAATAATAATAATTCTTGCATAGACCTTGTATACATGTGCCCTGTTTGGCTCCATTCAACAGGTGGCTCATTTCAGAGGCAGTTTGTGCTGCAAAAACAGTTAAGTCCAAACTCCGAGTCCGTGAAGCTCCATCAATCCTTTTCCAGGTGCTTCCCTCTACACGGTCAGTCAAAATGGGGAAAAGTGTCTTAGAATTTTACTGGTTACTGCATTAACATTACACATGTTGTAATAGTTTGATGCCTGACATTCAATTTTATGGGAGGACAAGCACTGTTTAAGTATAATCCTTTGAACTCATGAGTTGACCAGATGCTATGAAAACCAGAATCCCTAATTGTCAGTCTCGTGCAAGGAACAACACAAGCTAGACACAGATAGATAAATAATATAGAAGCATGTGACGGAAGAGCTAATAATCTAAACAGGACCAGACAGCCGGACCTGGCACGGTGTCGACCAAAGGATTCAAAAAGCTGAGATGAGACATGAACACGGAAGAGCAAACTCCTAAACATCTAACATCACAGCAACTTGAGAGAGTGGAGAACTCCTCTGCTGGGAAAAAAGGGACAGCAGATCATGCTGTTTGATCTCAGACACACTATTCTTAAGCCCGACGGAAAAACTAATGTTGATACTGATCTGAGCCTAATCACCTCCCAAGATCAGGACAAACTGTGTGGAGAATAATGTCAGCTTCAACTCCAAAACCCACTCGCCTGCAATTTTGGATGCATACTAATGGTGTGGACATTGGATCAAGCTCCTCTGAATGTGTGAACGGGAATGTGATGCTGCACTGCCAAATTAATGCGACAAAACATGAGGCAAAGGAGACTGAGGCTGAGGACTAGGATGAGATCTTTTTGAACTCAGCTGAGATGTGGACTTTATTAGAGCTAATCTGCCAGATGCATCAATCTCTGTGTGTTGAGCTTATTGCATGCTAATATTTAGGACTGAAATTAAATTAATTTAAATTAGCCAAAGCTCCTTAACTGATGACAGTTAAAAAAATAACGACAAGGTTTTTGGGGAACCTTGATAGAAATTACTGGATACAGAACAGAGTGGATTGAGGGATATTCCACTGTTGTTCAACCATTGAGCGGAGGAGAACAGAAGATGATGATGAAGAGTGCGAAGCATCAGAGGGAGCTGATCAATGGACAGTGGACTCTGACACTACATGTTCATGTGACACAAATAATATAGAAATCAGTCATCCACTTGTTATTTACTCACTTATACCCTGACTACATGTTTATTTCACATACATACATGAATACAGATTTTTGGTTTAGATCTGAGCATCTACATTACTTGCTGAGTTTTTATGATTCTCATGTCTGCTTTTGTTTTGAAATCAGGATCTCTGCAAGCCACCAGTGGTGATTGTTCACATGGAGATGTTTTTCCCCACAACTGGCCTCATTGGGGTTTTATTGATTCAAATGAAATTATCTTTCTTGAACTGTAATTTAAAGAAATGACACATTTGCATTGAAGTTTTTTGACAATTGTGAATAGTTAAAATTGAGGAGATTGTTGTACGGTGAGAGAGTTGCCTTTTGAGACTCTGAAGTGATTATTTTTTAATCGTTCCATCTGTTTTTCATTTTGTTATCAATGACATTTGTTAACTCTAATTAACTACTAGTAATTTAGCTTACAAGGCCCAGACTGTTATTAATCTGACAGGATGATGGTCTGATTCTAATATGAGGCAGGTTTATGGTCTGTAAA
The DNA here is from genome assembly GCF_033026475.1 of Channa argus. Classification (NCBI taxonomy): domain Eukaryota; kingdom Metazoa; phylum Chordata; class Actinopteri; order Anabantiformes; family Channidae; genus Channa; species Channa argus. The sequence goes on from NC_090205.1 coordinate 6,190,582, forward strand.
CTTGTTTCTGTTTTACTTGTTTGCTTTGAAGTGTTACGTAGTCTCGTCGACTACGGGAGGAGGGACTGTAGTGGTTAGACATTACATATTAGAGTTCATGTATAATATAAACTGTATTACATGTAGGAATGAAGGAGTACTTGTATTATTATATATGGTGTTTCTTCAGTATATGGGAAATGTGTGTGCTACTGTTGAAAACAGTAAGGGCATAGAATTTTTGGCAAGAAAGAGGAAGAGAACAGGAGATGATGTTTGTCCCTGAACTGTTGCTAAGGAGGAGAAAGATGGGAGAGTATTAGAGTCTTTTTGCCTTTTTGCCTGTCTGACTGATGCTTTATCCACAGCATTAACCATCTGCCTTCATACACCTGTACAGCTGGACTGAGGTCAGGTGACCCTGGAGGAGAAGGTCATCCCTGGTGGGCCGTAACAAACTCCCTGGCAGCATTAGCTGTGTGTATGAACCAGTGTGAATGTGAATTCAATAAAAGAGCCTAAAGCCAGTGCTTTAATCTCCTTTCATGTTAAATATGATAAACCACACAGGCAAAACCATTAAAGTGTGTGACTGGACAAGTTACAGGCTGTACTGTACTATACTGTCTAACCTGTTGCTGGTTGTATCCTGGTTGGTTATCACCAGTTTATAAGGTGCAGTTGTGCGCAGCCTCAGTAATTCGTCCTCCATGATGACGATGTCAGGGTGAGCAAGTTTCTGCATCAGCTTTCCCATGAAGGAACCGACTACACACAGGACACAAATCACTTTCGTTAAACATTTTGGTGCAATCTGCATCCACAAACCAAAGCTTAATACATTGATTAAAAAAAAAAAAAACACAAGTCAACAAACCCTCCAGCTACACACAAGTCTTTTTAGCCTGTCACATGTCCCTCTTGGACACAATGAATGATACATGTCTGTACATATATGTAAAAAGGCTGTTTCCCAGGTGGAATAGAGGAGCTACAGTCAGTAAACCAGTTTTGAAATGCAGAAAGGTTAACATTGGTGTATTTGTATCTGTGCCTATCACATACAAATACTATGAAAATATAACGAATATGTATAGTTGTGTATTGCAGTACTGTTACTCTATGCAGCAATGGCTAGAAAGCTAATTTAATCATATTACATGTATTACGTGTCCTCTGTCCTCTAAAAGTCTTGTTCAAGCACCAGTCCAGTTCCCACTGAACAGCACTTTTAGTGTAAAGTTAGCTCCCACTGTTTGTTAGCTGTTAGCTACACTAGCTGTAGCTGTTGACCTGCCTGCATCGGCTAACGTTATCTGCTGTAGCTAACAGTACAGAAACACTAGAAACACTGTTTGGCTGAGCAGGACAAAGTCAAGAGCAAAACACCACAGTGACTCACAGACAGGTAAAGGTGAGACTCACCTGAGGGACTGTGGAGGCGGCTCTGCGGTCCTCCGTTCAGCACTGGCTTTACTCACCGACCTCAGACCTTCATGTGCTCTTCGTAAGCCTGAGCGCGGACTGTAAGGCAAACTGTGAGCTAAACCGCCTGGGAGCCCGAGCTGAGGGGAACAGACCCTCTAATACACACAAATCGGTTTACGCGCACACACATCTTGCAGACGGAAGAACTGTAGCAAAATTCCACCGATAAAATCACAATTGTGAGGCTTTAAAATAATGGCAACTTGTACTCACTGTACTTTTGAAATGTTGTTCAAACTTTGTCTCATATACATGTTTTGTGTCGAAGTGTTTGCACAACTGCTCCAAGGTCAGTTACTGTCTAACAGCAGACCATCCCACACTGCAGTGACCCAGAGTCACTTCATGCACACAGCTGCTTATCAAAGTGCTGGAAAGGGAAAAGGTTCCATAAAAGGAAAAAGGGGCTGGGGGCGGAGAATGTTCTGCCCAGCAACAGAAGGTTCTAAAAAGTTCTAATGTGTGATGTATGAAGTTTAGAACTGCATAGGATGGAGAATTGATACTGTCAATGTACTTTTCTCTTGCAAGATGATAAAACACTAAAAGACGTCCTGGATGTTGAAGCTTCTTTACTGATTACACTTGAGGTGTCTAAGACCAGATATTGTCATTTTTGCCACAACAGTACAGACACACAAATCCCTGTACACATACAAATACTGCTACTGTTCTGCTTCTATATAAAAATTCCAGCACAGCTTGCGCGCACACAAATCAAGTCTGTACACAGCCAAGATGTGATTTCACCTGGCACCAGGATACAGAGAAATCTAAAATGAAGCAGTTTTCCCTGCAGAGGAAACACGCAGATATGGATTCTCTGAATAGTCTATTGTGTTTGTATATATGTTAAAGACCTGTGTCATAATGCTACAGTAATAACTTGTTGTCTATTTTTTTAGTCCTTTGTATGTGGCAGATTGAGCTGAATATGTTCTGGCAAATTAATCCAGGCTGATTAAATATTAAAAAACCTTATTTCCCAACTATTTGACCTCTTATTTACCGACTGACATGTTTGCTGGGTTGTATTATTGGGCATTACCATGTATTCAGAGTATCATCAATGTGGAAGAAATCACAAAATTAGAAGTGTTGTTCTTATGGAGTTTTTACTTTGCATGAGATGATTTTTCAGCAGAGAACATGTTTGTATGTAAATGAAACAGGTGGTGCACAGGGACAAGACATATTACTGCAAGTCAGACCTCGACCCAGAAGGAGAATGAGCACACAAACACACACAGGCTGATGTAAGGAAGTAAATTAAGTTTAATTAGGACAATCGGAGAAAACAAAGGCTGACTGCTCAAACTAAAAACACCTCACAGAGAGAAATATTAATACAAAATACAACAAAAGGAGGGATGAGGGATAAAGCTGACAAACTCAGGGGTCCAGTACTATATGAAAGTCAACTAAACAAGGCAGAGCACACCAGAGGGTAAACAGATCAGGTCTGAGTACTGCAGAGGAAAGAGGATAAACCAGACAGTTCGGACTGTGGGAGCTGACAGAACACAGACAGAGTCTGCTCTGAGGCAGGATTAAGAAGGTTCATACTAATCAGCAGCAAGTGCAGGCAGCTGTGCATCCATCCACAGCATCAGTCCAGGGTGAGACAATGACAGGGAGGAAGAGCAGCCACCTACAGAGGGAGACAGAGTTACAACAATAATAAGCAAAGCACAGAAACACACAGGCCTTGACAGAGCATATTCATGTTTTATATGAAACATTTCCATATGTATGATGTCAAAACATTTACCAGTGTTACACTTTTTTCTCACAGATCCATTTCATAGATAATCCACATGGCACGTCATTCCACTTGTGACCTTGTTGAACTTTAATTTCTGCACAGTCTTCTCCATCAGTCGAATATTTAAGAAGATTATCGGGCTGCTTCACATCCCAGTATCTAACCAGTCAATGAACAAAAAAATAAAAATCCTGAAATTGTGAATATCTGACATAAAAAGACTCTTGATGGTCTCTATGTTGATAACTTATTAAATGTTATGACAGCAGTGGTGCAGTCAGAGCCGACAGTACTGAAACAGACAGGAAGTGTGTCAGCAGTCATTCTAGCAGCTCTGAGAGTCTCCAGTCAGTGGTGTTCAGAGCCAAATGCTAACTTGAGCTTTTATTTCTTATTTCCCTTTTATGCCTACTATGTTCTATTTAATGTCTTATCTGTTTGTCTCTTTTCACTCACGTGTTTCAGTTGTATTGGACCAAACACACATCATTTCCAGATGTATTTAGATTTAAACAAAATGAAGCATATTTCCGTCTTACTTAAAAGTCAGTGTAGTTCCATCGATCCATCTCCAGGTCCCCTCTTCATCTCTGTCACTCAAACCAATCCAAGATCTCATTCTGGTGAATGCAGAGAGGAATGTCTGTTCAATTGAAACAAAAGACAATCGCTGCAATTATATTTTAGTTGTAACCAGCAGGAGTGAGACACAAAGACACAGCACACACACATTCATATCCACAAAAAAAGCTGAAACACTTCCATTCATGATACAGTGGATTCAGAAAGCAATCACATGCTCATATTTCTTCCTCATGTCCATATTATCCACATTTATTATAATAGTGGCATAACTATTAGATTGGCCTGCAACATCAACAATGTATAAAAATAAAAAGTACAGATTCATTTAATTATGATTGAAGCTTATTTTTATATCTGAAATTAGCAGAAAAAACTATTAAAGCATCATCTGAATTTCAGAAATCATTTTTATGCAAAACTATCACTTTACATGTTGTCACTTTAATAAAAGATATGTAAAAATTCCTGATCATGTTCATCATTCTTTGTTTGGACACACTGCACCTGTTCTTCAGCACTGTTAATGACCACCAGGTCTGCTCCTCTCTTTCTGCAGTCCTCTCTGCCTTTTGTCCATGAACCAGACTCAGTGGACAGGAGATAACAGGAGTAGCTGAACATCATCCATCCTGCAGGACAAGTTTTGTCTGAAACGTAAAACAATAGATGTTAGAAATGTATCAAGACACAACTCCATCTACTGCCAGAGAAAGATGGTATGAAGCAAAACATGCAAACAGAGGAGTTTTAAGTGTCTTCACATCTTAACATTTTAATGTGCTCACAGAATGTGAACGTGTCCTTAATCCTAAACATATAGTGAACAGTTCACAAGTCTAAATCCTTGACAAGATCAAATGTCCTGTCCCTCACTGCCCACACTCACTCACTCTGACACTTGTTCAGTTCCTCTGTTGTTTTATTGAGTCTGGTATTCAGCTGGTCTGTCTCTTCAGTCAGTGAAGACACTTTGTTCTTACTGTCCTGGAGAAGGTCAGTCAGGTTGGTTTTGATGCCGGAGAGTTCTGCAGCTGCACCATGTGCTGAGTTATAATCTGAAACCACATGAAATCATATAATGTAATATTACTTACTATTTAGCCAGGTCTTATTCTTTGCTATCTTTATAATCTTTAAATCTTTATAATGAACTGATGCCCATTTAAGTTCCATATGCTAAAAATCTCCACCACAATCCTAAACTTTTACTCCTACAGTACAATAAGTGGATTTTCCTCTTATGCCCAGTTTAAAAAAGCATTAAAAACAGTGGTTAACCAGGGGGTCCTGGGCAAAGAAGTGTAATGAGGCTCCTCAGTAGCAGTGTAGCACAGTATAGAGCCTTTACAGGAGGTTTAAGGGGATTTGTTGCTGACTTTGCTAAATGTGCCAAAATGAGGGGCCACTGGGGCCTTTTCCTCATTTTTGGTTGAGGCATCAGACATTTGCCTGTTTTGCCTGTTCTGATGGTACAACACTGTAAACATAGCAATATACCTATTGACTATATTGATGTAGAAATGCTGTTGATGACATTGAAATAATAAAACACATTTGCATTCAGGCATAATGCTAATATACTATTACAGAAGAAGTGAAGGTGAAGTTGCTGTTTGTCTGGTGCTGAACATTCTACATCCACTTTTCCTGCTAAACTTTGTCTTTTTAGTCAAATGTACTTACTCTAAAAGTAATTAAATTTTTACATTTTAAAATGCCATAAAAGCTTTGAAATTCAAAAACATAAGTAAGAAACCATAAAAGTTAAATTTGTAAAAGTATATGACAATAATTCTGAAACTCATAAAGTGACTCTGGTATTAACTTATAAAACACAGACTCACAGTGGACACAGTAGACGGTGAGTCCAGCCAACAGGAAAACACTCAGCAGGCCCAGACAGAGACCAACAGCTTTATAAAGTCTCCTGTCTGAGCTCCTGGGACCTGGACAGAAAAAGACCAATAAACAGTCTTAGATCAGAAATAACATATGATTACAACCGATTTAATTTCCACTCAGCAACTAATTAAACATTCTTACCTGTCTGATTTGTTGAAGGACTTGAGTAAACAGACTTGTCATGTTCAACATTGATATATATTTCCTCCATTGATCACAGGTTTGTTAACTGCCTCAGAGCTCTGGTCAGCTTTGCAGCACAGAACATGTAAATGATAAAGACACTTTGGTTTCAGATACTAAGAGGAAGAGATGGGCCTTGTGGTTTTGGTAGTGGGCAATTCTCATTAGTAGACACACGAGAATGTGTGATTAAGACAACCCAGCCACAAAAACACAACAGACTTTCACTGTGTGTGTTGCTGCACTTGAGAGATTTCTATTGAGTCTTTCTGTCTCTGCTGAATTTGAACTCTTGGGCAAAGAGAAGAGCACGATTGTTCTCTGTTTGATCCATCTCTCTGCACTTATGTCCATAAACCTGTTTGTCTTCCAAATTAGAGCAGAGCAGATTTTAAACTTAATTAAATTAAATCAACTGTTTCTTTAAATGTCTCAATTGATTTGTACATACGTAGACACAACTTAAATGCTTAATTGCTCTACTTCATTCCCTTGTGGTTGGTCTTTTTCTTCTCTGTGTCTTTCAGCAGGTGTCTTCAGCTTTGGAGCTGTGTGTTTCCAATGTGCAGTTACTGACTCTCAGACCACCGACATTTTTTCTGTAAAAAGCTTCACTCGTCTTATCCTTACGTATGCTCACCTTCTTTTTATTGATTTTAATTCTGCATTTGATACAATACGACCTTATCTAATACTTAAGGAATTAGGACAGATGAGTGTAAATCATTTTATTATTAATTTGTGTTTCTGTTTTCTAACCTGATCAGTACTGGTGTTGCTCAGGGGAGTGTGAGCTCTACATTGCATAAAAATAGATGTGTGAAGAACAAATGCTTTCAACCACATACTGCAATTTCAAGATAACACTGCTATTTTCAGGCTCTGACACAGAGAGGAAGATATGTCGATACACCACATTATTACCAAAAGAGTTTATTAAATGGTGCAGCTCCCACCATCTCATGGTCACAGACCATAGTAAAGTTAGGGTTATACTGGTAATATTTTGTTACTATATGTTACTTTGTGTGTTTTTGTATTTATGATTAGCAGTGTTACGTTTTGTCTTGTTTTACCATGTATAAATGTCAGCCTCATTCAAATGAGTGAGTGACAGCAGTGAGGTACAAGACCCACAGTACACAAAGAATCCCAGAAAACACTGCTGCAAACACAGTTTTCCATATGAACCTGTCAATGTAGGCAAATGCTTGTGTTTGTACACTAATGGCGTCCAAAGGCCAGAGATGACATAGTCAGATTCTCTGTGCATGGTAACATTAATACCACTTAGTGGACAGGAGTCAGCCCTGACAGACGGGTATCGAACCACACGGGTCATCACAGCTTGCAGTGTATGTGGTTGTACATGCTGAACCCCCGTCCATCACAACATTGAGCAGTTGCATCTAATGTTGTGATGTGTTACATAATTGCCAACAGGACAAAAGCCTGGAGAACAACAGCTCCATGAAATCTCCTCTCTGAGCTCCTGGGACCTGAACAGAGAAAAGACCTGTGAATACAGTCAATGATACAAAGGTACCAACAGAGGAAGCAACATTATTTTAAGACACACCACAGCTATAAAGAAGTGAAACATGAGAACATGTTGTTACTGTTTATCCGTCTTTAATGAAGACAGTTATTCATAAATTATTCAGTTTATTCACTATTAAGATAAATGAAGAACAAAGCAAAATTCATTCTGCCACCACTGATGCACCTTTAGGAGGATTTGGAGAAAGAGTCATAACTAACGTGGCCACAAAATGTCACTGTTAGATTAAAGCAAACACACAATTTGAACAAACACTCACTGTTGTTTAACATTCATGATAACAGATGAACAAAAATCTTTTGTCATTTTGTGTGTGACTTGAATCATTTATTTTTGTGTGCTGTCAATATGTAGATTATTTGAGATTTTGAACTTTTAGCAATTTACATTTTAAAATAAACGTATTTCTGTATTTTTAAGATTATTGTAACATTTGAAAGATGCTTTTAAAAACATTGTAACTTGTGTAATTCTTATGTAAAATGGGCTCTAATGTGAGTGAGGCATAGAAATAGCACTTGTTTATTCAATGTTAGAAATAAATGAGCGATGCTCTCATTTACTAGCCAGTACTTACTGTAATATTGTTTTAGATTCTTCAAAACAATGTAGTCTGATATAAATGATAGAAAAACTAAGCTCTCAGACCTCCCAGTAAAGTTGATGTATATCAGTTTAAATAACTTATGAAAACAAAATTACTAACTGGACTCTAAATAATAATAATAATAATAATAATAATAATAATAATAATTCTTGCATAGACCTTGTATACATGTGCCCTGTTTGGCTCCATTCAACAGGTGGCTCATTTCAGAGGCAGTTTGTGCTGCAAAAACAGTTAAGTCCAAACTCCGAGTCCGTGAAGCTCCATCAATCCTTTTCCAGGTGCTTCCCTCTACACGGTCAGTCAAAATGGGGAAAAGTGTCTTAGAATTTTACTGGTTACTGCATTAACATTACACATGTTGTAATAGTTTGATGCCTGACATTCAATTTTATGGGAGGACAAGCACTGTTTAAGTATAATCCTTTGAACTCATGAGTTGACCAGATGCTATGAAAACCAGAATCCCTAATTATCAGTCTCGTGCAAGGAACAACACAAGCTAGACACAGATAGATAAATAATATAGAAGCATGTGACGGAAGAGCTAATAATCTAAACAGGAGCAGACAGCCGGACCTGGCACGGTGTCGACCAAAGGATTCAAAAAGCTGAGATGAGACATGAACACGGAAGAGCAAACTCCTAAACATCTAACATCACAGCAACTTGAGAGAGTGGAGAACTCCTCTGCTGGGAAAAAAGGGACAGCAGATCATGCTGTTTGATCTCAGACACACTATTTTTAAGCCCGACGGAAAAACTAATGTTGATACTGATCTGAGCCTAATCACCTCCCAAGATCAGGACAAACTGTGTGGAGAATAATGTCAGCTTCAACTCCAAAACCCACTCGCCTGCAATTTTGGATGCATACTAATGGGGTGGACATTGGATCAAGCTCCTGTGAATGTGTGAACGGGAATGTGATGCTGCACTGCCAAATTAATGCGACAAAACATGAGGCAAAGGAGACTGCGGCGGAGGACTAGGATGAGATCTTTTTGAACTCAGCTGAGATGTGGACTTTATTAGAGCTAATCTGCCAGATGCATCAATCTCTGTGTGTTGAGCTTATTGCACGCTAATATTTAGGACTGAAATTAAATTAATTTAAATCAGCCAAAGCTCCTTAACTGATCACAGTTAAAAAAATAACGACAAGGTTTTTGGGGAACCTTGATAGAAATTACTGGATACAGAACAGAGTGGATTGAGGGATATTGCACTGTTGTTCAACCATTGAGCGGAGGAGAACAGAAGATGATGATGAAGAGTGCGAAGCATCAGAGGGAGCTGATCGATGGACAGTGGACTCTGACACTACATGTTCATGTGACACAAATAAGATGGAAATCAGTCATCCACTTGTTATTTACTCACTTATACCCTGACTACATGTTTATTTCACATACATACATGAATACAGATTTTTGGTTTAGATCTGAGCATCTACATTACTTGCTGAGTTTTTATGATTCTCATGTCTGCTTTTGTTTTGAAATCAGGATCTCTGCAAGCCACCAGTGGTGATTGTTCACATGGAGATGTTTTTCCCCACAACTGGCCTCATTGGGGTTTTATTGATTCAAATGAAATTATCTTTCTTGAACTGTAATTTAAAGAAATGACACATTTGCAGTGAAGTTTTTTGACAATTGTGAATAGTTAAAATTGAGGAGATTGTTGTACGGTGAGAGAGTTGCCTTTTGAGACTCTGAAGTGATTATTTTTTAATCCTTCCATCTGTTTTTCATTTTGTTATCAATGACATTTGTTAACTCTAATTAACTACTAGTAATTTAGCTTACAAGGCCCAGACTGTTATTAATCTGACAGGATGATGGTCTGATTCTAATATGAGGCAGGTTTATGGTCTGTAAACTTGTTTCTGTTTTACTTGTTTGCTTTGAAGTGTTACGTAGTCTCGTCTACTACAGGAGGAGGGACTGTAGTGGTTAGACATTACATATTAGAGTTCATGTATAATATAAACTGTATTACATGTAGAAATGAAGGAGTACTTGTATTATTATATATGGTGTTTCTTCAGTACATGGGAAATGTGTGTGCTACTGTTGAAAACAGTAAGGGCATAGAATTTTTGGCAAGAAAGAGGAAGAGAACAGGAGATGATGTTTGTCCCTGAACTGTTGCTAAGGAGGAGAAAGATGGGAGAGTATTAGAGTCTTTTTGCCTGTCTGACTGATGCTTTATCCACAGCATTAACCATCTGCCTTCATACACCTGTACAGCTGGACTGAGGTCAGGTGACCCTGGAGGAGAAGGTCATCCCTGGTGGGCCGTAACAAACTCCCTGGCAGCATTAGCTGTGTGTATGAACCAGTGTGAATGTGAATTCAATAAAAGAGCCTAAAGCCAGTGCTTTAATCTCCTTTCATGTTAAATATGATAAACCACACAGGCAAAACCATTAAAGTGTGTGACTGGACAAGTTACAGGCTGTACTGTACTATACTGTCTAACCTGTTGCTGGTTGTATCCTGGTTGGTTATCACCAGTTTATAAGGTGCAGTTGTGCGCAGCCTCAGTAATTCGTCCTCCATGATGACGATGTCAGGGTGAGCAAGTTTCTGCATCAGCTTTCCCATGAAGGAACCGACTACACACAGGACACAAATCACTTTCGTTAAACATTTTGGTGCAATCTGCATCCACAAACCAAAGCTTAATACATTGATTAAAAAAAAAAAAAACACAAGTCAACAAACCCTCCAGCTACACACAAGTCTTTTTAGCCTGTCACATGTCCCTCTTGGACACAATGAATGATACATGTCTGTACATATATGTAAAAAGGCTGTTTCCCAGGTGGAATAGAGGAGCTACAGTCAGTAAACCAGTTTTGAAATGCAGAAAGGTTAACATTGGTGTATTTGTATCTGTGCCTATCACATACAAATACTATGAAAATATAACGAATATGTATAGTTGTGTATTGCAGTACTGTTACTCTATGCAGCAATGGCTAGAAAGCTAATTTAATCATATTACATGTATTACGTGTCCTCTGTCCTCTAAAAGTCTTGTTCAAGCACCAGTCCAGTTCCCACTGAACAGCACTTTTAGTGTAAAGTTAGCTCCCACTGTTTGTTAGCTGTTAGCTACACTAGCTGTAGCTGTTGACCTGCCTGCATCGGCTAACGTTATCTGCTGTAGCTAACAGTACAGAAACACTAGAAACACTGTTTGGCTGAGCAGGACAAAGTCAAGAGCAAAACACCACAGTGACTCACAGACAGGTAAAGGTGAGACTCACCTGAGGGACTGTGGAGGCGGCTCTGCGGTCCTCCGTTCAGCACTGGCTTTACTCACCGACCTCAGACCTTCATGTGCTCTTCGTAAGCCTGAGCGCGGACTGTAAGGCAAACTGTGAGCTAAACCGCCTGGGAGCCCGAGCTGAGGGGAACAGACCCTCTAATACACACAAATCGGTTTACGCGCACACACATCTTGCAGACGGAAGAACTGTAGCAAAATTCCACCGATAAAATCACAATTGTGAGGCTTTAAAATAATGGCAACTTGTACTCACTGTACTTTTGAAATGTTGTTCAAACTTTGTCTCATATACATGTTTTGTGTCGAAGTGTTTGCACAACTGCTCCAAGGTCAGTTACTGTCTAACAGCAGACCATCCCACACTGCAGTGACCCAGAGTCACTTCATGCACACAGCTGCTTATCAAAGTGCTGGAAAGGGAAAAGGTTCCATAAAAGGAAAAAGGGGCTGGGGGCGGAGAATGTTCTGCCCAGCAACAGAAGGTTCTAAAAAGTTCTAATGTGTGATGTATGAAGTTTAGAACTGCATAGGATGGAGAATTGATACTGTCAATGTACTTTTCTCTTGCAAGATGATAAAACACTAAAAGACGTCCTGGATGTTGAAGCTTCTTTACTGATTACACTTGAGGTGTCTAAGACCAGATATTGTCATTTTTGCCACAACAGTACAGACACACAAATCCCTGTACACATACAAATACTGCTACTGTTCTGCTTCTATATAAAAATTCCAGCACAGCTTGCGCGCACACAAATCAAGTCTGTACACAGCCAAGATGTGATTTCACCTGGCACCAGGATACAGAGAAATCTAAAATGAAGCAGTTTTCCCTGCAGAGGAAACACGCAGATATGGATTCTCTGAATAGTCTATTGTGTTTGTATATATGTTAAAGACCTGTGTCATAATGCTACAGTAATAACTTGTTGTCTATTTTTTTAGTCCTTTGTATGTGGCAGATTGAGCTGAATATGTTCTGGCAAATTAATCCAGGCTGATTAAATATTAAAAAACCTTATTTCCCAACTATTTGACCTCTTATTTACCGACTGACATGTTTGCTGGGTTGTATTATTGGGCATTACCATGTATTCAGAGTATCATCAATGTGGAAGAAATCACAAAATTAGAAGTGTTGTTCTTATGGAGTTTTTACTTTGCATGAGATGATTTTTCAGCAGAGAACATGTTTGTATGTAAATGAAACAGGTGGTGCACAGGGACAAGATATATTACTGCAAGTCAGACCTCGACCCAGAAGGAGAATGAGCACACAAACACACACAGGCTGATGTAAGGAAGTAAATTAAGTTTAATTAGGACAATCGGAGAAAACAAAGGCTGACTGCTCAAACTAAAAACACCTCACAGAGAGAAATATTAATACAAAATACAACAAAAGGAGGGATGAGGGATAAAGCTGACAAACTCAGGGGTCCAGTACTATATGAAAGTCAACTAAACAAGGCAGAGCACACCAGAGGGTAAACAGATCAGGTCTGAGTACTGCAGAGGAAAGAGGATAAACCAGACAGTTCGGACTGTGGGAGCTGACAGAACACAGACAGAGTCTGCTCTGAGGCAGGTTTAAGAAGGTTCATACTAATCAGCAGCAAGTGCAGGCAGCTGTGCATCCATCCACAGCATCAGTCCAGGGTGAGACAATGACAGGGAGGAAGAGCAGCCACCTACAGAGGGGACAGAGTTACAACAATAATAAGCAAAGCACAGAAACACACAGGCCTTGACAGAGCATATTCATGTTTTATATGAAACATTTCCATATGTATGATGTCAAAACATTTACCAGTGTTACACTTTTTTCTCACAGATCCATTTCATAGATAATCCACATGGCACGTCATTCCACTTGTGACCTTGTTGAACTTTAATTTCTGCACAGTCTTCTCCATCAGTCGAATATTTAAGAAGATTATCGGGCTGCTTCACATCCCAGTATCTAACCAGTCAATGAACAAAAAAATAAAAATCCTGAAATTGTGAATATCTGACATAAAAAGACTCTTGATGGTCTCTATGTTGATAACTTATTAAATGTTATGACAGCAGTGGTGCAGTCAGAGCCGACAGTACTGAAACAGACAGGAAGTGTGTCAGCAGTCATTCTAGCAGCTCTGAGAGTCTCCAGTCAGTGGTGTTCAGAGCCAAATGCTAACTTGAGCTTTTATTTCTTATTTCCCTTTTATGCCTACTATGTTCTATTTAATGTCTTATCTGTTTGTCTCTTTTCACTCACGTGTTTCAGTTGTATTGGACCAAACACACATCATTTCCAGATGTATTTAGATTTAAACAAAATGAAGCATATTTCCGTCTTACTTAAAAGTCAGTGTAGTTCCATCGATCCATCTCCAGGTCCCCTCTTCATCTCTGTCACTCAAACCAATCCAAGATCTCATTCTGGTGAATGCAGAGAGGAATGTCTGTTCAATTGAAACAAAAGACAATCGCTGCAATTATATTTTAGTTGTAACCAGCAGGAGTGAGACACAAAGACACAGCACACACACATTCATATCCACAAAAAAAGCTGAAACACTTCCATTCATGATACAGTGGATTCAGAAAGCAATCACATGCTCATATTTCTTCCTCATGTCCATATTATCCACATTTATTATAATAGTGGCATAACTATTAGATTGGCCAGCAACATCAACAATGTATTAAAAATATAAAGTACAGATTCATTTAATTATGATTATGATTATTTTTACATCTGAAATTAGCAGAAGAAACTATTAAAGCATCATCTGAATTTCAGAAAGCATTTTTATGCAAAACTATCACTTTACATGTTGTCACTTTAATAAAAGATATGTAAAAATTCCTGATCATGTTCATCATTCTTTGTTTGGACACACTGCACCTGTTCTTCAGCACTGTTAATGACCACCAGGTCTGCTCCTCTCTTTCTGCAGTCCTCTCTGCCTTTTGTCCATGAACCAGAGTCATTGGAGAAGAAATAACAGGAGTAGCTGAACATCATCCATCCTGCAGGACAAGTTTTCTCTGCAACGTAAAACAATAGATATTAGAAATGTATCAAGACACAACTCCATCTACTTCCAGAGAAAGATGGTATGAAGCAAAACATGCAAACAGAGGAGTTTTAAGTGTCTTCACATCTTAACATTTTAATGTGCTCACAGAATATGAACGTGTCCTTAATCCTAAACATATAGTGAACAGTTCACAAGTCTAAATCCTTGACAAGATCAAATGTCCTGTCCCTCACTGCCCACACTCACTCACTCTGACACTTGTTCAGTTCCTCTGTTGTTTTATTGAGTCTGGTATTCAGCTGGTCTCTCTCTTCAGTCAGTGAAGACACTTTGTTCTTAATGTCCTGGAGAAGCTCAGTCAGGTTGGTTTTGATGGTGGAAAGTTCTGCAGCTGCACGTTGTGCTGAGTTATCATCTGAAACCACATGAATTCATATAATGTAATACTACTTACTATTTAAATGATTTATTCTTAGTTGTATTTCTATAACATTGTCAAAAGAAATTATGTTTATTTGTTTTTTTCAGATACAGAATGAATACAACTGTATGTTTTTGTGTGTATGATATGATAAGTAAGCCCACATTCTAATATGAAATGCAACATTCACAGTGACATAAAGTTGTATCTTCACTGGGATAAATTATAGGGTTTTATAGTCTGTTTCTAAAATAAAAAATTGTAATAACAATAATACAGTAATAATAAGAGCTAGTTTCTTTGAAAAGAAGGGAAAATGGAAGATCTGGGACTATGGATATGCAAACCATGAACAAAGCAGTGTTTTCTTAGAATTTTCACAAAACAACTTTAATACATTATGTCACTGACAGAACTAGACTGATAAACAATAAACTCCACCAATCAGCCCGTCTGTGCTCGGTTCAGTTAGGTTACACACTAAAGTGAAATCTACGAGTTTTAAGCACATGAGTCCTGCTGGGAGCTACTTAAGCTACTTCACATCTTAACATTTTAATGTGCTCACAGAATGTGAACGTGTCCTTAATCCTAAACATATAGTGAACAGTTCACAAGTCTAAATCCTTAAAAGATCAAATGTCCTGTCCCTCACTGCCCACACTCACTCACTCTGACACTTGTTCAGTTTCTCTGCTGTTTTATTGAGTCTGGCTTTCAGCTGGTCTCTCTCTTCAGTCAGTGAAGACACTTTGTTCTTACTGTCCTGGAGAAGTTCAGTCAGGTTGGTTTTGATGCTGGAGAGTTCTGCAGCTGCACCATGTGCTGAGTTATAATCTGAAACCACATGAATTCATATAATGTAATACCACATACTATTTAGCCAGGTCTTATTCTTTGCTATCTTCTTCTTTTGCTATAATCTTTAAATCTTTAAATCTTTATAATGAACTGATGCCCATTTAAGTTCCATATGCTAAAAATCTTCACCACAATCCTAAACTTTTAATCCTACAGTTCAATAATTGGATTTTCCTCTTATGCCCCGTTTAAAAAAGCATTAAAAACAGTGGTTAACCAGGGGGTCCTGGGCAAAGAAGTGTAATGAGGCTCCTCAGTAGCAGTGTAGCACAGTATACAGCCTTTACAGGAAGCTTAAGGGGATTTGTTGCTGACTTTGCTAAATGTGCCAAAATGAGGGACCACTGGGGCCTTTTCCTCATTTTTGGTTGAGGCATCAGACATTTGCCTGTTTTGCCTGTTGTGATGGTACAACTCTGTAAACATAGCAATATACCTATTGACTATATTGATGTAGAAATGCTGTTGATGACATTGAAATAATAAAACACATTTGCATACAGGCATAATGCTAATATACTATTACAGAAGAAGTGAAGGTGAAGTTGTTTGTCTGGTGCTGAACAGCTACATCCACTTTTCCTGCTAAACTTTGTCTTTTTAGTCAAATCTACTTACTCTAAAAATAATTAAATTCTTACATTTAAAAATGCCATAAAAGCTTTGAAATTTAAAAACATAAGTAAGAAACCTTAAAAGTTAAATTTGTAAAGTATATGACAATAATTCTGAAACTCATAAAGTGACTCTGGTATTAACTTATAAAACATAGACTCACAGTGGACACCGAGGACGATGAGTCCAGCCAACAGAAAAACACTCATCAGCCCCAGACAGAGACCAATAGTTTTATAAAGTCTCCTGTCTGAGCTCCTGGGACCTGAACAGAAAAAGACCAGTAAACACAGTCTTAGATCAGAAATAACATATGATTAAAACAGATTTAATCTCCACTCAGCAACTAATTAAACATTCTTACCTGTCTGATTTGTTGAAGGACTTGAGTAAACAGACTTGTCATATTCAACATTGACATATATTTCCTCCATTGATCACAGGTTTGTTAACTGCCTCAGAGCTCTGGTCAGCTTTGCAGCACAGAACATGTAAATGATAAAGACACTTTGGTTTCAGATACTAAGAGGAAGAGATGGGCCTTGTGGTTTTGGTAGTGGGCAATTCTCATTAGTAGACACACGAGAATGTGTGATTAAGACAACCCAGCCACAAAAACACAACAGACTTTCACTGTGTGTGTTGCTTCACGTGAGACATTTCTATTGAGTCTTTCTGTCTCTGCTGAATTTGAACTCTTGGGCAAAGAGAAGAGCACGATTGTTCTCTGTTTGATCCATCTCTCTGCACTTATGTCCATAAACCTGTTTGTCTTCCAAATTAGAGCAGAGCAGATTTTAAACTTAATTAAATTAAATCAACTGTTTCTTTGAATGTCTCAATTGATTTGTACATACGTAGACACAACTTAAATGCTTAATTACTCTACTTCATTCCCTTGTGGTTGTTCTTCTTCTTCTCTGTGTCTTTCAGCAGGTGTCTTCAGCTTTGCAGCTGTGTGTTTCCAATGTGCAGTTACTGACTCTGTCAAATCCGTAAAAGATCTAAACCAATTCCAGACCACCGACATTTTTTCTGTAAAAAGCTTCACTCGTCTTATCCTTACGTATGCTCACCTTCTTTTTATTGATTTTAATTCTGCATTTGATACAATACGACCTTATCTAATACTTAAGTTAGTTAATTAGGACAGATGAGTGTAAATCATTTTATTATTAATTTGTATTTCTGTTTTCTAACCTGATCAGTACTGGTGTTGCTCAGGGGAGTGTGAGCTCTACATTGCATAAAAATAGATGTGTGAAGAACAAATGCTTTCAACCACATACTGCAATTTCAAGATAACACTGCTATTTTCAGGCTCTGACACAGAGAGGAAGATATGTCGATACACCACATTATTACCAAAAGAGTTTATTAAATGGTGCAGCTCCCACCATCTCATGGTCACAGACCATAGTAAAGTTAGGGTTATACTGGTAATATTTTGTTACTATATGTTACTTTGTGTGTTTTTGTATTTATGATTAGCAGTGTTACGTTTTGTCTTGTTTTACCATGTATAAATATCAGCCTCATTCAAATGAGTGAGTGACAGCAGTGAGGTACAAGACCCACAGTACACAAAGAATCCCAGAAAACACTGCTGCAAACACAGTTTTCCATATGAACCTGTCAATGTAGGCAAATGCTTGTGTTTGTACACTAATGGCGTCCAAAGGCCGGAGATGACATAGTCAGATTCTCTGTGCATGGTAACATTAATACCACTTAGTGGACAGGAGTCAGCCCTGATAGACGGGTATCGAACCACACGGGTCATCACAGCTTGCAGTGTATGTGGTTGTACATGCTGAACCCCCGTCCATCACAACATTGAGCAGTTGCATCTAATGTTGTGATGTGTTACATAATTGCCAACAGGACAAAAGCCTGGAGAACAACAGCTCCATGAAATCTCCTCTCTGAGCTCCTGGTACCTGAACAGAGAAAAGACCTGTGAATACAGCCAATGATACAAAGGTACCAACAGAGGAAGCAACATTATTTGAAGACACACCACAGCTATAAAGAAGTGAAACATGAGAACATGTTGTTACTGTTTATCCGTCTTTAATGAAGACAATTATTCATAAATTATTCAGTTTATTCACTAGGAAGATAAATGAAGAACAAAGTAAAATTCATTCTGCCACCACTGATGCACCTTTAGGAGGATTTGGAGAAAGAGTCATAACTAACGTGGCCACAAAATGTCACTGTTAGATTCAAGCAAACACACAATTTGAACAAACACTCACTGTTGTTTAACATTCATGATAACAGATGAACAAAAATCTTTTGTCATTTTGTGTGTGACTTGAATCATTTATTTTTGTGTGCTGTCAATATGTAGATTATTTGAGATTTTGAACTTTTAGCAATTTACATTTTAAAATAAACGTATTTCTGTATTTTTAAGATTATTGTAACATTTGAAAGATGCTTTTAAAAACATTGTAACTTGTGTAATTCTTATGTAAAATGGGCTCTAATGTGAGTGAGGCATAGAAATAGCACTTGTTTATTCAATGTTAGAAATAAATGAGCGATGCTCTCATTTACTAGCCAGTACTTACTGTAATATTGTTTTAGATTCTTCAAAACAATGTAGTCTGATATAAATGATAGAAAAACTAAGCTCTCAGACCTCCCAATAAAGTTGATGTATATCAGTTTAAATAACTTATGAAAACAAAATTACTAACTGGACTCTAAATAATAATAATAATAATAATTCTTGCATAGACCTTGTATACATGTGCCCTGTTTGGCTTCATTCAACAGGTGGCTCATTTCAGAGGCAGTTTATGCTGCAAAAAACAGTTAAGTCCAAACTCTGAGTCTGTGAAGCTCCATCAGTCCTTTTCCAGGTGCTTCCCTCTACACTGTCAGTCAAAATGGGGAAAAGTGTCTTAGAATTTTACTGTTTACTGCATTAACATGACACATGTTGTAATAGTTTGATGCCTGACATTCAATTTTATGGGAGCTTTAAATCAATGCACTCTTTTGTACATAGGATATAAGTCAGGCTGTGTGTGACAGTGTAAAGGACAAGCACTGTTTAAGTATAATCCTTTGAACTCATGAGTTGACCAGATGCTGTGAAAGCCAGAATCCCTAATTGTCAGTCAGACAGAACAGAGTGGATTGAGGGATATTCCACTGTTGTTCAACCATTGAGCGGAGGAGAACAGAAGATGATGATGAAGAGTGCGAAGCATCAGAGGGAGCTGATCGATGGACAGTGGACTCTGACACTACATGTTCATGTGACACAAATAAGATGGAAATCAGTCATCCACTTGTTATTTACTCACTTATACCCTGACTACATGTTTATTTCACATACATACATGAATACAGATTTTTGGTTTAGATCTGAGCATCTACATTACTTGCTGAGTTTTTATGATTCTCATGTCTGCTTTTGTTTTGAAATCAGGATCTCTGCAAGCCACCAGTGGTGATTGTTCACATGGAGATGTTTTTCCCCACAACTGGCCTCATTGGGGTTTTATTGATTCAAATGAAATTATCTTTCTTGAACTGTAATTTAAAGAAATGACACATTTGCATTGAAGTTTTTTGACAATTGTGAATAGTTAAAATTGAGGAGATTGTTGTACGGTGAGAGAGTTGCCTTTTGAGACTCTGAAGTGATTATTTTTTAATCCTTCCATCTGTTTTTCATTTTGTTATCAATGACATTTGTTAACTCTAATTAACTACTAGTAATTTAGCTTACAAGGCCCAGACTGTTATTAATCTGACAGGATGATGGTCTGATTCTAATATGAGGCAGGTTTATGGTCTGTAAACTTGTTTCTGTTTTACTTGTTTGCTTTGAAGTGTTACGTAGTCTCGTCTACTACAGGAGGAGGGACTGTAGTGGTTAGACATTACATATTAGAGTTCATGTATAATATAAACTGTATTACATGTAGAAATGAAGGAGTACTTGTATTATTATATATGGTGTTTCTTCAGTACATGGGAAATGTGTGTGCGTCAGTAACAATGGAACAGGTCAGGAGAACCTGCCGTTTGTCCCAGAATTAAACATTTCCCAGCATCTCTGTTGAAAACAGTAGGGGCATAGAATTTTTGGCAAGAAAGAGGAGAACAGAACAGGAGATGATGTTTGTCCCTGAACTGTTGCTAAGGAGGAGAAAGATGGGAGAGTATTAGAGTCTTTTTGCTTTTTTGTCTGACTGATGCTTTATCCACGACATTAACCATCTGCCTTCATACACTTGTACAGCTGGACTGAGGTCAGGTGACCCTGGAGGAGAAGGTCATCCCTGGTGGGCCGTAACAAACTCCCTGGCAGCATTAGCTGTGTGTATGAACCAGTGTGAATGTGAATTCAATAAAAGAGCCTAAAGCCAGTGCTTTAATATTCTTTCATGTTAAATATGATAAACCACACAGGCAAAACCATTAAAGTGTGTGACTGGACAAGTTACAGGCTGTACTGTACTATACTGTCTAACCTGTTGCTGGTTGTATCCTGGTTGGTTATCACCAGTTTATAAGGTGCAGTTGTGCGCAGCCTCAGTAATTCGTCCTCCATGATGACGATGTCAGGGTGAGCAAGTTTCTGCATCAGCTTTCCCATGAAGGAACCGACTACAAACAGGACACAAATCACTTTCGTTAAACATTTTGGTGCAATCTGCATCCACAAACCAAAGCTTAATACATTGATTAAAAAAAAAAAAACACAAGTCAACAAACCCTCCAGCTACACACAAGTCTTTTTAGCCTGTAGCCTCGTGATCACATGTCCCTCTTGGACACAATGAATGATACATGTCTGTACATATATGTAAAAAGGCTGTTTCCCAGGTGGAATTTCTGCATTTCAAAACTGGTTTACTGACTGTAGCTCCAGTCAGTAAACCAGTTTTGAAATGCAGAAAGGTTAACATTGGTGTATTTGTATCTGTGCCTATCACATACAAATACTATGAAAATATAATGGATATGTATAGTTGTGTATTGCAGTACTGTTACTGTGCAGCAATGGCTAGAAAGCTAATTTAATCATATTACATGTATTACGTGTCCTCTGTCCTCTGAAAGTCTTGTTCAAGCACCAGTCCAGTTCCCACTGAACAGCACTTTTAGTGTAAAGTTAGCTCCCACTGTTTGTTAGCTGTTAGCTACACTAGCTGTAGCTGTTGACCTGCCTGCATCGGCTAACGTTATCTGCTGTAGCTAACAGTACAGAAACACTAGAAACACTGTTTGGCTGAGCAGGACAAAGTCAAGAGCAAAACACCACAGTGACTCACAGACAGGTAAAGGTGAGACTCACTTGAGGGACTGTGGAGGCGGCTCTGCGCTCCTCCGTCCAGCACTGGCTTTACTGACCGGCCTCGGAGCTTCATGTGCTCTTCACTAAGCCTGAGCGTGGACTGTAAGGCAAACTGTGAGCTGAGCCTGGGAGCCCGAGCTGAGGGCTAACAAACCTTCCAATACACACTAATCGGTTTACGCGCACACAAATCTTGCAGACGGAAGAACTGTAGCAAAATTCCACCGATAAAATCAGCAGTTTCCAGCAATTTTTCTTATAACCTAAGTGTTTTCTCAGATTATTAGACATTTACAGTTAGTTTTTTGAGTGAATAAATTTTCACATTACACATATACATAATTTTGCTACTATTCTACTTATATACTTATATCCATATACAGAGAAATCTAAAATGAAGCAGTTTTCCCTGCAGAGGAAACATGCAGAAATGCATTTTCTGATTAGTCTATTGTGTTTGTATATATGTTAAAGACCTGTGTCATAATGCTACAATAATAATGTGTTGTCTATTTTAGTCCTTTGTATGTGGCAGATTGAGCTGAATATGTTCAAGTAAATGAATCCAGGTTTATAAAAAAAACAAAAAAAACAAACAAATCTTATTTCCCAAATATTTGACCTCTAATTGACAGACTGACATGTTTACCGGGTTGTATTATTAGGCATTACCATGTATTCAGAGTATCACCAGTGTGGAAGAAATCACAAAACTAGAAGTGTTGTTCTCATGGAGTTTTTACTTTGCATGAGATGATCTTTCAACAGAGAACATGTTTGTATGTAAATGAAACAGGTGGTGCACAGGGACAAGATATATTACTGTAAGTCAGACCTCGACCCAAAAGCAGAATGAGCACACAAACACACACAGGCTGAGGAAAGGAAGTAAATTAAGTTTAATTAGGACAATCGGAGAAAACAAAGGCTGACTGCTCAAACTAAAAACACCTCAGAGAGGAACATTAACACAAAATACAACAAAAGGCCTCAGTGTGAGGGAGAATTCCAAAGACGCACAGACACAGAGTGCACTTTGAGGCAGGATTAAAAAGGTTCATACTAATCAGCAGCAAGTGCAGACAGCTGTGCATCCATCCACAGCATCAGTCCAGGGTGAGACAATGACAGGGAGGATAAGCAGCCACCTACAGAGGGAGACAGAGTTACAACAATAATAAGCAAAGCACAAAAACACACAGGCCTTGACAGAGCATATTCATGTTTTATATGAAACATTTCCATATGTATGATGTCAAAACATTTACCAGTGTTAGATGTTTTTCTCACAGATCCATTGCAGAGAATGTCCACATGGCAGATCATTCCACTTGTGACCTTCTGGAACTATTTCTGCACAGTCCTCTCCACCAGCTGAATACCCAACCCCATCATTAGGTTCTCCCCGATTCCAGTTCCTAAGAGGTGAATGAACAAAACAAAAACAATTGTGAAATTGTGAATATCTGAAATAAAAAGACTCTTGATGGTCTCTATGTTGATAACTTATTAAATGTTATGACAGCAGTGGTGCAGTCAGAGCCAACAGTACTGAAACAGACAGGAAGTGTGTCAGCAGTCATTCTAGCAGCTCTGAGAGTCTCCAGTCAGTGGTGTTCAGAGCCAAATCCTAACTCTGACACTGTGCAGGTCAAACAGTGTGAAAAGGTTGTCAGCTTCTATTTCTGTCATTTTTGTTCCTCCGTAAAACCATGAAGGCCTTTATGAGCTCTTTCTAGAAACCTCTTTGTTTCAGCGCTGGGTGGGTCCTCAAGGTGAATCTGGTGTCAAGAAGATATCAGTCATCAACACATCTCTCAAAACAGGGAGTTTTCCAACCTCTTTCAAGCAGGCCTTGATTACCCCACTGCTCAAGAAGCCTTCTCTTGATCCCTCTGTAGTGGAGAACTACAGATCTGTCTCCCTCCTTCCTTTTCTGGCCAAGACAAAGGAACGAGCAGTCTTCAACCAACTCTCAGACTTCCTTTCCAAGAATAACCTCCTCGATGTCAACCAGTCTGGCTTCAAGAGGGGTCACTCCACGGAAACGGCACTCCTGACTGTTGTGGAATATCTTCGAGCTGCAAAAGCCACAGGTCAATCATCTGTCTTAATTCTACTTGATCTATCATCAGCCTTTGACACTGTGAACCATCAGATACTCTTGTCCACACTCTCTGACTTGGGCATCTCTGGATCAGCTCTAGACTGGCTTTGTTCTTACCTATCAGGACGAAGCTTCAAGGTATCCTGGCGGGGGCATCTTTCTCACTCTCATAGCCTCTCTACCGGTGTGCCGCAGGGCTCAGTTCTTGGTCCTCTCCTCTTTTCTATCTATACTTCATGGTGCCATCATTCACTCACATGGTCTTTCCTATCACTGCTACGCTGATGACACACAGCTCTTCCTGTCCTTTCCACCGGACGACGCCACTGTCTCATCGCGCATTTCTGCCTGTCTCTCAGACATCTCAGCCTGGATGAGTGAGAGACACCTTCAACTCAACCTCTCTAAGACCGACGTCCTTGTCTTCCCAGCCAGACCTTTGATGCAACACAACATCAGCATCAACATTGGATCTACAGTGATTGTCCCCACTAATTCTGGGGGTCATCATCGACGACCAACTGAGCTTTAAGGACCACATCTCCTCAGTCTCTAGGGCTTGCAGATTTGCTCTTTATAACATCAGGAAGATCATACCCTACATCACGGAATATACAACCCAACTCATTGTACAGGCGCTGGTCACATCTCGTCTTGATTACTGCAACGCTTTGTTGATGGGGTTACCGATATCCACAATCAAACCCTTGCAGATGATCCAAAATGCGGCAGCTCGCCTAATTTTTAATCAGCCAAAAAAGACCCATGTCACACCACTTTTTAGATCTCTACACTGGCTTCCTGTTGCTGCTCGCATCAGGTTCAAAGCTCTGTCTCTTGCTTACAGGGCTTACCTCAACTCACTCATTCAAGTCTACAATCCTTCTCGCCCGCTGCGGTCTGCCAACGAACGACGTCTGGTGGTCCCAGCACCGCATAGAAGACACCAAGCAAAACTGTTCAGCGCAGTGATCCCACGATGGTGGAACGAGCTACCAAACGCTGCACGCTCAGCTGATTCTCTCCCAATATTCAAAAAACTGCTGAAAACTGAACTCTTCCGCATCTTCCTATGCACTTAAATCTTTAAAAAAAAAAAAACTTTCTGCTCTCTTGCACTTGTATCTCGTGAATAGGACTTTGCTTTGATGTTTTCTCCTTGACTTAGATTTTTGCTTCCCTTGTACCTCACTTGTAAGTCGCTTTGGATAAAAGCGTCTGCTAAATGACTAAATGTAAATGTAAATGTAAGATATGGTCTGAAGTGTCGTACAGCCAAGACCACCGCCAACAGTTCTCACCTAGTGACAGTAGTTGCGTTCAGCCCGACTCAGACAGCTGTAGTAGGCCACCACTCTTTCTCCTGTCTCTCCCCCTTGGGAGAGCACCGCTCCGATTCCCACTTCACTGGCATCTGTATCCACAACGAACGGCTGCTGGGGGTCGGGGTATGCCAGGACAGGAGCCTCTGAGAGGGCTGTCTTCAACTGCTGGAAAGCCACCGAGCAGGCCTCCGACCACTCGAACCGCCGGCCTTTCTCAGTCACTCGGTGGAGGGGACTGGCGATGGTGGCAAAGTCTTTCACAAACCTCCTGTAGTAGGAAGCTAGGCGAAGGAAACTCCTCAGCTCACTCGTGGTGGTCGGCTGGGGCCACTCCTTAATTAGGGCCACCTTTGCCTGGTCCTTGGTCACCCCACGCTCGCTGACCATGTGCCCCAGGAACTGAGTCTCTCTGGCCAGCGAGTGGCATTTTGCTGGGTTAAGCCGCAGTCCAGCCTGACGTATGGCCGTGAAGACTCCTGAGAGGTTGCTGATGGCATTCTCGAAACCCTTGACGTGCACCAGCAGGTCGTCCAGGTAGACCACGCAGCGGCAAAATGCCCCGGCTCCCTGCAGCGGTGACAGCGGTCGTCCCTTGACCGTCGCTGTGTGACAGCTTGCTGGGCCCGACTGGTCCCCTCTCCCTCCAAGCTCTCACCAGCGACCTCCCAGCTGGCTGCCCTGACTGGTCTGTGCCTGGACAGGGACCGGCCTGGTGCTGACCCAGCCCCCAGCACCTCCTCCGCACACTCAGCTTCCTTCAGGGCCTCATCCAGTGATTGGGGCATGGCCAGGCGGACATGTTGGCAAAGCCGCTCCTGTGCTAGCCCCCGCAGAAAGGAGTGGAGACTTAGTTCCTCTCGGGCTGCAGCTGGGAAGGTGGGGTAGATGGGCTGGGTGTAGAGCGGCACGTCAGTGGCGAAGGCCCCTACGCTCTCTCCATCTTGTCTGTAGCGTCCAGCTAGCTGTTCTCTGCTCTGCTCAACAGCGGTCCTATACCCGAAGCGCCGTTTGAGAGCACCAGTGATGGCTCGGAGCTCCCGACGATCCTCTGGGAGTAGGTCGGCGAGCACTTGCAAGACAGGACCCTCCAGGGCCAGGGCCAGATGAGTAGCCGTTTCCTCGCCACTCCATCCCCCGTGGAGAGCAGCCAAATCAACCTGGGCGAGGTAAGGTTCCAGGGGGGTCAGGCCATTGTAGCGCGGTAGCTTGACCGGCGTCAAGGGTAACAGTTCCTGTCTCTCGTGGTTGGGGTAACGATGTGTAGACCGTGGCACCCTGGTGCCATCAGGTCGGTGCAACTCACCAGTCTTTCGCCAAGCCCCCTGCTTGAGGTGCTCCAGCAGCACGCTGCTCTCTAGGACTGCACGCTCTAATTCGCCTATGCTTCGCTCCATGACGAAGTCTACTAGACGGTGGAATCCCACTTCTGACACCAATGTAGCGCCTCACGGCTTATGGGAGCAACTGTGGGAGGCGGCGAAGCGGAAACTAAGGCTAACCCTAACTGACTTAGCTAACTAGCTAATCAGCTAGCATGGGTGCTAGCAGGCTAATGCAAGAGCAACTTGTCAAAATGGCAGGAAGAAGGGAGAGCACTTGTGCCCCATACACCGCATGACTCCAAGTGTCTCAAGCTGTTTAACAGGAACTAATGCTAAGACAGATATTGTCTTTTTACAGTTACCTCTAGCAATAGATATAGCTGGGCTTTATTTTTGAACACACAAAAAGTGGCTGGTCACCGTGAAGGCTACTCCTATACACAGCACTTTCCCTCACGGTGCCAGCCAACACATACATCACGTATAACAAAACCAGAACATCTGAACACACCTAATAACACTAATCTTAACACAAATAATGCACATTAAACACTTTAAACGCATAGAACTATTAACATGGCTATTACCCATAATTCCCTGGGGCTCACTGAGCCAGCCCCCAAACCAACCCACTAGCCAGGCCGTTACAATACATTTACAGAGATATTTGGATTAAAGAAGGTGAAGCACATTTCTGTCTTACGTAAAAGTCAGTGGAGATCCATCGATCCATTTCCAGGTTCCCTCTTCAGCTATGTCAGTTAAACCGATCCATGCTGACTGATTGGTGAATCCAGAGAGAAATTCCTGTTCAATACAGAGACAGAATTCCACAGTTTTTATGTTCTAGTTTTAACCACATTACACCTTCACATGTGTGTTAGGGCAGAGACAGATTACACACACTTTTAAAATATAAACTAGTGTAAACGTAACAGATAACAAATTGAGATCCACAACAACCACATAAGCTAAAAAGTTGGAGTTATTCCATTTATGTTATGATGGATTCAGAGAACAATCAAATGCTAAAATATCTTCCTAATATAAAATTACAATTATTAAATTGGCTCATTGCCAAGAACAACAACTTAGAAGCTAGAAATGAAACCTTTTGACTATAACTAGAATTAGGCACAAAAACAAGACAGTAACTGTCTTGGTCTCCAGTCTGTCTCTGGTCCAACACAGTGAGAGACACAGACAGACAAGGATTCACACTCATATTCACACCTACAGGAAATTTAGAGTCACCAGTTAAGCAAACATGGGAGGAGGAAACCAGAGTGGTAAAGATCATGGGGGGAACTCATTCTGACCTCCTCCCTACAAAGACAATGTCAACTTTAAATTACCCATTTCCCACTAGTCTTAGTCGTGCTAACGTGCTTGTAGGTGGTTCTGCAGAAATGGCCCTTTATGTCCTTTAATCAGTCCTCATTCCTTGTTCAGCCACACACACATGGACACACACACATGCTGTACCTGTTCTTCTGCACTGTTTATGATCACCAGATCTGCTCCTTTATTCTGGCAGTCCTCTCTGGCCTTTGTCCACGAACCAGACTCAGTGGAGAGAAAATAAAAGGACCAGTTGAATTTTGTCCATCCCACAGAAGTTTTCCCTGTAACATAAGACAGCAGACAATAGAAGTCAGTCAAGACAAACTCCATCTGTTGCCAAAAAAAGACAGTGTGAGGTAAAACATGCAAATGTGGCACAGAGGTGTTTTTAGTGTCTGACTCGTGGTTAGAATCACAGAAACATGACCTCAACATGTTAACATTAGTTTATTAACTTACACAAACATTGTTTGTGCAAACATAAGTTTTTCTAAATGGACTTGAATCTAATATGGAAAATACAGTTGAATTCAATCTTTATTTATATAGAGCTTTAAAAACCACCAGGAGTTTTAAAGCTCCAAAGTGCTTTACAGCAGATAAACTGTCATGTGCCTTGTCCCTTACTGTCCACACTCACTGGTCAAATTCTCAAGTCTGTCTCGGTCTTTAGTCATTTCAATGAGTCTGGATTTCAGCTGATCCTTTTCTTTAGTTACGTTAGATATTTGGGCATCTAGCTGGCACATCTCTTCAGTTAGGGAAGATATTTTGGCATTCAGATGGCTTCTCTCTTCAGTCAGAGAAGACAGTGTAGCATTCAGCTGATCCTTTTCTTTAGTTACGTTAGATATTTGGGCATTCAGTCTGTCTTTCTCTGCAGTCAGGGAAGACAGACTAGAATTCAGCCGGTCTCTCTCTGCAGTCAGGGAAGACACTCTGGAATTTAGCTGGTCCTTCTCTGCAGTCAGGGAAGACAGACTAGAATTCAGCCGGTCTCTCTCTGCACTCAGGGAAGACACTCTGGAATTTAGCTGGTCCTTCTCTGCAGTCAGGGAAGACAGACTAGAATTCAGCCGGTCTGTCTCTGCACTCAGGGAAGACACTCTGGAATTTAGCTGGTCCTTCTCTGCAGTCAGGGAAGACAGACTAGAATTCAGCCGGTCTCTCTCTGCAGTCAGGGAAGACAATGTGGAATTCAGCTGGTCTTTCTCTGCAGTCAGGGAAGACAATGTGGAATTTAGCTGGTCTCTCTCTGCAGTCAGGGAAGACAGACTAGAATTCAGCCAGTTACTCTCTGAAGTCAGGGAAGACACTCTGGAATTTAGCTGGCCTCTCTCTGCAGTCAGGAAATTAATTCTAGCAGTCAGTCGTCGTCTCTCTTCAGTCAGGGAAGACAGTTTAGCATTCAGCTGGTCTCTCTCTTCAGTCAGGGAAGACATATTGTTCCTGCTGTCCTGGAGACTCTTATTCATGTTGGCCTTCATAGCTTTCCCACTGTTTACTGTGTTATGGTCTAAAAGATAATAAAGAATGTGTGAATGACAAGCATCATATAATACAATTCACCTTATTTCCTATTTTTTTCCTCCATGGCTACAGTGAACTAATGCTTCCTATGTTCCATAGATTATTTCTAGTTTACACTTGTAAACATGTTCCTTAGTGTTTTATTAGTCTCATGAAACATCAAACAAATCACATTTCATCAAACAATGAAATGTATGACAAAACCTGAATAGCTACATGCATTTTAGCTTTGTCTGTTTAATTAATGTTGTAATTTTACATTTTAAAAAGCAATTTTAATTTTTTTTATAAAAGTTTTAAAATTTAAAAAAGAAAAACTAAAGCAATAGGTAACAATATTAATAAACAGTGATATTTGAATGTTTAGGACTAAATGTTAGAATTTAACTTGTGTGTATTTGTATTTTAGCTTTGTGTATTTTATTTAGTGTTGTTTGTACAATTGTCTCAAAACACATTTCTCCAGATTTAACACAAAAAACATATTAAGCTTGAACTTTATAGTCTTATATCATTCAGAGTAGCATAATGCTCCTTATAAGAACAAATTAAATGTTAATTTATGAAAACCAGACTCACAGTGGAGATTGAAGATGAAGAGTCCAGTCAACAGGAAAACACTCAGCAGCCCCAGACAGAAAACCACAGCTCTATAAATTCTCCTCTCTGAGCTCCAAAGATCTGAACAGAGAAAAGACCAGTGAATACAGTCAATGGTTTCATAGTAAGACCAGATAATATCAGATTTATTCCCACTCAGTCTGTAAGCATCTATGTCTGACTGAACATTCTTACCTGTCTGAGTTGTTTTCCATCTTGAAAGAAAAGACCTGTCAAATTTAAAATTCATTTGTATTTCCTCCATTGATAAGGTGGTCAGCTCTTACTAGAAGCTCATCTCTGCAGCACAGACTGCAGTAAAATATCAATGTAGAAAGTTGGTTTCAGTTTTTGAGGAAGCTGAGCTTAAGAGGAAATTAATCATTTTGAGGGCCAAATCTTTACGGAGCAGCATTTTAAGACACACGTCCCTACAGCCACATAGGACTGAATTATAACGAGGAGTTTAGGACAATATGGATGAGAGGAGGTGGCAGACAGAATATATTGCTCAAACTGACATCCACCATGTATAACACCTCCCACCCCCTGATTCACGCTGTGGAGGCTCTGAGCAGCTGCTTCAGCACAAGATTGTTACACCTCCAGTGTATGAAAAAGCGCTATCGCAGGTCGTTCCTCCCCTCAGCTATCAGACTGTACAACACACCAATACAGTGAGACACAAATGGGAGTCACTTTTTTGTAATGTGTACGGTTATTATGGGAAAAACTCATGTGTCTGTTGTGAAACTTTTTTGTGCTCTATTTGTTTAGGTGAGGGGAAATATCTTTGACTTAATGTGTGGAGTGATATCTGGTTCTTTTCTTTTTACTGCTGGAACACTGGAATTTCCCCATTGTGGGATCAACAAAGTCTTATCTTAGCTTACACAGACTGTGGGAAACCTTTTTGGTCAAAACCCGGTTTGATTAGGAGAGATGGCCTCCATCCAAAACAGTTAAGACAGATACTGCTGTATTACAGTCACTGAGGAAGTAACAGTAAGAACAGCAGAATGTTCTGCAATATTCTCAGTGAAGTAAATATGAGTTTAAGAAGCTTCACAGATGGTGTCAGACTCAAATTAACCAACCAATGATACTGAACATCACTGATTTGTTAAAAAACATAATAATAAAATTTATTTATATAGCACATTTGAAATGTGCACTAAAGTGCTTCACAAACAGATACAAATATTAAACATCAAAAATGTACAAGTCAAAAGGATACAAAGGATAAAAGGGCAATTAAAACAAGCAAAAATCAAATGTCAAGGACATCAATAAAAAAAGACAATACTGATAAACTGTCCATTAACTGCTGAAGGGTGAATGCCAATTTAAATAGCTGTGTACTGAGCATGTCAGGGTCTTGTTGCACTTCTTGTCCCTGGACTTTTATTTTGTGGCCCCTTCTCCTTACTTCCTGTCCTTGGTTCTTTTCCCCAGCTTTGCCCTCGTTGTCCCTCATTGTTTGCACCTGTTCCACCCTCTATTTAAGTTCAGTCTTCCCTTCACTCCCCTGCCAGATCCTCGTCATTGTTAATGTGGTCTCTGCCATCGTGGTTACTGTCTTCGTCGTGGTCACCGCTGTCATTGTCATCATTATTACCCTAACCAACCCCTCAGGCTCTGGACTCTAGGTAAAAGCTGTTAGTGTATTTCATGGACTCTTGCATTCGGGACTCTTGTATCTCCTGGACTTTTGTTTTTGGGACCCTGTGCACCTTTCCCCTTTGGTCTGAATTTTGGTGATGTGCCTGCTTGCTGTTTTGTTTTTCCGTGTCTTGTTAATTTAGTTTATCTGTTTGTTTCCTTAGACTTCTCGTTGTTTTCCTGTGTAGTGATTTTTGTTTTTCTGTGCCTTATTTATCTGGTTTCCCTCTGGTTATCAGTTTTCCTTAGTCCCCCTCCGTGTACTTACCTGTTATTAGATTTTATGTTTATCCGAGTCTTATTTGTTTTTTGAGCCTGTTGTCCTAAGTTACTATCTTACTATCTGTTAAGTTAATTCCCCTCATGTTCTGGTCCCTTTGGTTAGTTTGAGTTTTCTTTATTCTGTAGCCGGTTCCTGGTATCCTCCTGTTAGGAGCAACTTCTGTAAACTATTTACATCTGTCAATAAATCCCCTCGTTATTTGCAATCCCTCTTATAGTCTCTTCACTTGGGTCCTCCCTTAACCTAAACGTGACAGAGCATAGATTTAAAAGACTATTAATGTGTAGAATAAGTGGATCCTCACACTGGTTTCCACAGCACAGAAACTGGTGAGAAAGAACCGTACGCTACACTTACTGTCCCAGACACAAGATACCAAAGACTTTTTGTGGAATAATATCTGACTTTCTAAAAGAACATGTTACTACATTACACAGCCGGGGACTTGAGTATCCCCTGATTTGCCTCACACCTCTCACTCTGGGCAACTCCAAAAAAAGAAATGAGTCCAACTACTCTCGAGAAGTTTGGTTCCAGAGACAGTGCTATGTGTAGAGGTAAGCCCCACTATATCTAGTTGGTATCACTCATCCTCTCACAACAACTCCAGTTCACTTCCCTGACAGAAAGGTGAAATTCCATGTTCCTAGACCTAGCTTCCAAAGCTCTGAATGGAATTGGGATGGGATTGCAATGGGAGGTAGTACAACTTAAAAAGTGAGAGAGACTGTCCATGACTTGGGGGAGTCCACCACAGTAAGGGGGCAACTCTCAGAGGGGAAGCATGTCTCAATCCTTGAAAACATTAAAGGCCTACACCTACTCACTCTGAAGCCTGTTCAGTTCCTCTGCTGTTTTATTGAGTCTGGCATTCAGCTGATCTCTCTCTTCAGTCAGTGAAGACAGTTTGGTATAACAGTTCTGGAGAGGCTCAGTCAGGTTGATATTCTAAGTTATAATCTGAAAGCACATGAATTCATATAATGTAATACTACTTACTATTTAGCCGGGTCAGATGTTTTCCCCCAAACTTTAAAATAAATTGATGCACATGATTTAAGTTCCATATTCTAAATATCTCCACCACAATCTTACACTTTTACTCCTACAGCACATTAAGTGGATTTTCCTCGTATGCCCAGTTTAAAAAGCATCAAACAAACAGTGGTTAACCAGGGGTCCTAGAAAAAGAAGTGTAATGAGGCTCCTCAGTAGCAGTGGAGCACAGTATAGAGCCTTTACAGGAAGTTTAAGGAGATTTGTTGCTGACTTTGCTAAATGTGTCAAAATGAGGGGCCACTGGGGCCTTTTCCTCATTTTTGGTGTAAAGTTTAATTTTTCATATCTTCCCTTTTTTTGGTCTGATTGTGCATGTTACTCTAAGCAATGCAATACTGATGCCATATTATTAAAATATTAATATTATTAAAAAATGGAAACATTTTGAGGATTGTTCGTTGTCTCTGATAACAGTTGTAAATAAATTAAGTTTAAATGGCCACAATTTTTACACATTAGCTTATTTCACATTAGTGAAAGTGATACTTTTGTATTTTGATGCATTAGTATGGTCATTAATGTTGCAGCTGGTAATGTTTGGCTTATTTCTACCGCTGATGTTCACATGTCACATGAGAAATTCATGTGATTAGATTAGATATAAAATGTATTTAGAAAAGTAAAAGTTTGATTTTTGCCCTTGATCGTTACTGAAATCAAAGTATGAAGATGGAATTATTCAAGCACATTAGAAGGAGCTTAAATTTGTTAAGTGTAGTATTTACTCTAACTAAATATAGTGTCCACTGTTGGAGCGCAGAAGAGATTGAAAGCTAAATGCAAAGACCTGTCCTGATAAACAGAATCAAACACAGTCAGGCCTCTAAATCAAGAAGGACAGGAAGAGCACTACAAAATGAACATATATTTCTCATTCCAGTGCTATTATTGGAAAGCTACACGTTTGAGCAAAGATCGTGAATAAGTTTGAATTCCAAAAATATAATACGTGTTTAAATAAACTTTCCAACAAATTACAGTACTGCTGGCTTTTATGCTCTTTGATTTTGGAGAGTATCAAATTTAAATAATGAATTAATATAATAATTGTATAGGAAAGAAAACATATGTTGCAGTGTGTTAAAGGTGCTTTCTCCATCTGTAATACAGCAGAGGGACGGGAGATTCCACACATGCAATTCCACAAATTTTGGCTATTTTGATGGAGTTCCTATGCTGGTGGGATCTGAGAAGCTAGCCATTGGAGGAGGAGGAGAGCCTTTAGTCGATCTGAAGATTAAACCAAAGGACTCGGTCTACCCCCAGGGACAAGGCAGTGGTTTACCATCATTGGCAGCCTTTGACAGACGGGTGACTATATTTAGGTAGTTTGGCTTATGTAGAGGTGATCTTACTCGTATCCGATGGTCCAACAATTATCCACTCCAGAGATCGTTGTATGACAAACACTGAACATAATTCTACAGTACACGTTTGCAAATACTAATTTCACAAACACGTTCACAACTCAATTCCACTGAACCCAATAAGAAACCGTGTGCCTCCACAGCAACACACTGGACCTTTCTCTTCTATCTTGTTGCGGTCCACACCACCTTGTACAGAAGATCACCAGGACTCCACTGCCCTCTCTGCAGAGCATCTACCACGGGAGAGCTGCTTCCATACTCAGAGACCCCTCTCACCCCCAGCACAGACTGTTCACACTTCTACCCTCAGGACGGAGGTACAGAAGTGTGAAATGCAGAACCTCAAGACTGAAGAACTCTTTCTTCGCCTCTGCCATCAGACTCCTGAACAGCTGATAGGAGTTTGCAACCATGAACATAACTGTTTACATGGACACAACTGTTTACGTTGAATCACATTTTGCATTTGCACACTCATTTTTTCAGAACTGCATTACCTCACTTTGTATTGCCTTATTTCTCTTATTTTTTTGCTCTTATTTTTTATTTTATTTGATTTCTATTTTTCGTCCTATTCGTTCCATTTCACTTACTGTATGACATTTAGAGTCGACGGAAAAGTAAGAATTTCATTGTGCAGGGAAACATGCTTTCTGTCTGTGCATATGACACTAAACACTTTGAATTTTTGAATCTTTGAATCTTGTAGACCGTTCTTTCTCTCAACTTTAATAGCTGAACACAAATCTCTAATAGCTGTATGCATGAGCCAACCAGGGTTTACTGGGTTTGTGTTGTGAGGTTGGATTGATTATAAGCATACGGATGATGTCATTTATTATGTCAGTTGTCTAGTTGTAGTTGTCGTAAAAACATTAT
This sequence comes from Channa argus, assembly GCF_033026475.1. Lineage (NCBI taxonomy): Eukaryota > Metazoa > Chordata > Actinopteri > Anabantiformes > Channidae > Channa > Channa argus. Next base: position 6,225,688 of record NC_090205.1, read on the forward strand.
TTTTACAAAAACTAGGTAAATCGAAGGAACCCTGGTTGGCTCATACATAATGACCGGGCCCTGATTGTGTTCCAATATTAGAAACAATTACTAACTTAATATTGGAAACAATTGCCAAGTAACCTATAAACTTATAAAACAACAAAACAAACTATGCTAACTAATAAACATTATGACCAATCTTCTGTGGTGTTCTCTCTTCTTTCTTCTGGTGTCAGAGGTCACCAGCACTTAACGGGCTGTAGGCACCGTCTCATTCTAATTCTTGGAGAAGACAGACATAGCTTTATGGCTCTATCACGTAACACATAAGGGGTTTACCAGAATGTGCTTCTGTACTGTCTTGCCGTGTAGGTATTTGTTAAAGAAGATTGTCGCAAGAGAAACTAAAGACGCTTATTGTCCATTGTTCCTTTTTGCCCTCCTCCTCCCCCACACGTCCCGGCCACAGCTGGAGAAGGATTTATTATTACAAACCCGATTCCAAAAAGGTTGGCACACTGTACAAATTGAGAATATAAAAGAAATGCAGTAATTTACAAATCTCATAAACGTATATTTTTTTTCACAGTAGAATATAGATAACATATCAAATCTTGAAAGTATGAAATTCTGAAATGCCTTGCCAAATTATTGGCTCATTTTGGATTTCATGAGAGCTACACATTCCAAAAAAGTTGGGACAGGTAGCAATAAGAGGCCGGAAAAGTTAAATGTGCATATAAGGAACAGCTGGAGGACCAATTTGCACCTTATTAGGTCAATTGGCAACATGACTGGGTATTAAAAAAGCCTCTCAGAGTGGCAGTGTCTCTCAGAAGTCAAGATGGTCAGAGGATCACCACTTCCCCCAATACTGCGGCGAAAAATATGGGAGCAATATCAGAAGTTTCTCAGAGAAAAATTGCAAAGAGTTTGAAGTTATCATCATTACAGTGCATAATATCATCCAACAATTTGGAGAATCGAACAATATCTGTGCGTAAGGGTCAAGGCCGGAAAACCATATTGGATTCCCGTGATCTTCGGGCCCTTAGACGGCACTGCATCACATACAGGAATACTACTGGAACGGAAATCACAACATGGGCTCAGGAATACTTCCAGAAAACATTGTTGGTGAACACAATCCACCGTGCCATTTGCTATTGCCGGCTAAAACTCTTTAGGTCGAAAAAGAAGCCATATCTAAACATGATCCAGAATCGCAGGCATTTTCTCTGGGCCAAGGCTCATTTAAAATGGACTGTGGCAAAGTGGAAAACTGTTCTGTGGTCAGACGAATCAAAATTTGAAGTTCTTTTTGGAAAATTGGGACGCCATGTCATCCGGACTAAAGAGGACAAGGACAACCCAAGTTGTTATCAGCGCTCAGCTCAGAAGCCTGCATCTCTGATGGTATGGGGTTGCATGGGCAGCTTACACATCTGGAAAGGCACCATCAATGCTGAAAGGTACATCCCAGTTCTAGAACAACATATGCTCCCATCCAGAAGTCGTCTCTTTCAGGGAAGACCTTGCATTTTCCAACATGACAATGCCAGACCACATACTGCATCAGTTACATCATGGCTGTGTAGAAGAAGGATCCAGGTATTGAATGGCCAGCCTGCAGTCCAGATCTTTTACCCATAGAAAACATTTGGCGCATCATAAAAAGGAAGATGCGACAAAGGAGACCAAAGACAGTTAAGCAATTAAAAGCCTGTATTAGACAAGAGTGGGACAACATTCCCATTCCTAAACTTATCTCCTCAGTTCACAGATGTTTGCAGACTGTTATAAAAAGAAGAGGGGATGCCACACAGTGGTAAACATGGCCTTGTCCCAACTTTTTTGAGATGTGTTGATGCCATGAAATTTAAAATCAACTTATTTTTCCCTTAGTTAGTAGTAGTTTGCTGTTTCAGGACTTTAAATTAACAAATTAAAGGTTAAAATTATGCTTAGCATAAGGTTATTCTAAGCAGAATGAAGCAACAGCTTGGATGAGTAGCAAAAGGTTTCCAATCAAGAAGAAAGAAGTTCAGTTGGCACAATTCAATCTTCGTATACATAAGCTGGTTTCTTAACTGTCACGTAAACAGGATAGCTGGTTTTCAAAAAGAGGGTAGTGGATTGGGGAAACCGGATTTCCACACACAGATTTTTACTGAATTAATTCAATGTCATTGCTATGTATATGTGTAACCAGGTTTCTAATCATCTCCCTGAAGGGTGAGATCATTAATCCACTTATGTACATAGGCCCAGAACACCAACCCCTCTGGACAAGGGGGTCAGGATGTTTGGCTTGAGAAAGAGAGGTCAGAGAGCAGCATTGTTTCTCACTATATCTTTGAGTTTGTCTTTAAAAATAAGTCAGAGGTGGAAGAGAAATCAATTACTCTTCTGCTGCATGTATACACAGATTTCTGGTAACCAGGTGAGATCTGCATAACATGATACCCGAGAAAGCTGAAGGTGGAAGTGAACTGGTTATATAAGTGCATGTATATGCACTCTTCAAAGGAGTGATGCATATGGACTTTGGGATCTTGTCCTGAGGCGTTGGCTCTACCGTGTTGTGCCATGTACCAGGGAAGCATCTACTTAGTTTCTCCAATGTACAAATCTGTACATATCTTGCTGCTTTGGATTGCGTATATCACATTGCTCTGCTTATGTCTGGGTGTTTTGTCTTTGGGGTGGACCTCTTTTAGCCACAGTGTGTTGCTGGGTTTGAAATGTTCAGGGATGCGGCGTTTATTTAAAATTCTTCAAAAGTTTCTAAGATACTCGAGCCACATGTGGGATGACAATGAACAGAACAGCATCAATGCCCCAAATGATCATAAAAAAGGAAGAGTTGTACAAAACTAAATAGCAGGTCCAGTTGCCACCAAACAGCATTTTCTGGGTCTCTGACCATTCTGTATCCTCCAGTTGATCACTCATAGTTCTACTCTATTGCTAATGAAATCACAGCATCACTTATGTTAAACTTAAATTTTGTAACTACTTGATTGCTGCACCAACACAGTCGCTCACAGGTGGATATTCAGTGCTCCAGAGTGTGCATTGCATGTGGCATATGGTGCTTATCAGTGAAAGTTATGAAGAGCTATAGAGAAATAGAAGTATTTCCTTTTTTTCAGTATAAATACAGTAAATGCAAACATTATTACTTTAAATGTAATATTACTTATTTATTTATTTGCATTTATACAGATATTCCTCTCTAACTTCACCGCACTAGGCACCTGGTGGTGGATTGGTTTGACTGACAGGGAAGAGGAAGGCACCTGGAAATGGATTGATGGAGCCTTACTGACTCAGAGGTTTGACCCTAATGTGTTTTTTAGCACATATTAAAGCCTCTGACATTAGCAAACTGTTGACTTAACACTTTACTGAAAGAATTCTGAATAATAACTTAACATTAGAGTGAATCATAGAATATTCAGCTCAATTAAGACTTTGATCAACCATTCAGTTCATTTAAAACTACAAGGCAATGAAACTACCCCAATGTAGGAATAAAACCCAGATTCAAAAAACAGATTTTAGGTCCTATGACTTGTGAAAAATGTTCACAAATATTTCTAGAAAGAAGCAGCATGGTGGTGGTGTGGTTGGCGGTGCTACCTCACAACTAGAAGGTCCCCAGCTTTAATCCATCTGCTGACCTTGGTCTTTGCGTGTTTTGCCTAAAGTTTGATTCTTTTTCTTTTTAGGTACTGGGAAACAAAACAGCCTGACAATGGTATTGGAGACACAATGTGGGGTGAGGAAGACTGTGCCCACATCCGAACTCAAAAGAAAACTAAAAATAACTGGAATGATCTGTCATGTGATGCTTCTCTGCACTGGATTTGTGAGAAAATGGCTCAGTGCTAGTGTACATCATGTATCCTTGCTTTTAGAAAGGTATTTGTTGTGGAGATCTTGTTGATGTTTAACGACAATTTAATTGAGTTTATACCAAAGATTATGTAATATGTAATCTGCCTTTATGACTAACCACATGGCTGTATAACTTAATAAAGATGTGTTATGTCTAGAGAGGTGCGAGGTTTTGTTGGAACATTCTACTATGTGCGATAAAACCACAGGGGGCTGATTTTGTCTGTGACACAAGGTTATGAGACTGGTTTTGACCAGTTTATGACCAGGGTTTATTCCCCCCCACTGCAACACCTTTGGGGTTTGGTCTATATCCAAGGAAGTCGTGAACTTTTATAAATAATTTGTACATGAACGTGTTCTTGTTCAGACTGATCTGAACCCTCTTGCAATAGTTTTTTTGCTGTTTGACCTTCAAAAACTTCAACCCACAGCACAAAGGCATCACAAATCAAAAATGGCTTCTCTCAGGTTGAGAAGCTGTCATCCTGTGCTACCCGGACAATGCTCCAATCTGTGTAGGATCTGAGCCAGATCATCGAAAGGAAAGAAGATGGCAGCCATGCCTTAGCAGATAATCTGTAGTGTTGTTTTCCAATGATGTATGCCGCACAGTGAGTAGCTCTGTCTCATGAGAAAAGGGAATATCCCGAGACAGACTTGACACCATGACATGGGTGATGTCATGGTAAGGAAAGGAGTAAAGGTCCCAGGCTCAATCCTAACCCAGGTCATAAAGAACTACCACCACTCTGTGAATTTATGGTAAAAAATTGTTGTTTCCTATATGGGGAGGACTCTGCTTCACAAGTGAGGAAAGTCTGACTGAAAGGCGGAGAAGAATGAAAAGAAGAGCACACAACGGCACACATGCCTGTCCAACAAAGGAAAGGGAAAAAATATCATCCTGATAATCCTGACACATTACATGTTCTGTTGAAACATTATCTCATCAAGACCTCTCTTTTGCTCCCACTCTGTCTCCAGCCCATGCTTACTTCTCTCCGCAGACCGGCTTTATTGTTATTTCTATGTTTTGTCCGTGTTGATATTGTATGTCTGCTGCTTGGCCATTGGTCTCGCTTGTAAAAGGGATTTCTCTATAGGATTTCCTGCTAAATATTGGCAAATAACCTGCCAAGAACTTTCTTTCCTTTTCCCATCGGTGCACACAACTTCACACAATTCTGATCAATCCTGCAGTTACCTGGCCTGCTTTTTTACGTTAATTTCCAAATTACAAAGTTGCTATGTGCTCCATGTACTCTGAAAGCATGGTAGCACTTCAGGCTATAACCTGCAAGTTACAGTTTAATTATTTCGTACAGACTATGTATCACCAGGTTCCAACAGTGGGACAAATGTTCACTGGTAAAGTGGAAGAAAACAGTTAGTTGGGGAATAATAGAACATGACAATAACTGGAAATATTAGGAGACCTGGGCCCATATTGATTACATTTCCTGGAAGGGGAAATCCCTCATAACTGGCCAGAAATTCTCAGAAGAATACAGTTGTGGTCCTGTTTTTTGGGGCAGGAGTAAGAGCAGGTCCAGGCCTAAACAAAGGAAGCAATGTTAGATAAAGTGCAATATTCATAACTGTAAGACAGAATGTAGAGTGCAGTAATACTGTTACAGTATTATGAGAAAATGCTAGACCACAATACTTTTCAGATCCTATCACTGCCCATTAGCACTCCCCAAGATCTTTATCCCAGTCTGTGGATCAGTCAGTAAACCCAACTGTCCCTGGCTGTAATTCCTGAATGGTTAATGCCACACTTTTGTTAAATCCCTTTAATTAAAGCTGAAAGAGTTAAAGCAAGTTTTCCGTTTCAAATTCACTGTAGTGGTTTACAGAGGCCAAATGCCAAAAATCACATTGCTGTTTCAATATTTATGAACCTGACTGCAGGACTGTGAAAAACCCCTTTACCAAAGATCAGTGAAGAAAATATTGAGCTAGCAGCTTCTCATATTTCACCTTTAGATCTGACTTGGTTATTGCCAACATCACTTGTAAATATTAAACAAATCCAAAAAGTCTTTATAGAAATGACTGTTGGCAACTGGACCTTAAGACGTTAGCAGAGCAGAGCTTACAGTCAGTTTAACTTTGGTTGCTGTCACTTATCTTAAACAGCTATAGATGAACAGACATTTTTCAACCTCCAACTACCTGCTCAACCAATGTGAGTGTGGCTGGTTAATGCACATGGCTCTACAGAAGATCAGACCTTTCTTTCTCCTGACCTTTGGCAACATTTCACCATTATGTATCTCAGGGTAACTTGTTACTTTAAAAACTACCAGACATCCTGTTTCAAATGTACTTTCCTGTGTCCAAGAGAATGTGGCACACATCCTTTAAATTCTCCACACGTACAAAATCCTTTTTTCTTGCTCTCTATGTACTAAGCCTTGAAATAATAACAGTCAAACTTGTTTTTCACTGGGTACATTTGATCAGTTACCAATGCTGGCATCTTTTGACTTGTCTACACATTAGTAGAGTCATGGACAGTTAAAGGCCCCACCACTGACAAAAATGACCACAAATGTGTCACACACGACTTTATGATCGATGGAGCATATAAATGTCAGTGTTGAAAGTGACAAGTCTGTTCATTCAAGACCTTCATTTTTTTATATAAAATCGTTTAGGACAAACATTTTTCAAATATTTGTGGAGAGATGCTGAAGTCATAATCATTAAACAGTGCAGTGACATTCTAAAGGTTTTCAAGTGATGTTCACACTTTTTAACAATTTCTGCTTCATTAGTAAGGTTTGCACCATTTGTATTTTAATTTGACAATGACTAATATCTGACAGTTGTGGGCGAACACAGCAAAGCAGAGAGAGGGGGATGGGGTGCAGCAGAGTGATTTACATTCTCATGCTAGCCCTCAACTATATACTAAAAGAAATACTAAGGTGTGGTCTGAAATTATAATGATATAAGACTGAACTTCTCCAGCACAGTTAGAACAAATTGTCTTCACTGACTGAAGAGAGTAAACAGCTGATTGCCAGCCTCATACAAACATCTGAAGACCTGTACAGGCTACAGAGTGAGTGTGTCATTTGATTCATGCACAATAAAAACCTCTGTGCTAAAGTTACGTTATACTGTCACTATGTGGCAGATGGAGTTTTATCTCGTCTGACTGATGTCTGTTTTCTCTTATAAATAAAACGTGTTTTACAGGATGGACAATGTTAAATTTTTCCTGTTACTTTATCCCCAGTGAGTTTGGTCCTTTTGAAAGAGGCAGACAGGACTGCAAAGACAGAAATTGATCTAGTTGTGATAGACAGTGCTGCAGAACAGGTACAATGTGAACATTTTAGGAAACTGAGGTCACTGACAAAGCTAAACACTGAATTTTTATTATTTGGAAATGGCTTAATGGATCTTCAGACTCTGAGGTTTGACTTTTTAAAGCACAAACTACAGCTTGTACAACAGTTTCAGTGAAAACAGAGCATTAGTGTGACTCATAGATAAGAAAATTTAGGTTGATAATTTAAAAGCTCAAAGCTGAGCAGCTGTTTCTGTGAATGAAAAAGTACAAACCAGATGCAGAAAATTATTAGTTTCTGTGATGTGTGGAGAAGAAACATCACAAATAAATTCAATAAAGAGACTACCTAGGTGAAAATAGTTTATTGTATCTAATTATTTGTTAAAAATCTGAGTAAAACAAATGTTTTAAAGAATTTGAGGAGATAAAGCTCAGTTGGTAGAGCAGCCGCCTACCGACCATAGGGACGGAGGTTCACGCCCCGCTCTTCACGACCACATGTCGAAGTGTCCCTGGGCAAGACACTGAACCCCCACCAGCCCATCCCCATCCCCAGCTGGTCCCAAACCCAGTTTTCCTTTTGGTTTATCCTGTGAGTGTAAAGCCACTTTAATCATAAGCCTGCTTTCTTTTGCTTAAATGCATTTGGTTTTTTCAGATGTTTAGTTTTCAGGAGGCCTTGGTGTTTAGTCTATACATCTTATAAGCAGTTTGACAACCCCAGAATCAGTTTTTAAAGCAGGAAACAGTCACTCATGTTTTAATTTTTAAAATAGCAAAATGGCTTACCAGTGTATGAAACCCTTTTGTCTCATTTTCACACAAAGATCAAGATTGTTTTTCGACAAATTTACAGATTTGACCATCGTGAGTATTTGTAGCGTTGTCTGCGACCTCTTTCTGTCCTGAAATATGTGAAACATCTTCACAAATACCAAGCAATTAAAAATATGATTGTTATTGAAATAAACAGAATGTCTTTTGAGCAGTTTTATTACAAAGTATAAAGAATAAAAAAAAAGCATAAAGAAGACAATGCCCTCACTAATACATTAAGTTAGAAATGCAGACCCAAAGCTCAGACATAAGGCCGTGACCCATTGGACTGGAAGGGGAGTCAGGTGGTCTGCCATGCTCTCAACATGATGCATTTTTCTGCAGTGGGGATGAATCACAAAACATTGGAGTTTACACTAGAAATGCTTTGGTCAGATGGACTCATGTGCTCATCACCATCCATATTGGTGCTTATGTTCATTTGTATTTAGTACTGTACACTTGTGATCAGAATGCCCGAGATGCAATTTAAAACAAAGTGCAATGGGGCTATGAGTGAAAAACTTCAGAACAAAACAGGGACAAAATTCAGATTCTACACTTTATTAAAATTGGGAACTAAATTCAGGTTCAATTCGGGCAGTGAATTCAGACTAAAATTAGGAAGTAAAGTTACAAATATAAGTCAAGGTCAAAACTATGGGGTTAAACCCAGGGACTAAACTTGAAGATTCTGTCCACATCTTTGACTTACAGCCAAAAAATAGTAATAATACATTCAAATTTGGCAGTTAACTTCAGGAACCCAACTCTGAGACAAAACCAAGAAAACTATAGGTTAATCTCTGGGAATAAACTTGAGCGTCCAAACTTTTGTCTACTTTTAAAGTACTAAAGAAAAAACTAAATTTGGGAACGAATATCAAGGTTTAATCATGGGAACTAAACTCTGAGACTAAACCAAAATTCTTAAGAAATGTGCTATGTAATTATGTGATTAATGTTACTATTAATTTATACCCATATAAAGCAAATAGCATGAGCTAGACGAACTATTTCCAAAAGATTTGTCTTCTAATTTATGAATGTACATATTTGTCCCAATATTGGCAGGTTGTATTAAGTGTTTGTTTCTATGTACTCAGGGTGTCATCATTGTAATAGATGTCGACAAAAACTACAAAATTCGGAAATGTTGCTGTATTGCAGTTTTTAAATTGCATGAAATTATTTGCATGAAATTAAGACATTTTTCAACACCGACATTATTATATAAATGAAATATAAATGACAGAGGTGATGGACAGAGACAGGACATATTCACGTCTTACATAAAAAATTTCCATATGTATGATGTCAAAACATTTACCAGTGTTACACTTATTTTTCTTAGAGATTGTCAGATCCCCAATTTCACTTCCTCCTTCAGGACTTTTATTTTGCAGCCACTTCCTGTTTCCTTGTCCCGTCACATTGTTTCCGCTTTACTAATCACCGGTTATCAGTTTCACCTGCTCTGTTCACTTTGCTTATACACCTCTTCAGTTCCCTCACCAAGCTACCAGATTGTCTGCGTTATCATCGCCGTTTTTCAGCCTTCATGAGAGTTCGTCGTTGCCATCCACGGTTTGGACCACGCTGCCTCTGCCTGCCGCTCTGGTTTAGTGACTAACTGCTTCCCATTGACTCTCTCTGTTGCCGACTATATAATTTACGCTAAGGATTATGAGTACTGCTAAATGCCAGTAAGAACTCAAGGTTCATCACGGACCCTCATAACCACGCCATGCCCATGTTTTGATTGTCACACATATGATTTCCTACCTGTGAAGCTCAGACCAAAGTTTGACTACATGCTCATGAATAACACTAGTTATTGAATCAAGCGTCAGTGGATATATATTCACTGAAAGGGATTTTAGAGTTATTGAATATTGTGTCACCAAAGGGCTTTTGGACCACGGGAACGAATACGGGAACGAACTTTCCAAAATAGCAGGAGGATGAGAGCCTTTGTGCCCTATACACCGCACAACTCCAAATGTCTCGAGCTGATTGGCATGAGATAATAAACAGACAGCTCTTGCCTTTTTACAGCTATCCTCGTCACCCTGGCACATTAAACATTTTAAACACACAGAACTATTTACACTTTACTCATAATGCCCCAGGGCTCGTTGTGCCAGTCCCGAAACTGATCTACTATCCATGCCCATGCCCCCTTCCCCTTGCATTGGCAATGGGGGTGGCCGACAAAGGACTGTCCTGACGTTCAGTCACTGGAGTCGAAGACAGGATGGTACTATGCAAACAGATCTCTGTGCAGCACCATCTTCCAGCCCCATCCCGGCATGCAGACCCGATCCACCAACTCAGAGATCTGGACAAGGATCTCTCTAGGTCCCTGCCAGTGGCTGGTGAGTTTTAGGGAGAGTCCCCGCTTCCACATGGGGTAGTGAACCCAGACCTTGTCACCAATTGAAAAAGGGTGTCCATGGCACAGACGATCGTACAACCACTTTTGTCAGACCCCAGTGTCCCCCCTGAGACTCTCGAGCCAGGTGATGAACCAGAGGAGGTAGCCCAACTCTGGGTTACCATCAATCTCAGGCGTTGGGGGTGCCCCAAAAACCAAGTCCACTGCTGTCTGGAGCTGCCACGGGAACGGTCACTCTGATGCCAGCTGGTTAAGATGCCGAGTTGGGTGGGGAGGGTGCGAAAATAACCCATCCAACCAGTCTATCACACTGTGGTGTGGTTCAGGTCTTTTTCTGCCCAAGCCGCTGGCACACCTCAGCAAACTGCTGGCTCTCAAAGTTCTGCCCAGATATCTGTATTGTTCATCCAGTACCCCAAACCGGGAAAACATCTCCTCCACCAGAGGCTGACACACTGTTTGTTAGCTGTTAGCTACAATAGCTGTAGCTGTTGAGCTGCCTGCATCGGCTAACGTTATCTGCTGTAGCTAACAGTACAGAAACATTGTTTGGCTGAGCAGGAGAAAGTCAAGAGCAAAACACCACGGCCAACTCAATTGCGAGGCTCACTGAGCTGAACCGTATGTAGCCTGTAAGGCTGAGCCTGGGAGCCTGAACTGAGGGCAATCTAACCTTCCGATACAGACAAAACTCGCAGACGCAAGAGCAAAAATCCACCCATAAAAAGACAGCCATTGGAAGGGTTTTCAGCACTTTTAGTTAAGTTCTTTCTCAGATTATTAGACATTAACACTTTTAAAAAAAATACATTTGCACATTATTTTAAATACACACAAATTATTTACAGTTACAGATTTGTGTACAGACATACAAGCAGACTGAAATACAAATTCCAGCATGCATGGACGCACAAATCCCTGTATATATAAAAGAATTAAGCTGCTATTCTACTCCCATACACTGTTGCACGTGATGATTTAATGATTTGCATAATGGCTGGGATTAGAGTGGGTGCAACTGCTTAAAGGACCCTGGAGGAGACGGAGAAGTGGGGGAAAGAAAAACATTACTCAGGCACCTGACTACAGAGAAATCTAAAATGAAGTATTGTTTCCTGCTAAGAAACATGCAGAAATGGAGGACAGCAGCCTGATTGTTTGTATATATGTTAAGAACCTTTTGCCAGTTGTGTTATAATGCTGCACCTAATATAATAATGTGTTCTATTTTTCCTTTCTAGTCTTTTGTATATGGCAGATTGAGCTGAATATGTTCTGTTAAATAATGAATCTTATTTCCCAACTATTTGACTTATAATTTACCAATAGACATATTTGCTGGGTTGTAATATTAGACATTACCATGTATTCAAACTATCATCATGTAATCAATCAATCCTTTCTGAACATTAATTTCTGCACAATCCTCTCCAATAAAGGAACACCTAGCCACATTATTGGTTTCTCCCTCATCCCAGTACCTAAGAGGTGAATGAACAAAACAAAAAAAAAATCATGAAATTGTGAATATCTGACATAAAAAGACTCTTGATGGTCTCTATGTTGATAACTTATTAAATGTTATGACAGCAGTGGTGCAATCAGAGCCAACAGTACTGAAACAGACAGGAAGTGTGTCAGCAGTCATTCTAGCAGCTCTGAGAGTCTCCAGTCAGTGGTGTTCAGAGCCAAATCCTAACTGACACTGTGCAGTGTGAAAGTCAAAAGGTGGCGACAGATACTGTTGTATTACAGTCACTAAGTAAGTAACAGTAAGAGCAGCAGAATGTACTGCAATACTCTCAGTGAAGTAAATACGTTTAAGAATCTTCACAGATGGTGTCAGACTCAAATTAACCAATGGATGATAATGAACATCAGAAATCTCCATCACTAATTAGTAAAAAACATAATAATAATTGAAATAATAGTTTATTTCAACTGGCAACTACAGAGGAATAAAGCTGATGAGTCACACAATGAAGTTGTGGGAAAGAGTAGTGGAAGCTCGGCTAAGGGCAGAGGTGAGTATTTGTGAGCAGCAAAATGGTTTCATGCCTAGAAAGAGTACAACAGATGCAGTATTTGCTTTGAGGACACTGATGGAGAAGTACAGAGAGGGTCATAGGGAGTTGCATTGTGTCTTCGTAGATTTAGAAAAAGCGTATGACAGGGTGCCGAGAGAGGAGCTGTGGTATTGTATGAGGACGTCTGGAGTGGCAGAGAAGTATGTTAGAGTGGTGCAGGACATGTATGAGAGCTGTAAGACAGTGGTGAGGTGTGCTGTAGGTGTGACAGAGGAGTTTAAGGTGGAGGTGGGTCTGCATCAAGGATCGGCTTTGAGCCCCTTCTTGTTTGCTCTGGTGATGGACAGACTGACAGATGAGGTTAGACAAGAATCTCCCTGGACTATGATGTTTGCAGATGACATTGTTATTTGTAGTGAGAGCAGGGAGCAGGTGGAGGAAAATCTAGAGAGGTGGAGGTCTGCTCTGGAAAACAGAGGAATGAAGCTTAGCCGCAGCAAGACAGAATACATGTGTGTCAATGAGAGGGACCCAGGTGGAATGGTGAGGTTACAGGGAGCAGAGGTGAAGAAGGTGCAGGACTTTAAGTACTTAGGGTCAACGGTTCAGAGCAACGGTGAGTGTGGAAAAGAGGTGAAGAGGCGAGTGCAGGCAGGTTGGAACGGGTGGAGAAAAGTGTCAGGTGTGTTGTGTGATAAAAGAGTATCAGCGAGAATGAAAGGAAAGGTGTTCAAGACGGTGGTTAGACCAGCAATGTTGTTCGGCTTAGAGACAGTGGCACTGAAGAAAAGACAGGAGTCAGAGCTGGAGGTAGCAGAGCTTAAGATGTTGAGGTTCTCTTTGGGAGTGACGAGGATGGAGAGGATCAGGAATGAGTACATCAGAGGGACAGCTCATGTTAGATGTTTTGGAGATAAAGTCAGAGAGGCCAGATTGAGGTGGTTTGGACATGTTCAGAGGAGAAACTGTGAATATATCGGTAGAAGGATGCTGAGGTTGGAGCTGCCAGGCAGGAGGTCTAGAGGAAGAGCAAAGAGGAGATTTATGGATGTAGTGAGGGAGGACATGAAGTTAGTTGGTGTGAGTGAAGAGGATGCAGAGGATAGAGTTAGATGGAGGCACATGATTCGCTGTGGCGACTCCTGAAAGGGAGCAGCCGAAAGGAAAAGAAGAAATTATAGTTTATTTACATAGGACATTTGAAACAGCAAGAGGCTGCACTAAAGTGCTTCACAAACAGATACAAATAGTAATTAAACATCAAAAATGTAAAAGTCACAAAAAAGGATAAAAAGGCCAATTTTTTAACAAGCAAAAATAAAATTTGAAGGACACCAATAAAAGAAGACAATACTGATAAACTGTCCATTTACTGCTGAAGGGTGAATGCAACTTTAAATAGCTGTGTACTGAGCATAGATTTAAAAGACTATTAATGTGTAGAACAAGTGGATCCTCACACTGGTTTACACAGTTACACAGCACAGAAACTGGTGAGAAAAAGCCGTACGCTACACTTACTGTCTCAGACACAAGATACCAAAGACTTTTTGTGGAATAATATCTGACTTTCTAAAAGCACATGTTACTACTGCTGAAGCTTTTTCTCACAGATCGAGAGTTTAGAAGCATCACATGAAAAATCATTCCAATTATTTTCCAATTCCCTGCCACTTCGGATGTGTGCACAGTCTTCCTCACCCCACTGTATGTCTCCACCACCGTTGTCAGGTTGATTTGCCTCCCACTGTCTAAACAACAAGAGAATCACAGTACTTATACATATGACTGATGAAAATGAAGCAAAAGTAGCTGTTTCTTATTTCTTTACATCTGTTTCACCAAAGGCACCTAATTAAAAACAGAAAACTTCTACTAAAGTGCAATTTAGATATATCTAGTATACTTCCATTCATTCATGATAAATGTATTTCAAGTGAGCTACTGTCAGTGGTGTTCAGAGCCAAATTCTAACTCTGTCACTGTGCAGGTGAAACAGTGTGAAAAGGTTGTCGGCTTCTATTTCTGTCATTTTTGTTCCTCAGTAAAACCACGAGCTCTTTCTAGAAACCTCTTTGTTTCAGTTGTGTTGGTCCAAACATACATTTACAGAGATATTTGGATTTAAAGAAGGTGAAGCACATTTCTGTCTTACTTAAAAGTCTGTAGAGATCCATCGATCCATTTCCAGGTTCCCTCTTCAGCTCTATCATTTAAACCGATCCATGCTGACTGATTGGTGAATCCAGAGAGAAATTCCTGTTCAATACAGAGACAGAATTTCACAGTTTTTATGTTCTAGTTTTAACCACATTACACCTACAGTATGTGTGTTAGGGCAGAAGTACAGAGATGGATAACACACACTTTCAATCTTAGAAAAAATACAGCATAAATATAACAAATTGACATCCACAACAACCACATAAGCTAAAAAGTTGGAGTTATTCCATTTATGTTATGATGGATTCAGAGAACAATCAAATGCTAAAATATCTTCCTAATATAAAATTACAATTATTAAAATGGCTTATTGCCAGGAACAACAACTTAGGAGCTAGAACTGAAACCTTTAGACTATAACTAGATTCAGGCAGAAAAAATATCCATCCATTATCTGTAACCACCTCTTCTGCGTAAGGCTGCAGGGGGCTGGAGCCTATCCCAGCTTTCATAGGGTGAGAGGTGGGTAAACTCTGGACAGGTCTCCAGCCGACCTCCTTCCTATTAAAACTTCACTAGTCACCTTTAAATTGTGTCAGCAAATGCAGCTCCACTGCTGAGTTCCCTAGTCTCAGTCATGGTCCATGGTTGTAGGTGGCTATAAATGCACTGGTTTCAACATCAGATTTGGCCCTTTATGTCCTTTAATCTCATTCCTTGTTCAGTCACATAAATGTGGACACTAACACTCTACCTGTTCTTCTGCACTGTTTATTATCACCAGATCTGCTCTTTTATTTTGGCAGTCGCTTCTTCCATTTGTCCAAGAGTCCGACCTACTCGAGAGAATATAGCAGGACCAGCTGAACTGTGTCCATCCTGCAGGACAAGTTTTCTCTGTCACATATAAGACAGAAGACAATAGAAATCGGTCAAGACAAAATGAAGACACCATGAGGTAAAACATACAAATGTGGCACAGAGGTGATTTGTAGTGTCTGACTCCTGTTTAGAATTACATAACAATAACCTCAACATGTTAACATTAGTTTATTAACTTGCACTTAGAATCTGACCAATGCTTTCAAAGTCTTTGGGAAACATTATTTGTGCAAACATAAGTGTCTAAACTGTCTTATATGGACGATTGTACTGTGTACTATTGTTTATAGCTGTGTATAGTTTTTTGGCATCAGTAAGGTGTCATGTGCCTTGTCCCTTACTGCCCATACTCACTGGACAAACTGTCAAGCCTGTCTCTGTCTTTAGTGATTTCACTGAGTTTGGCAGTCAGGGAGGACACTCTGGAATTCAGCTGGTCTTTGTCTTTAGTCAGGGAGGACACTCTGGAATTTAGCTGGTCCTTCTCTGCAGTCAGGGAGGACACTCTGGAATTTAGCTGGTCCTTCTCTGCAGTTAGAGAAGACAGACTGGAATTCAGCTGGTCTCTCTCTGCAGTCAGGGAAGACACTGTGGAATTCAGTTGGTCCTTCTCTGCAGTCAGGGAGGACACTCTGGAATTTAGCTGGTCCTTCTCTGCAGTCAGGGAAGACACTCTGGAATTTAGCTGGTCCTTCTCTGCAGTCAGGGAAGACACTCTGGAATTTAGCTGGTCCTTCTCTGCAGTCAGGGAAGACACTGTGGAATTTAGCTGGTCCTTCTCTGCAGTTAGAGAAGACAGACTGGAATTCAGCTGGTCCTTCTCTGCCGTCAGGGAAGACACTGTGGAATTTAGCTGGTCCTTCTCTGCAGTCAGGGAAGACACTGTGGAATTTAGCTGGTCCATCTCTGCAGTCAGGGAAGACACTGTGGAATTTAGCTGGTCCTTCTCTGCAGTTAGAGAAGACAGACTGGAATTCAGCTGGTCCTTCTCTGCAGTCAGGGAAGACACTGTGGAATTTAGCTGGTCCTTCTCTGCAGTCATGGAAGACACTCTGGAATTTAGCTGGTCCTTCTCTGCAGTCAGGGAAGACACTCTGGAATTTAGCTGGTCCTTCTCTGCAGTCAGGGAAGACAATCTGGAATTTAGCTGGTCCTTCTCTGCAGTCAGGGAAGACACTCTGGAATTTAGCTGGTCCTTCTCTGCAGTCAGGGAAAACATTCTGGAATTTAGCTGGTCCTTCTCTGCAGTTAGAGAAGACAGACTGGAATTCAGCTGGTCCTTCTCTGCAGTCAGGGAAGACACTGTGGAATTTAGCTGGTCCTTCTCTGCAGTCATGGAAGACACTCTGGAATTTAGCTGGTCCTTCTCTGTAGTCAGGGAAGACACTCTGGAATTTAGCTGGTCCTTCTCTGCAGTCAGTGAAGACAGCCTTTTATCCACCTGGTATCTCTCTGCAGTCAGGAAATTAATTCTGGATTTCAGGTGGTTTCTCTCTGCAGTCAAGGAAAACACTCTGACATTCAGCTGGTCCTTCTCTGCAGTCAGGGAAGACACTGTGGAATTCAGCTGGTCCTTCTCTGCAGCCAGGGAAGACAGATTGTTCTTACTGTCCTGGAGACTCCCAGTCATGTTGGCTTTGATAGTGAAGAGTTCAGCTGCTGCACTGTTTACTGTGTTATGGTCGAAACATAATAAAGAGTGTGTGAAACACAAGAACCATATAATGCAATTTAACTAATTTACTATTTTTTATATTTTGACTATAATGAACTGATGCTCCTAATTTAAATCCTGTGGTTTAAATATCTCCACTAAAATTGTACACTTTCCAAAGTCCCATGAAGCATCAAACAAATTGTAATACACTATTTGGACAAAAGTATTTGGCCAAACCTGTTAATTACTGAATTCAGGTGTTTCAATCAGACCCATTGTCACAGGTTTATAAAATCAATCACCTCCATTTGCAAACATTTGTGAAAAAAAAAAAAATTGGGTTGTTCTGAAAAGATTCAAGCATGGTACTGTGATAGGATGCCACCTTAGCTATAAGGCACCTCGTTTTTCAGGGTTTGGGCTATGCCCCTTAGGTCCAGTGAAGGACAATCTTAATGCTTCACCATACCAAGACATTTTGGACAATGCTCTGCTTCCAACTTATTGGGGAAGGACCTTTTCTATCACGACTGTGCCCCAGTGCACAATGCAATGACTATAGAGACATGGTTTGAGGAGTCGACACTGAGCCTTGACCTCAAACCTACTGAACCCTTTTGGGATGAACTTTAACAGGGATCGTGAACCAGGCCTTCTTGTCCAACATCAGTGACTGACCTCATAAATGTTCTACACAATTAGAGAAAACATTCAAACAGAAAAACTAAAATCTTGTGGACAGCTTTCCAAGAAGAGTAGATGCTGTTATAGCTGCAAATGGGAGGTCAACTCCATATTGAAGTATGTGCATTTGAATACCATGTGGCAGGTGGCCAAATACTTTTGTCAATATAGGATACCTGTCAGCTATATTGTTGTAGAAATGTATAACAAAATCAGAACAGCTATATGCATTTTTTCTATAAAAATATTAGCTTTGTCTTTTTAGTTAGTGTTGTAATTTTACATTTATATATTATAAATAATTTAATAAAAAGAAATGATTTGATAAATACAAATCTTTAGAACTAAATTTAACTTTGAATTTAAATTCTGTGTGTACTTGTATTTTAACTTTGTATATTTCATTCAGTGTTGTTTTGACAGTTAGTTAAAAAAACATTTGTGGCAGATTTAAAACATAAACATATTAAGCTTAAACATCTAAAATACAGTTCGGTTTAGGATAATGCTTAAGATAAGAATGTTGACTTATGGAAACCAGACTCACGGTGGAGACGGAAAATGAATAATCCAGTCAACAGGAAAACACTCAGCAGCCCCAGACAGAGAACCGCAGATCTATAAAATCTCCTCTCTGAGCTCAAACGACCTGAACAGAGAAAAAAAAATAGTGAATACAGTCAGTGAGTTCATAGTAAGACCAGATAATATCAGATTCATTCCCCACTTAGTTTGTAAGCATCTATGTCTGATTGAACCTTCTTACCTGTCTGACTTGTTGGCCAACTTAAGAGAAAAGACCTGTCATTTATAACATTCATATGTATTTCCTCCATTGATTATAACGTGCTCAGCCCTTACTAGAAGGTCAGCTCTGCAGCACAGACGGCAGTAAAATGGGAAAAAAGAAAGTTGGATTCAGTTTTTGAGGAAGCTGAGCATTAGAGGAAATGACACACTTTGATGTCACTTTGATGAAGTTTCATTATACCACCCCACAGTCAAGAAGACCTGAATCATAACAAGAAGTTTAGGACATTATTTATGAAAAGAGAAATGGACAATGAGGTCACATTTACTGACACACTGTCAGGAGGCTTTGTGGATTATAAGATACCTTTTCTTCTGATTGAAAAGTGATAATTAACATGGCCACAAGATGTCATTATTAGACATAAACATACAATTTTAGACAATTGAACCAAAATCTATGCTGTTATTTTGAATTCATTATCAAATATGAAAGAGGATTTTTAAAACACATGATTCTTTCAAATAGACTGAGGGAACATGGGATATCTGGAACTGTTTTTAATTGATTTTCATCTTACTTTTGTTGAAACTAGTAAAAACATATCAAAACCCTCTGAAATAACTTAGGGAGCAATTTTAGGACAACTACTTTTTAACTTGTATATGTAAACTTTTGGAAATTCTGGGAACCACAAGTAGGCCTGCATTCTGAGATCAAAGTGGTCTCCTGGGATGATATGGTACTATGAGGTCTTCTGTATATGATGGAGCCTGACCAGTCAGAGCTTTATAATGAAGCACATTCATTCATCTGGATTTATCTCTAGCTTTGTTTAACGTTAGCTGTTCACGTGGTTGCTGGATGTGTGTCTGAAGTAAGGACTGATGGGAGAGAGTTGTCTTACAGACAGTGAGTGGAGAGAGACTTTCCTGATGTCCTGAAGAGAACTTATGAAGCTGTGTGGAAAGATGAAAGATGTTATGCAACCCGATGTGGCCACAGTCCCCAGAGTTGTAACTCTGAATTTGACAACAATTTCAACTTATTGCCAGAGTTTGGTGTGTGCAAGTCTACAGTGAAACAAATTTGTGTACATGTTTTGCAAAGGCATAGTGACAATGATCTGGGATGTCATCAGTGTTTCATCTAAGGTGACAGCACATGAAGTGATCTCAGGACCAATGTTTTATTCGGCACCCGCATCCACAACAACAAGTAAATAACACATGCAGTCCAAAAACTGGTTTGAAATACAGCTAGTCCTCTGTGAAAGAGCTGGAAAAATCAGATGGAAGAGTGGTAGTACAGATAGTAGTGCTGCTGCTGCTGCTGCCCCATTCTTCAGATCCTTAACATCAGCCTTGATCTTTTCATTCGTTAGCTTTTTGAATCATACTGAAAAAGAAGATGAAAAAGAATGAAGAGTAGAAGAGGTGACTGGTGTGGAGCAGGAAATAGCAAAAAATAGTAAGAGTGAAGTGAGGAGGACGTTGAAGAGGATGAAGAGTGGAAAGGCAGTTGGTCCTGATGACATACCTGTGGAGGTATGGAAGTGTCTAGGAGAGGTGGCAGTAGAGTTTCTGACTAGTTTGTTTAACAAGATCTTGGAGAGTGAGAGGATGCCAGAGGACTGGAGGAGAAGTGTACTGGTGCCCATTTTTAAGAACAAGGGAGATGTGCAGAACTGTGGTCACTACAGAGGAATAAAGCTGATGAACCAAACAATGACGCTGTGTCAATAGTCATTTACATAATTCGTTAAATTAAGTTAAATTAATTTGTGGACTTATGAGTTGAGTTGAGTTGAAGCTGGAAGATACCATCTCAGATGAGTCCTACGCTGGAAGCAGGAACATTTGCACGTTTTCACACCGGATGGCCTTCCTGCTGCAGGCCTCCCATTTTATCAGGGCTCAGCCCTTGGTGGCTGGATCCAAACCCGCGGCCTTCTGCATCCCAACCCAATACTCCACCAGGGCCCCACTAAAGTAAAAATGTAAGTATTGGCCTAGAAAGTCTGCACAAGTACCACAGGAAATGTTTTACTCAAGTACTAACTAGAATATTTATATTTTACTCAAAGTTCAAACATATGTCAATGTTAAGTATGTCAATACCCGACGGTGGTCTGGGAACTTAGGTAACCATGTCTACAACTGACTAGAATGAACTGGACACTTTGTGTTGACAGTACAAACATACCATTACTGTGTGTATATACTGCCATTAAGAAACAAGGCATGAAAGCATGACCCTTATCCACATATATTATTCAACAGTGATATGAGGTTATAGTGGTACAATGGAAACAAATGAACAAGAAGAAGTCATATTTCATTATTTTAAATGATTTATTCTTATTTGTTGCATTATTATTCATTAAATTGCTGGTTTTCTTAGAATTTTCACAAGACAACTTTAATGCATTATGTCACTGATAAAAATAGGTTGACAAACAGATAAACATCACCAGCCATCAGCCAGTCTGTGCACTGTTCACTTAACCAACCAAGATGTGGACTCACCAGGCACAAGGCTACAGAGAAATCTAGAATGAAGCCTTGTTCCCTGCAAATCAAACATGCAGAAATGGAGCCTGCTCTCTGATTAGTCCATGGTGTTTGTATATATGTCAAGGACCTATTGCTAGCAGTTTGCTCAACACAGAAAATGATTGTATGTAAATGAAATATAAATGACAGAGGTGGTGGACAGAGACAGGACATATTCATGTCTTACAGAAAACATTTCCATATATATGATGTCAAAACATTAAAAAGTATTGCACATTTTTCTCACAGATCCATCGCTGAGATGCTTCACAGGACAGATCATTCCACTTATAACCTTTTTGAACATCAATTTCTGCACAGTCCTCTCCGCTAGTTGAAAACCCAAACCAATTATTGGGTTCTCCCTTATCCCAGTTTCTAACAGGTGAATGAACAAAACCAAAAACAATCGTGAAATTGTGAATATCTGACATAAAAAGACTCTTGATGGTCTCTATGCTGATAACTTATTAAATGTTATGACAGCAGTGGTGCAGTCAGAGCCAACAGTACTGAAACAGACAGGAAGTGCGTCAGCAGTCATTCTAGCAGCTCTGAGAGTCTCCAGTCAGTGGTGTTCAGAGCAAAATGCTAACTTGAGCTTTTATGTCTTATTTCCCTTTTATGCCTACTATGTTCTATTTAATCTCTTTTATCTGTTTGTCTCTTTTCACTCACGTGTTTCAGTTGTATTGGACCAAAAAAACATTATTTCCAGATGTATTTAGATTTAAACAAAATGAAGCATATTTCCGTCTTACTTAAAAGTCAGTGTAGTTCCATCGATCCATCTCCAGGTCCCCTCTTCATCACTGTCACTCAAACCAATCCAAGTTCCCATTGTGGTGAATGCAGAGAGAAATGTCTGTTCAATTGAAACAAAAGACAATCGCTGCAATTATATTGTAGTTGTAACCAGCAGGAGTGAGACACAAAGACACAGCACACACACATTCATATCCACAAAAAAAGCTGAAACACTTCCATTCATGATACAGTGGATTCAGAAAGCAATCACATGCTCATATGTCTTCCTCATGTCCATATCATCCACATTTATTATAATAGTGGCTTAACTATTAGATTGGCCAGCAACATCAACAATGTATAAAAATATAAAGTACAGATTCATTTAATTATGATTGAAGATTATTTTAGATCTGAAATTAGCAGAAGAAACTATTAAAGCATCATCTGAATTGCAGAAAGCATTTTTGTGCAAAACTATCACTTTACATGTTGTCACTTTAATAAAAAATATGTAAAAATTCCTGATCATGTTCATCATTCTTTGTTTGGACACACTGCACCTGTTCTTCAGCACTGTTAATGACCACCAGGTCTGCTCCTCTCTTTCTGCAGTCCTCTCTGCCTTTTGTCCATGAACCAGACTCAGTGGAGAAGAAATAACAGGAGTAGCTGAACATCATCCATCCTGCAGGACAAGTTTTCTCTGCAACGTAAAACAATAGATATTAGAAATGTATCAAGACACAACTCCATCTACTGCCAGAGAAAGATGGTATGAAGTAAAACATGCAAACAGAGGAGTTTTAAGTGTCTTCACATCTTAACATTTTAATGTGCTCACAGAATGTGAACGTGTCCTTAATCCTAAACATATAGTGAACAGTTCACAAGTCTAAATCCTTGACAAGATCAAATGTCCTGTCTCTCACTGCCCACACTCACTCACTCTGACACTTGTTCAGTTCCTCTGCTGTTTTATTGAGTCTGGCATTCAGCTGGTCTCTCTCTTCAGTCAGTGAAGACACTTTGGTCTTACTGTCCTGGAGAAGCTCAGTCAGGTTGGTTTTGATGGTGGCAAGTTCTGCAGCTGCACGTTGTGCTGAGTTATCATCTGAAAGCACATGAATTCATATAACGTAATACTACTTACTATTTAAATGATTTATTCTTAGTTGTATTACTATAACATGGTCAAAAGAAATTATGTTTATTTGTTTTGTTCAGATACAGAATGAATACAACTGTATGTTTTTGTGTGTATGATATGATAAGTAAGCCCACATTCTAATATGAAATGCAACATTCACAGTGACATAAAGTTGTATCTTCACTGGGATAAATTATAGGGTTTTATAGTCTGTTTCTAAAATAAAAAATTGTAATAACAATAATACAGTAATCATAAGAGCTAGTTTCTTTGAAAAGAAGGGAAAATGGAAGATCTGGGACTATGGATATGCAAACCATGAACAAAGCAGTGTTTTCTTAGAATTTTCACAACACAACTTTAATGCATTATGTCACTGACAGAACTAGACTGATAAACAATAAACTCCACCAATCAGCCCGTCTGTGCTCGGTTCAGTTAGGTTACACACTAAAGTGAAATCTACGAGTTTTAAGCACATGAGTCCTGCTGGGAGCTACTTAAGCTACTTCACATCTTAACATTTTAATGTGCTCACAGAATGTGAACGTGTCCTTAATCCTAAACATATAGTGAACAGTTCACAAGTCTAAATCCTTAAAAGATCAAATGTCCTGTCCCTCACTGCCCACACTCACTCACTCTGACACTTGTTCAGTTTCTCTGCTGTTTTATTGAGTCTGGCATTCAGCTGGTCTCTCTCTTCAGTCAGTGAAGACACTTTGTTCTTACTGTCCTGGAGAAGTTCAGTCAGGTTGGTTTTGATGCTGGAGAGTTCTGCAGCTGCACCATGTGCTGAGTTATAATCTAAAGCCACATGAATTCATATAATGTAATACTACATACTATTTAGCCAGATCAGATTATTTCCTATTTTTCCCCCAATCTTTACAATGAACTGATGCCCATAAGTTAAGTTCCATGTGCTAAAAATCTGATGTAATAAAACACATTTGCTTACAGGCATAATGCTAATCTAATATTAGAGAATAAGTGAAGGTAAAGTTGCTGTTTGTCTTGCGCAGAACTTTGTCTTTTTAGTACTTTGTCTTTTTTACAAAAAATAATTCAATTTTTACATTTTAAAATACCATAAAAGTTTTGAAATTCTAAAGTTAATTTGTACATGTAAATGACAATACTTCTGAAACTCATAAAGTGACTCTGGTATTAACTTATAAAACACAAACTCACAGTGGACACCGCGGACGATGAGTCCAGCCAACAGGAAAACACTCAGCAGCCCCAGACAGAGACCAACAGCTTTATAAAGTCTCCTGTCTGAGCTCCTGGGACCTGAACAGAAAAAGACCAGTAAGCACAGTCTTAGATCAGAAATAACATATGATTAAAACAGATTTAATCTCCACTCACCAACTAATTAAACATTCTTACCTGTCTGATTTGTTGAAGGACTTGAGTGAACAGACTTGTTATGTTCAACATTGATATACATTTCCTCCATTAATCACAGGTTTGTTAACTGCCTCAGAGCTCTGGTCAGCTTTGCAGCACAGTACATGTAAATGATAAAAATACTTTGGTTTCAGATACTAAGAACCCTGAGCTTTAGAGGAAGTGATGGGCCTTGTGGTTTTGACAGTGGTCAATTCTACTTAGAAGACACAGCAAACTACACTAATAGAAGATCGAAGCACTTAGTTCAGTTAAATAAGCCAAGTGAAGTTCACATAATTCAAGTCAAGTCAAGTCAAGTGGCTTTTATTGTCATTTCTACTATACACAGTGGTACACAGTACACAGTAGAAACGAGATAACGTTCCTCCAAGAACCAAGGTGCTACAAACAACACAAGCTATAATAAAGTGCATCGAGTGCAACCAAGTGCAAACAGTGCAGACGAAAAAGCAGTACAGACGTACAGTGTAGACAGACAACACAAGTAACACAGGACAGGACACAAGACACAAGACCCAAGACAGTGCCGACCAGTAAACCTACTGTATACTATTTTACAGTACAGTACAGTTCAGTTAAGTGTGCTAGGGGTGTTAAAAAAAAAAGAGCAGCATGTAAACGGTATAGTGCATTTAAATGTCCAGCATGTAAAAAAAGTGCAATTGCATTGGAATGTGAAAAAAAAAAAAAAAAAAAAAGCAGCAGGTAAACAGTGTAGTGCAGTAAATGTAGAATGATAAAAGTAAATAAATAATAAATAAGTGGTGGTGGAATGAGATGAGTAGTGAGTGATGAGAATGTGCTGAGTTCGGTTTGCAGTGTGTTTAAGTTCTATTTCAGTTCTGTGTGTTGAGGAGCCTGATGGCTTGTGGGAAAAAACTGTTGCATAGTCTGGATGTGGTGGCCCGAATGCTTCGGAACCTCTTTCCTGATGGCAGGAGTGTGAAGAGTGTGTGTGATGGGTGTGTGGGGTCGTCCACAATGCTGTTGGCTTTGCGGATGCAGCGTGTGGTGTAAATGTGCATGATAGAGGGCAGAGAGACTCCGATGATCTTCTCAGCTGTCCTCACTATCCTCTGTAGGGTCTTGCGATCCGCGACGGTGCAGTTCCCAAACCAGGCAGTGATGCAGCTGCTCAGGATGCTCTCAATGAATTCAATTCACCAGTATTAACAGGAAATGTACAGTAACCCAGGACTAAACATGAGAAGCTGGTAACAAATGTTTAAAATCATCAGTAGCTTTTCCATCTAATCTGCACATCTTTGTTGCAAGTGTTTCAGTGGCTCCTTCTTATCAGTCTGCATGTTCTCCAGATCAGCACAGGTCTGTGGTGAATGTTTGAAATGTCTCACGATCATCAGCAAGTGCAACCATCTGATGTGTGTGTGCAGCTCTATCTCTGTATGACAACCCAATGTGGTCCATAGCTTTTTTCATATGTAGCACGTTGTATCATGGCTCTAAAATCTGCATAAAATGGCCAAATACAACATTGTTAACCACACACACAGGAGCTGGTTACAAATGCAATAGAATTGTCACTTTTCTTATTTTGAACTTTTTAAATTATATAGCACATTTAAAACAGTGAGAAGCTGCACTAACAGCTGAGTCTTTACGTGTAAGAATTTTGTCACATCGGACAGTTTCTTATCACTGGCCTGGAGACACTGGGTCAGGTTATCTTTCATAACGGAAAAATCTGCAGCTGAACCTCGATCTAAGTTACGGTCTGAAACAGATAAAACAACGAAGTTCACATTATTTTGATATTTTTACGTGACATATATAATTTTCTGAATTTCTGTTTTCAGTTAAAATAAAAACATATACATTTCTATTTGTAAAGCAAAACCACATGTTTAAATTGCAGCATAGAAGCTCACGCACAGTTTGAGCTAAATATTTTGGGCACCAGACGTTCAGCAAAAATATATAAAACTATATGTACAATTCTTACTGCTATTACTGTAATGGTGCATCACTGAAACAAATATGTTTAACACAGTTTATACCATCAAATTATATCACAATGTTTTACATGAGATATTGTTGAACTTTTTTCATTGCTCCACATAAAAATAATATAAAGGGAATTTTAAAAACACAAAAGCAGTATAAGACAAAAAACAGCTGAAATCTAACAGTGAACTACACTCACAGTGGAGACCGAGGGCGAGTCCAACCAGGAAAACACTCCAAACAGCCCCAAACAGAGAACAACAGCTCTATAAAATCTTCTGTCTGAGCTCCAGTGAATATGATACAAAGGTAGTAATGATATTTCAGTCTTTCAGCGTGTGTCTAACATATAATTACCTGTCTGATTATGTTAAATCATCAAACTTGTCATGTTCAACATTTACGTTAATCTCCTGCATGTTTAAAAGAAAGTAAATGGCAACTTAATTATGGAAGATCACCTCTGCAGCAGAAGTGATGCTACGTGTAAATGAGGAAACTTGTTCTTGTGAAATTTCCACGGAAATCACATCAAAAATATAGTTTGTGTGTTAATTATCCATCATTTATAACATCAGTTGTTAACAGGAAATCAACCCACCCAAACAAGCAACCCACAGACACACACACACGCCTGGGTATGATTATGTAATATTCTTATCTAAGTATTTTAATCTGTATCGACTGCAGAACACATGGTAACTTCCTGCAGAGTGGTGCTGTTGCTTGTAGCTTGCTGATTACTTGATATAGTACTTATATCGTATATGTTCATATACGAAATAAAGTGAACTGATGAGACTGGCAAAATGATTAAGACACAGTCATGTCTGGTGGAAATATTGTGTCAGTCTTTAACACATAACCACTGAACAGTGGAATCAGATAATAATCTGTAATCTGCCTGCTAATCTGCCTTCTCTGCTTAAGACCTCGGTAATGTGAGTTTTTGCCTGACTGTCTGATCCTCTGAATCCCTGACTGTTACAGATATTATGGATTCTGAGCTCTGCCTCTGTCATGATCCCACACACTTCCTGTCCTTGGACTTTTATTTTGTGGCCCCATCTCCCCACTTCCTGTGCCTTGTTCTTTTCCCCAGCTTTACCTTCATTGTCCTTTATTGTTTGCACCTGTCCCCCTCACTTTTTAAGCCCAGTCTTCCCTTCACTTTGGGGTCAGATCTTTGTTGTCATCACTAGTCTACACTCTGAACTCTTGGAAACCTGACTCTTACCCTCCAGACTTTGTAATTGGGACTCTGTTTATCACTTTGGTCTGAGGTTTGCCTTTTGTTTGTTTCAGTGTTCTAGATCTAGCCTCGAGTTGTCTCTGGTGGTTTGGTCCTGGTTTTTTCGTGTTTGGGATATGCCTGTGTGTTCTTCAGTTTGCCAGTGCTCAATGTTCAGTTTGTTCGCGTCTGTCTCCCCTTAGTTCCGATGTTAGTTTCTGTGCTTCCCCGACTCTGTTACTGTGGTTATCTTTTCCTGCCAGTGTGTTTTAAGTTGTGCTCCCTTTGCTTTAGTCATTACTACGTGTGTTTACCTGTTAGCAGTTTATCAGTGCCCTATTTATTTAGTAGCATATGTTTTCTCCTGTGTGATCGTTTTATTCTTTCTTTTCCCAGTCTTATTTATCCTTGAGCCTTAGTAGTACTAATTTTGGTAAATTATGATGTTATCCCTTATTTTTGACATTAGTTTTGTCATCTTATTTTTTATTAAGTTAAACCCTTCATGCTTTGGTTAGTTTGCCTGAGTCTTATCTGTTCTGAACCTGTGTTCTGTACACTCCTGTTAGGAGCGATTTCCAGTTGCCCTTTTAAGTCTCTGTCAATAAAACCCTTTTAGTTCATCCCTGGCACTGTCTCCTCTCTTGGGTCCATCCCTAACCATAGCCATGACAGCTTCTGGCTCTCTCTAATTGGATTTGGATTCTGTGTTTAAAATGTACTGTGTTCTGTATTATTGATTTTTAACTGTATTATTGTAGTTATATGGATCAAGATATTTGGATTGTCGTTCTGAACTACCCTGGTGTTTCTCTGTGATACGGAGTTAGACTGGTAGTAGTTCTAAATTTTTTGGGCCTTGCTTCTTAAACTACTGAGCGTGTCAGGAGCTAGGTTTTTCGTTCCTTTGGTCAGATTTACTTTTGTTTGTATGTGTCCCTGCAGTTCTCCTCCCCACCAGCTGAGGCTTCCCTGTTCTGCCTCCATCTGTCTCTGGCCCCTCTTGGTTTTCCGCTCCTCAGCTGGCACCGGTCATCACACCTGATCCACATCAATGATCCATTCCTGTTTATAATGTCTGTAATTGTTAGTGTTTATAGCTAATGTGTCTCCTGGCTTTACCTATTCCCATTCATTCCCTGACAACCAGCTTTATTGCGGTCTGAGTGTGTTAGTTTAGTGTTTGTTAGTGAGTTTATCTTATGTACCTTGTCTGCCTTGTTTAAGCCTCGTCAGAGTGATTCTTCATTAGTCTTTTCTGTGTGTATGTTGATCTGTTTTCTATATTGATGGGTGTGTTCACCTACTTTGTTTCTTTCCTGTATCCGCTTGCTGTAAGTTTGGATTCACTATAAATCAGTGAGCTGCACTTCCTGCCCTGTACTGCTATTGGATCTCTGTGTGTTGGATAATTACAGAAAGACCTTCACTGCCATCAGATATTCCCTGAAACCCCCATTTCAGCAACTTCTGCAGCTCACTATATCCTCTCACCATGGCACTATTTATCAGCAGCTTCAGCTCCAGCCCATCCAGAGAACCTAAGGTCCCTCCACCTGAATGGTATGGGGGAGAACTGGGGTATTGTCAGGTGATCCTTACCCATTGCCAGATCCAGTTTTTTGCTCCAGCCCTCATCTTTTCCCTTTGAGAAATCCAGAGTGCCCTATGTCATAGCCTTGCTTACAGGCCAGGCTCAACTCTGGGCTACAGCGGCTTGACCCTGCTAGCCCAGAGGTCGAGGCCATGTTCAACCTTCTCACCCTGTCCAAAGGCTCCCAGCCAGCCGTTGACGCTCTCGTTGAACTTCATAGAGTAGCGGCCGACAGCCCTTGAAATGACACAGTTCTGTACGATGCACTTTACAGAGGTCTCATCCACTGACTGAAGGAGGCATGTACATGACAGTCCTGCCCCAAGTCCCTGAAAGAACTCTATGTAGCAGGCAACAGATTAGATAGTCGCTACCAAGAGAAGCAATATGAAATGACCCACACCTACCATTCTTTGTCTCAAGTTTGACAACTGACCAGATCTTTTCCCCTGCACCTCCCATCCTCATCCAAAAGTCATTGGATTCTAGATTATATTCTGTGCTTCTGTGGAATTACTGCCTTCTAAACTCTTATTCTCATGCCCATCTCAGTTCCCCCGTCTGCTGTTACTGGCTGCCCTGCTGTCTCTGTCTGTCATTCTCCCGTACAGTATCAACACCTATGAGGTTCTTGCTCTGATGCCATCTTGATTACTCCTATCCACCCTCTCCTCTGCCACACACTCCTCCTAGGCTCTGCTCACTGTTCCTTGAAAACCATTAAGCCTGAAATTCCTATTACTTTATTTTCAGTTCCTGATTCCATAAGATACATACATTTGATATTTTCTGTAGAGCCTTTGAAGTGATTAGATTTGTAGAACCTATAGTACAGATTGGGGCTCATCTACATTTAT
The DNA here is from genome assembly GCF_033026475.1 of Channa argus. NCBI lineage: Eukaryota > Metazoa > Chordata > Actinopteri > Anabantiformes > Channidae > Channa > Channa argus. Next base: position 6,255,779 of record NC_090205.1, read on the forward strand.
GTTCACCATAGTCATCTTACACTGTGCGTACTCACTGTGTTTGGATGAACTGTGAAGCCTGTTCAGCTCTTTAGTTATTTCAGTGAGGCTGATATTCAGCTGGTCTGTGTTCAGACACACTTGACAGTTTATCACTGGTCTGGAGACACTAGGTCTGGTTGTCTTTCATAACAGAAAAATGTGCAGCTGAACCAGGATCTAAGTTATGGTCTGACACAGCTAAAACAATTCACAGTTCACATTATTTTAGTTTTTTTACATGACAAATATCATTTCTCAACTTCTGTTTTATGTTATTGTAATTACAGATTTAGAATAAAAGCATATATGTTTCTATTTGTAAAGCAAAACCACATTTAAACTGCAGCATGGAATTATATCACATTATATATGGTTTACATGACATTGTTGAACTTTTCATTTCTTAACATAAAAATTATATAATGGTAATTTTAAAAACACAAAAACAGAGTATAAGATGAGAGAGAAGCTGAAATCTAACAGTGAATAAATTTGACTATAATGTTGAGCTCTACAGTTGTATATTTGCTCCATCATTCTAAAACCCACAAAATTGTCAGTGTACACACCTTCACACCTGAAAAGCTCATATTGTTGGTCTTTTTTTTTTTCCAGTCAGTAAAAAAGCCGCCAGGTTTGTTGTTAAACCATCTGACAACATATCACAGCAACGTCAGTTTATTATTTTACAACTTAAACGTTTGTTAAAAGCTTTACCTGATTCCATTTCAGTAAAATCATTTGAAGTTATTTAAGGCTGTTCGGTTTCCTTTTTACATGTGCATTACTGCATTGATTAGTCTGACAGTAACCATTTTCATTTTAGCTGAAATAAAGCATTTTCTCTTACAGCAACTGAAACACTGGTCCAGTGTGTGCAAGGATTGGATGAGAAAACATCACCCTGATGTGGGATCAGATCAGCCTCTGCTAACTCACTGGGGACAACTTAGAAATATGCCTGTGGGACTTGCATGGTGGTAAGGCTGTCAGCAGGTTCTAAAGACTCAGTAGACTCCCCAAGAAATTGTATAAACACTAGAAACTGACAACACACACTGTCTGTGAATATAAAACCAAACCAGTCACAGCACAATGTGGGAAGGGGTCCAAGGTCATGAACCAGGAGGAGTGGATGACCAGAGAAAGATACACCGACCTCTGCCACCAGAACATAACTTCTCACAGCTTCCTCTCTGAACTGATAAATGAGTACAATTTGAATACTATTACTAAATGAGTCATAAGGGTACAGTCATATTTAGTGTGATTTTGATTCTATAAAAGCACCTTTATTAATTTATGTAGATTTACTTTTTTTCTTTCCTTCTCTCTGTCTTAAATCTGCACATGGGTGGCAAATCATTTGACGTCGTTCTGAGATGAGGTTCCACGAGTTCCCTCCAGAACAACCTCAGTGGTCAGATTATTCAGTTCTGAAGAACTAAAATGAACGTTACAGAAAACATTCCCTAGTTTGGCGTTTTGATGATTGTGGAGTTATTTTTAAAGACAAGTACATTAACAATTTTGAAATACTTGTGCTTGTACTATAACTACTACTACCTGTGCAACAAGTAACCCTTGTTGCACAGGTAAGGTTAAAATAGAAGTAGATGGAACAAAATGTTAAATCAAAAATCAACTTCATGTTAATGTTATTTTATTTTATTATCAGAATTTATATAGGCAAGTTAATTTATTTTACCGGGAAGTTTTACAGTGCAGAGCGAACACACGAGACAAAAGAGCATTGCTAATGTACTTTGTTGAGTTGGGAAGTGCTAATATTGATGTTAAAACAACATTTGGAGTCCGAAAATCCTAAAAATGGAAAAGGAAAGAGGAAAGTTTTCATGTAGAAGCTGTCGAACGTCAGGAGTCCCGTTGTCATCGGGTTAACGATACTTCTCTTGTCTCGGTAAGCTAGCTCCTCAGCATGGTTATGATTGCTGTGTGCGTTATTATTAGTTATTTTGATAATCAAGCATTAATTTGATGTTTTAGCGCCGTGCTGTACCGATCTTAATCATCTGGGAGAGTTTACTGAAGTGTAAAGAGTGTTTTGATAGTAATAGTTACTAAGAGAAATTCGGTAAAATATTCCTTTCTCATGAAGATGCTGAGTGAATGCAATTAATGTCGCTGACTTATACTGTGCAAGGAGCATAACGGTTATTTCATGATAAATCTGAATTATGAACATGTTTTGTGGTGGTCATTTTAATGTAAAATTAATAAAGTGGTACTGAAATATAATTCTAAACAAGGGATTGTGTAATTGAGACTATGGAAATTGAACTAGGGTGTGGTAAAATATTAAAACTAGTATTGACAGGTAATGTAAGTACTTGAACTAGGAATATATATATATATATGTATATATATATATGTGTATATATATATGTATATATGTGTATATATATGTATATATATGTATATATATGTGTATATATATGTGTATATATGTGTATATATATGTGTATATATGTGTATATATGTGTGTATATGTGTGTATATGTGTATATATGTGTATATATGTGTATATATGTGTATATATGTGTATATATGTGTATATATGTGTATATATATGTGTATATATATGTGTATATATATGTGTATATATATGTGTATATATATGTGTATATATATGTGTATATATGTGTATATATATGTGTATATATATGTGTATATATGTGTATATATATGTGTATATATATGTGTATATATGTGTATATATATGTGTATATATATGTGTATATATGTGTATATATATGTGTATATATGTGTATATATATGTGTATATATGTGTATATATATGTGTATATATGTGTATATATGTGTATATATATGTATATATATGTGTATATATATATATGTGTGTGTGTACACATATATATACAATGATCCGCTGTGGCGACACTGAACTCACGGGATAAGCTGAAAGGACAAAATGTGAGGATTCTATGATCCAGGTCATGGTTATCCCAAAGTGCTGTTCAGTGGAACCTGGACTTCACCTTATAGTTCTCCAAGATTTGTCCTCTGTCCTCTGAAAGTCTTGTTCAAGCACCAGTCCAGTTCCCACTGAACAGCACTTTTAGTGTAAAGTTAGCTCCCACTGTTTGTTAGCTGTTAGCTACACTAGCTGTAGCTGTTGACCTGCCTGCATCGCCTAACGTTATCTGCTGTAGCTAACAGTACAGAAACACTAGAAACACTGTTTGGCTGAGCAGGACAAAGTCAAGAGCAAAACACCACGGTGACTCAAAGACAGGTAAAGGTGAGACTCACCTGAGGGACTGTGGAGGTTTCTGCACTGTTAGCTACATCTCTGTGCTCCTCCGTTCAGAACTGAGTTTTTGGACTGGTGTTTGAACTTTAGTCTTCTTTGATGCAGCCTAAGCGCAGAGTATAACTCACATAAAACTGTAGTCAGCCCTAAGGCTGAGCCTTGCAGCCCGGGCTGAGGGCAAGTTAAACCTTCCAATACAGGTAAATCTTCCGGACGGCAGAACAGTAGCAAAAATCCTCACGTAAAAAGACCAACACTTTTCATTTTTCAGATAATAAGACATTTACATTTATTTTTTTGAATCAATACATTTGCACAATATTTTACATACACACAAATATTGAGTTAAATAACTGACACTGTGCAGTGTGAAAGTCGGAAGGTGGCGACAAATATTGTTGCATTACAGTCACTAAGGAAGTAACAGTAAGAGCAGCAGAATGTTCTGCAATACTCTCAGTGAAGTAAATACGAGTTTAAGATGCTTCACAGATGGTGTCACTCAAATTAACCAATGGATGATAAAACACAAACAGATACAAATATTAATTAAACATCAAAAATAAAGTGTCAAGGACACCAATTAAAGAAGACAATACTGATAAACTGTCCATTTACACTTACTGTCTCAGACACAAGATACCAAAGACTTTTTGTGGAATAATATCTGACTTTCTAAAAGTACATGTTACTACTGCTGAAGCTATTTCTCACAGATCCAGTGATGAGAAGCATCACATGACTGATCGTTCCAATTAATTTCCAATTCCCTGCCACTTCGGATGTATGCACAGTCTTCCTCACCCCACTTTATGTCTCCACCACCGTTGTCAGGCTGATTTGCCGCCCACTGTCTAAACAACAAGAGAATCACAGTACTTATACACATGACTACTGCCTTTAAATGAAGCAAAAGTAGCTGTTTCTTATTTCTTTACATCTGTCTGACCAAAGGCACCTAATTAAATACAGGAAACTTCTACTAAAGTGCAATTAAGATATACCTAGTATACTTCCATTCCCTTATGATAAATGTATTTCAAGTGAGCTACTGTTCATGTACTTACAATGTACTTATAGTCTACTAATGATGTACAATTAATACAAATAAAAATCTACTAAAATACACTTAAGTGGACTTAACTCTAAAGTGCATTTAAATACATTTTTTATATTGTTATGTATCTGTTTAAAATATTTGAAATATATTTTACTGTATTTTGCTTTTAATATAATTTAATATACCTGTATAGTACTTTTACACAAGTGCATCTTCACGCTACTTGAATATTGAATTTACAGATGCTACTGTACGTCTGCCACCATTGCAGGACACTGTAGCTACTGCAGAGCAAAGATATGTTTGTTTTTCTCTATTCATATGATTCACACTGAAATTCTTTCAGTAAGGTGCTGGTTCAAAAGGATGCTCCTGTTACAGGCTACAGTTTGTGCTGCTGAAACTAATTTAGGTCCAACCTCAGAGTCAGTGAAGATCCATCAATCCATTTCCAGGTGCCTTCTTCTTCACTGTCAGTCAAACCAATCCAGGCTCCTGCTGTGATGAAGACTGAGAGGAATTTCTGTATGAAAGCAAAAACAAATTATTAAAAGGTTAGTGTTCACATTTACCTTTGTCATTGACCTCAGTGTCCTAAAACATCCACACTGTACCTGTTCTTCAGCACTGTCTATCACAACTAGATCTGCTTCTTTGTCTTTGCAGTCCTGTCTGCCTCTTTTCCAAGAAGCAGAGACACGGGAGATGTAGTAACAAGAAAATTTGAACATGCTCCATTCTGCAGGACACGTTTTACCTGGAACATATTAAAAATGTAAAACATACTTAATCAGAATTGGTTTACTCATGGTGGTGGTGCTCATCTACTTTTTATGTTCACCACATTGATCTTACACTGTGTGTGTACTTACTCAGAAGCTTGTTCAGCTCTTTAGTCATTTCAGTGAGGCTGACATTCAGCTGGTCTCTCTCTTCAGACACATCGGACAGTTTCTTAGTTACTGTAAATAAAGCTTTAGAATAAAAACATATACATTTCTATTTGTAAAGCAAAACCACATGTTTAAAATGCAGCATAGAAGCTCACGCACAGTTTGAGCCAAAGAATTTGGACAACGTTCATCAAAATGATATAAGACTATATGTACAATTCTTACTGCTATTACTGTAATGGTGCATCACTGAAAACGAATATGTTTAACACAGTTCATATCATCAAAATATATCGCAATCTTTTACATAAGATATTGTTAAACTTTTTTCATTGCTCAACATAAAAATAATATAATTATTATTATATATTATATAAAAACACAAAAGCAGTATAAGAGGAGAAAACGGCTGAGATCTAACAGTGAACCAGACTCACAGTAAACACCAAAGCCGAGTCGAACCAGCAGGAAAACACTCAGCAGCCCCAAAGAAAGAACAACAGCTCTATAAAATCTTCTGTCTGAGCTCCTGGGACCTGAACAGAGAAAAGACCAGTGAATATGATACAACAGTAATAATGATAATTCAGTCTTTCAGTATCTGTATAATATTAAATTACCTGTTTGTGACATTTTTGAATCAACAAACTTGTCATGATCAGCATTTGCATTAATCTCCTGCATGTCTGGAAGAAAGTAAATGGCAACTTAATTACTGAAGATCAGCTCTGCAGCAGAAGTGATGCTACGTGTAAATGAGGAAACTTGTTCTTTTGAAATTTTACAGGAAATCACATCAACGTATAGTTTGTGTGTTAATTACCCATCATTCAACCAAAGAAACAAGCAACCCACAAACACACACACACACGCCTGGGTATGATTCTGTAATATTCTTATCTAAACATTTTAATCTGTATCGACTGCAGAACACATGGTAATTTCCTGCAGAGTGGTGCTGTTGCTTTTATCTTGTTGAATTCTTGATTAATTACTTGTTGCCTTAGCTCGGTACTGAGTATGTTCATATATGATATAAGGTGAACTGATGAGACTGACAAAGGGATTAAGACACAGTCTTGTTTGGTGGAAATATTGTGTCAGTCTTTAACCGAGCTTTTAAAACTGACCACATAACCATTGAACAGTGGAATCAGATAATAATCTGTAATCTGCCTGCTAATCTGCCTTCTCTGCTTAAGACCTCGGTAATGTGAGTTTTTGCCTGACTGTCTGATCCTCTGAATCCCTGACTATTAAAGATACTGTGGATTCTGAGCTCTGCCTCTGGCTCTCTGTTTTCTGGATAATTGGATTTGGATTCTGTGTTTAAAATGGAATCTGTGTTGTTCTGTATTATTGATATTTAACTGTATTATTGTAGTTTTATGGATCAAGGTGTTTGGATTGTGGTTCTGAACTACCCTGGTCTAATACCTAAGGACTCAGCAGAAATTGTATAAACACTAGAAACTGAGAACACGCACTGTCTGTGAATATGAAACCAAACCAGTCACAGCACAATGTGGGAAGGGGTCCAAGGTCATGAACCAGGAGGAGTGGATGACCAGAGAAAGATACACCGACCTCTGCCACCAGAACATAACTTCTCACAGCTTCCTCTCTGAACTGATAAATGAGTACAATTTGAATACTATTACTAAATGAGTCATGAAGGTACAGTATTATTTTGTATGATTTTGATTCTATAAAAGCACCTTTGTTAATTTATGTAGATTTACAGTCTATTTACTTTTTTCTTTCCTTCTCTCTGTCTTAAATCTGCACATGGGTGGCAAATCATTTGATGTCGTTCTGAGATGAGGTTCCACAAGTTCCCTCCAGAACAACCTCACTGATCAGATTATTCAGTTCTGAAGGACTAAAATGAACATTACATAAAACATTCCCTAGTTTGGCGTTTTGATGATTGTGTTGTAGAGTAAGTGTTTAACTGAGTAAAAGAATTTTGAAATACTTGTGCTTGTACTACTTCAGTAGATGTCAGAAGGAAATATTATACTTTTTACTCCACTACATTTCTTTCCTACTCAGTTGTGAGTGTATCAGCTACACTAACTCAGTCCTACACAGCTCCAATAATTCCTCCTTTATGATTGAGTTTACACCTTTATGATTTTTTGATTCAGTGATTTTGGATTTCTGTTATTTAACGTTATTGACACCAACGGGGTGAACAAAATAAAAGTGATACTATTACATTGTTAAATCGTGTTTACTGTTACGTTAACATAGTCAGTCACATTGTTGCTATATGCAGTGATAAACACATAGGTGCCAATATAACTATCTATTGATTTAATTTAATATCCTTTTATCCAAATGTAGTGTTACTGTATGAGCCTAGTATGAACATAGTAAAGTGCCATTTTAACAACGTCTATATACATATAATAAAATACAGTAGCTCAGTTGACTAAACTGTTCATTGTTTGAAGCCTCCCTCTAACAGACAGAATTCCTGTGGCAACGTGAATTTAATACCAAAATCTAACATCAATATTCACTTAATGTGGACTAATGTATGTAAAAGTTTTATTTGCTTATGTTAACTGGTGGTGATTCATCATAAACACAAACTGAATGAGTAAAGTTCAATTGCAATTACAATAAAATACAGGGAGTTGATGTGACATCTACTTACTACACATTTCATTAACAATTACTGAGTTTGATTCAAATCAAACAAATGGAGAAACAGTTTGGCTTAGTGTTACGGAAACATTGTAGTTGTAATCACTGTCAAATCTGACAGAGAAGTGGGCAGTTATGTGAGTATCACAAGGCTCATATTTGAGTTTTTAAAAGTTGTGATGCCTCGGACATACGTAACAATATCTACACTGTGGTGTACAGCATTCACTTCAGTTTAGCTGTTAGCAGCAGGTTCACTGGCAGGAAACTGGAATGATGCACCTACAACAGACACACTTTAGTTAAAGTCTGCTCCAGAGACTATTACTTTGAATTCAAAATAAATCATCTCCACAATGCTGACGAATTCTGTCAAACTTCCAAACTGTGCATTTCAGTCCTCGTCTGGTCAGAGTAAAGACGGCTGCACCCAGCTGGTCTTTCCCCACCAATCTGCCTTTGACAGCTTTATCTAAGTTAGCCTTAACATGTATTTGCCATGTGTTTCTGAACATACATTTTTAATGTTTAATTTTGCTCGTTTGGATTTGTTACCATGTACAGGCTCCTGGTGGCTGTGAAACATAATTATTTAACATTATAGGAACTTTAATAGTTATGCCTGGAGACGCTAGCCACGGTTAGCATTCCTTGCAGACAACAGGTAGGCTGAGTAACGCTAAGCTAACTTCTGCTAGTTACGGTAGATTTACACAAGCTGAAACAAGTAGAGCACAGCACCTGTTTTGTATCAAGCTACTTAAACCACCATTGTGGGGCAACTTTAGAGCCAGTTCTTTAATTAATGTGCAGCACAACAGCTGCTTTGTCCTGAGGAGCCTGCACTGGCTTCCTCCTTCCTACACGCAACTCATCAGCCAATAAAATTCACTGCCACAGACGAAAATAGGTCAAAATCCAGGCTGGTTTATACAATCAAGACCAAGAACTACGGCTGGAAAAAACACACCAGCAGTTAACAACTTGGCACTGGGGCGAAGCACAGCAGAGATCAGGTAGTTTATACAATGAGCCTGAGGTGCAAATGACTGGCAATGAACAAACAGATAACACAGCAACAGCAGTAAGATGCAAATCAACTAACAGATCATAAAAAGTCATAAAAACAAGCTGCATTCTCAAAACAGAAAGTCAGAATCATGACACTGACACAATGGAGGAGGAAACAGTACAGTGTGAAAATAGAGAAAAGAGACAAACACATACACAGCGTGAAATGTGTGAAAGGTAAAGAGGCTTATTTAGACTCATACAGGGCCATAACAGAACGCTTGTGTTAGTTTCTAATTTATTCAGCTGTGGGCAGATGATTTAACAACAAGAAGGCATCACTCCATGGTGAGGTTATTTACTGGACCCAACTGATTACCCGATTATCTGGCAATCACATCCACCCCTGATTCAATAAATGAATCTAATGTTTTGAAATCTTTGTTTTTTATTTTAAATAAATTTCCAAACAAAAATCACTTCTACAGAAGTTTTCACCAACTTTGCTTAATAGTTTGTTGAAGCACCTTTAGCACCAATTACAGCCACAAGTCTCTTTGAGTATGACGCTACAAGCTTGACACGACAATTTTTGCACCATTCTTCTTTGCAGCACTTCTCAAGCTCCATCAGGTTGGATGGGGAGCGTTGGTGCACAGCCATTTTTCAGTTCTCCCCAGAGACATTCAATCAGGTTCAAGTCTGGGCCACTAAGGGACATTCACAGAGTTTTTCCTGTAACCGCTCCTTTGTTATCTTGGCTGTTTGCTTAGGGTCGTTGTCCTTTAGAAAGATGAACCCAGTCTGAGGTCCAGAGTGCTCTGAAACAGGTTTTCATCAAGTATGTCTTGGTACATTGTTGCATTCATCTTTCCTTCCATCCTGAATAGTTCCTGCTGTCTCCCAGTTCCTGCTGCTAAAAAAACACGTGTCTGTATTATAATGTACTGTTATAAAGGAATCATTGTGATTATTAACAAAGTTTACTTTAACAAACTTCTGTCCACTTTACAACTTATAAACAGGAGTTGTTCTGATTTGAGGTCTTTCAAGTCGAAAGTCTTCTTCCAGTTTATTAATGCACATCTACTCTTGCTACCCATTATATAATTGAACAAATATTTAGTAACAAATAAACTAACTTGCAGGTTGTCTTGAAATTGTTCCCAGAGTTTTCATTTTTGTACCCAAAGTATGATAAATCACCACTGGATCATACAATGTCCATAACAGTACAGGGTCAAAGATGACACTGTGTCAGCATCATCATATCTCTGATGCAACATGTTCACCAATGTTGTCCTTTTTTTCACAGATCCAGCGCAGGAACGTTTTACAAGGCAGGTCGTTCCACTCTGCAGTGTGTTCTGTGATATGTGCACAGTCCTCTTCAGGCGTTTCATGTTTGCCTCCGTTATCAGGCTGGTTCTCCACCCAGGACCTGAACAAAACAAACCGATACCACAACAAGCACAGTAATGTAAGTATGTGACTTACTGTTCAGAGGAACTTGATGCTTGTTTAGGATTCTGGTCTTTAATGTCCTCAGTAAAGACATGAGGACTGTTTGACCTATTTAAACAGCTGTGGTGTAGCAGTGTTGGTGAGTGCATGTACAAAAGTTTTCATCCTCTCATTTTGAAATATATATAAAAAAAAAACAAAGATTGCTTTTCATTAACATTGTATTTAATGCACATGCAGCTGGTAAAATGTTCTTTCATCAAAAATCAAAGTAAATATTTAATTCATTTATCAAGGGGGATGCACAGTTTTGGACCTGACTTTACAAATTATAGATGACATTTTGATTTCTACAAGATAAAGCACATTTTTTACCCTACTTCAAAATCAGTGGAGATCCATTGATCCATCTTCAGATCTGTAAAAATGTTATAGTTTCTCCAATTATTTATGATCGTTTTAACCACATTACAATTTAGGAATATCTGATGATAAATTTAAATCCTTGCACGATGTTCAAATCAACCACATTTGTGATTAAAGTGCAATAAATATTAAATACAAACCATGTAAGAAAACAAATTACAAACATGTAAACTTTATAACATTTTTGTACACAGTATAAATTTTTCCCTCCAAATTACTACTAGATAAATGCAAAAAAGGTTTTTCATCATTCCTACTATGCAAACTTGAACATGCATAAATTGACAGTTTTATATGGATAATTATACTTATTTATATTTATATACTCTGTGTGGACAAACTCTGAAGCTTCTTCCGCTCTTCAGTCATTTGAATGATGCTGGCATTCAGCTGGTTTCTCTCTTCAGTCAAGGACGACACTTTGTTCTTAGCGTCCTGGAGACGTTCAGTCAAGTTGTTTTTAATGGTGGAGAGTTCTGCAGCTGCGACGAGCACCGAGTTATAATCTGAAATAATGAAGTGACGTGTTTGTATCTGATGCTCATAATTTAATCTTCATCCAGTCTACATTTGTAAAATACTACATTTGTAAAATGTAGACTGGATAGACTACACTGACAAGTATCGTAACACATATAATATTAGTATAAATAAACCATAAGTCAATTGACAAAAGACAGCAATAAAGACGATGTCTAAGACAAATAAAACCAGGACTTTACTTAAGAAAACCAGACTCACAGTGGACACCGAGGCCAATGAGTCCAGGAAAACACTCAGCAGCCCCAGACAGAGAACAGCAGGTCCATGACATCTCCTGGGACCTGAACAGAGAAAAGACCAGTGAACACAGAAAAAACCAGAAATAACGGATTATCCTCCTCTCAGTTTGTACACATTTTCATTCTCACCTGTCTGATCAGTTGAAGGTCTTGAATGAACAGACTTGTCATATTCAACATTGACATATACTTCCTCCATTAATCAGAGTGGACAACTGTCTCCTGGAAGGTAAACTGCATTTCATGTAAACTACGAAGGAAGTGACAGTTTAATGGCGGGCACTTCTTTACCAAAAAGCAATTTTTTAAGACAATGTATTTAGTTCTGTGTCTTGGGATGTTCACTTTAGACATTATTCACAACAACATTGTAAACAAAGTCACCTTCACTCTACACACTGATGCAATGTCAAGAGGGTTTGTGGCTTTGAAATTTCATAAGACTGTAAAACTAGATTAGATCACTTTCACTGTGAAGTGAGGTCATTTTGATTTGTTTTTACAGATTTGGGAGACTCGGAAATCAATAATTCAGAAGATCTCATTAGCTTTAATTTCTGGGCTGTAGCCCTGCACTCAACATTTAAACAAAAAACAAAAACAAAACTGAGATTCAATTTTAAAATTAAACTTCGACATGTTCTCAATAGACTCAACACATGTTGTCATGAACATTTAAGACCTGAGCTGTAGAACAGTCTACTCAGAATAACAGTCAGTGCCAGGGAGGACTTCTTGTCTGTAAGGTACTAGTTTTAGGGTTGGACCCAAGAAAGTGGTTCACACAACTACTCAGTTGAAAAAGGTTTATTATAAAAAATAATAGTTGGCAAAACAGGATGGAGATGTAGTAAGTCCCCAAATCGCTAGATGGTGCTGAACCCCTGTCTATGAGAGAGGACACGAACATGAGTATCTTGACAGTGACTTGTGGGATATGGTGCCTGAACATAAAAACAAAACTTACTAGAGTCTGTGGGGAGACGAGCAGAGTCTAGAGGAGAAGCAAGGCTCTTATGGGGAAGAGTGGAGTGTGGGCCTGGTAGAGTAGATAAATGTTGAAATGTGGCGAGGATGACTAACTTGAAGAAAGGAAATGGTGGGAGGAGTGTCCACTGGGGAAAGCGTGAGTGAGCGTGTGGAACATAGCCGTGGTTGAGTCTGCAATCCCTGATAGTGAAGAGAACTCCAAAATCCAATTAGTGATTGAGTGGAATAGTCTCATAGCTCTGGATTCCATAGTTCTCTAACGTGACACAAACATGGTTCTTGACATTGGAATGAGAATTCTTACAGTGGATATTCACTTGGTGAAGTCCTTGATACAGGTAACTTGAACACATGATGGATACTCTGTTACTTGTCAGAGTTCTGCATTAGAGTAGTAGATAATCACATAACTTGGTTAAAACGTAACATGACATGATCAAAATGCAGACATGACCTGGTAAATCTTCTCCTTATAATCACGTGGTTACAACTTGATCCCTCATGGGCAGATAACAGTTCTCATAATCCTGGTCATTCATTAGGTCGGTAACAGAGAGTCAGTAGGTAGCAGCTACTCAAATAACCGAAGTAGCAGCAGAGTCACGTCAAAAACGTAACGTGGCCTGAACCGTAGTTAGCAAAGATGATTCAGATGAAGACTAGAAAGCAGACGATGTGGCAGCTTGGTGAGGGACCTGAGGAGGTATATAAGCAGAGAGATGGTGAAGTTGGTGATCCTGACATTGTCTCCTCATCATTACATCACTGCCAGTAAAAAAGTTTGTGGTTTGACCTTTTACACAGTAAAAATAAATCTCAGTGGCAGGATGATGAGTGAGTGTAGTGTGTTGGTGTGTGCATTTGTATAATGACTTCAGACACAATATGTCTCCCATTTTCCACACTCTCCTTTCAACAAATTACTGAAATTCCGTATATACATTTAACCATGTGTGTCAGACTGTTTTGTTCAAAAAGCTACAAAAAATGTATATTGGCTGCTTATTAAGACGTTTAGATTGTTTTTATACTCAAAATCTAACTAAGCTAACTAAATCTAACTAAGCTGGTAACAAATCATCATCAGTAGCTTTTCCATCTAATCTGCACATCTTTGTTGCAAGTGTTTCTGTGGCTCCTTCTTATCAGTGTGCATGTTCTCCAGATCAGCAACCAGCTGATGTGTGTGTGCAGCTCTATCTCTGTATGACAACCCAATGTGGTCCATAGCTTTTTTCATATGTAGCACGTTGTATCATGGCTCTAAAATCTAAAATCCAACATTGTTAACCACACACACAGGAGCTGGTTACAAATGCAATAGAATTGTCACTATTCTTATTTTGAACTTTTTAAATTATATAGCACATTTAAAACAGTGAGAAGCTGCACTAAAGTGATTCTCAAACAGATACAGATATAAAATGACGTAAAGACCCAAAAAATACAAAAAACACAAAGAAGTAAAAATCACAAAAGAATCAAAATCAAAAAGTAAAAAATATTCAGTTGTACATGCACTGACCAACACAGCTACACCTCAGCTGTTTAAATAAAGAGGTCATAAACAGTCCTTGTGTCTTTACTGAGGACATATTTGAAAAAAGGCGAATTTTAAGACAAACAAATATAATTTGTCATCACCATTAAGAGAAGAAAATACTAATGAACTGTCCAAAACTGAAGGATGAATGCCAATTTAAATAGGTGCATTCTGAGCATAGATTTAAAAGATTATTTTTCTGTTGCAGAAAAAAAAGCCTCGGTACAAAACAGATACAAGTGGATCATCACATACTTTCTAAAAGCAAGTTTACATAATATACACTACTGTTGAGCCTTTTTCTCACAGATCCAGCTCATAGAATTGTTACATGACAGATCATTCCAGTTATTTCTAGTTTCACTGCCACTGTAGAAGTGTGCACAGTCCTCCTCACCAAACCCGATGTATCCACCACCGTTGTCAGGCTGAGTTGGCGCCCACTCGCTAAACGACAGGAAAATCACTTAGAAACTATGACATGACTACTGTCTTAAAATGAAGCAAAAATAATTGTTGTTTATTACTCAACTACTAATAAACTTATTGTTATCAGACTTATACATTGTTACTCTACCAGTGTATTGAAAACACATTTTAAAAATCGGATGAAAATTTAGGTCAATTTCTCAAATGCAGTTACTAGCTGGAAGAAAACAGGACATGAAAATCCACCTAAACTCAACTTTAATTTACAACATTCAAAGCAACTTAGTAGTGAACTAATGAGCCAGAGCTCTGTCTCCTTCAACATCACAGTGTTGGCATTTTTGTTTTAAAGCTTTTTTACCGTGTGTCAGACTGTTTTGTAACAGTTTTGCTTCTTAAATGCAACATTATCTGCAGCATCACATACAAATATTAAATGATCTAATGTCTGACAGGCGCACGCAGTAACACTGTGGCTCCTCATGATGCTCAATTCATCTAGTGCTTCATAGTTTTACAGACTGGAGAATGAATGAGTGTTTCTTAACCATCCAGGTCATCAGTGTGTTCTTACACCAAACACACACAAGTGGAAATTCTATATATCTGAGCAAACATTGCGCATTTACTTCACCTACAATACATGTTTATTCCATGAGCTGATGCATGTAACACATTGAAATACCAGCTGTTTCCTATTTTAGTTGATGTCCAGAGAAATGTATTTCTTAATGCAGTACTTTGTACTTATGTTCTCAAAGCAAAGTAAGAACAAAAGTCCAAATAAAAAACACTGACACTGAGTAAAGACTTTGTTGTACTTCTACTTGTAGTGTAGAGTTTGTGGAACATGCTCTACATCTTCCACCTCTGCAGTAAACTGTAGCTACTTTGGGCCAAAGATATGTTTGTTTTTATCTATGTTTTTATGAAGCATAAATTCAGCTAAAGAGAGGAAAATAGTCAACTACCAACAGTGTGTTTGGATTTAGGTCTGTGCTATTGTTTGTGTGTTATTCTGTGTTAAAATGAGAAATGAGATTTATTCCCCACAATTCTATCAAATGTTTGTTTCACTCAGATTATCAACAAGTAATTGAATAAAATAAATTAAATGTTAAACATGTTCTCACTTTTTAAAAAGATGAAATTGAGATATCTTAATGTTCCAATGAAATGATGATTCCTTTTGAAAACTCAGTCCAATAAACTCATATCTATGATTCAAACTAATGTTCAGGCTAAAGATTGTGCTGCTAAAATAGATTTAGGTTCAACCTCAGAGTCAGTGAAGATCCATCAATCCATTTCCAGGTGCCTTCTTCTTCACTGTTATTCAATCCAAAGTGGATATACAGGTCCTAGGATTTACAAAGACATATACACAACCTTTATTTTACTTGTAGAACCTATAGTACAAATTGGTGCATCATCTACTTTTATGTTCACCATAGTGATCTTACACTGTGTGTGTACTTTCTGTCATTAGACGAACTCTGAAGCCTGTTCACCTCTTTAGTCATTTTAGTGAGTCTGACTTTCAGCAGGTTTCTCTCTGCAGACACATCGGACAGTTTCTTATCACTGGCCTGGAGACACTGGGTCAGGTTGTCTTTCATAATGGAAAAAACTGCAGCTGAACCTCGATCTAAGTTACGGTCTGAAACAGAAAAAACAATTCACAGTTCACATTATTTTTATTTTTTTTACATGACATATATAATTTTCTCAATTTCTGTTTTCAGTTACTGTAATTACAGCTTTAGAATAAAAGCATATACATTTCTATTTGTAAAGCAAAACCACATGTTTAACATCATCCGACACCAGCTGTTCATCAAAATTGGATAAAAATATGTGTCAGAAAATTCCTCCTCCTCATTCTGTAATTATATGGTTCATTATTAAAACAAATATTTTTACCACAGTTCATATCATCAAACTGTATCATCAACACAATGTATTACATCTGATATTGTTGAACTTTTTTCAATGCTCAAAATAAATAATACATGGAAATTTTAAAAACACAAAAGCAGTATAAGACGGGACAACAGCTCAAATCTAACAGTGAATAAAAAACTGCCTGTGAACCAGACTCACAGTAAACAACAAAGCTGAGTCGAACCAGCAGGAAAACACTCAACAGCCCCAAACAGAGAACAACAGCTCTATAAAATCTTCTGTCTGAGCTCCTGGGACCTGAACAGAGAAAAGACCAGTGAATATGATACAACAGTAATAATGATAATTCAGTCTTTCAGCGTCTGTATAATATTAAATTACCTGTTTGTGACATTTTTGAATCAACAAACTTGTCATGTTCAGCATTTGCATTAATCTCCTGCATGTTTGGAAGAAAGTAAATGGGAACTTAATTACTGAAGATCAGCTCTGCAGCAGAAGTGATGCTACGTGTAAATGAGGAAACTTCTGTTCTTTTGAAATTTTACAGGAAATCACATCAACATATAGTTTGTTTGTTAATTACCCATCATTCAACACATCAGTTGTTAGCAGTAAATCAACCAAAGAAACAAGCAACCCACAGACACACACACACACACTCTTGAATTTTTTCATTGCTTAACATAAAAATTATATAATTGTAATTTTAAAAACACAAAAACAGTGTAAGCTCAAATCTAACAGTGAATAAATTTGACAATAATGTTGAGCTGTACAGTTATATTTGCTCCATCATTCTAAAACCTACAAAATTGTCAGTGTACAATGATATAAAAAAGGGAAGTATCACATCTTCACACTTGAAAAGCTCATATTGTTGGTCTTTTTTTTTTCCACTCAGTAAAAAAGCCGCCAGGTTTGTTTTTGTATTTTATTTCCATGATTCCAGTTTTTAAACCATCTGACAACATATCACAGCAACGTCAGTTTATTATTTTACAACTTAAACGTTTGTTAAAAGCTTTACCTGATTCCATTTCAGTAAAATCATTTGAAGTTATTTAAGGCTTTTCAGTTTCCTTTTTACATGTGCATTACTGCATTGATTAGTCTGACAGTAACCATTTGCATTTTAGCTGAAATAAAGCATTTTCTCTTACAGCAACTGAAACACTGGTCCAGTGTGTGCAAGGATTGGATGAGAAGAACATCACCCTGATGTGGGATCAGATCAGCCTCTGCTAACTCACTGGGGACAACTTAGAAATATGTCTGTGGGACTTGCCCGGTGGTAAGGCTGTCAGCAGGTTCTAAAGACTCAGTAGACTCCCCAAGAAATTGTATAAACAATAGAAACTGACAACACACATTGTCTGTGAATATGAAACCAAACCAGTCACAGCACAATGTGGGAAGGGGTCCAAGGTCATGAACCAGGAGGAGTGGATGACCAGAGAAAGATACACCGACCTCTGCCACCAGAAAATAACTTCTCACAGCTTCACAGCTAAATGAGTACAATTTGAATACTATTACTAAATGAATCAGAAGAGTACAGTCATATTTTGTATGCATCTTCTTATGCATATAAATCTCTAAAAAAAAAGAAAAAACCTTTCTGCTCTCTTGCACTTGTATCTCGTGAATTGTGAACACTTTTCTGATAGGACTTTGCTTTGATGTTTTCTCCTTGACTTAGATGTTTGCTGCCTTGTACCTCACTTGTAAGTCGCTTTGGATAAAAGCGTCTGATAAATGACTAAATGTAAATGTATGATTTTGATTCCATAAAAGCACCTTTATTAATTTATGTAGATTTACAGTCTATGTACTTTTTTCTTTCCTTCTCTCTGTCTTAAATCTGCACATGGGTGGCAAATCATTTGACGTCGTTCTGAGATGAGGTTCCACAAGTTCCCTCCAGAACAACCTCAGTGGTCAGATTATTCAGTTCTGAAGAACTAAAATGAAGTGCTAATAATATTGATGTTAAAACAATATTTGGAGTCAGAAAATCCTAAAAATGGAAAAGGAAAGAGGAAAGTTTTCATGTAGAAGCTGTCGAACGTCAGGAGTCCCGTTGTCATCGGGTTAACGATACTTCTCTTGTCTCGGTAAGCTAGCTCCTCAGCATGGTTATGATTGCTGTGTGCGTTATTATTAGTTATTTTGATAATCAAGCATTAATTTGATGTTTTAGCGCCGTGCTGTACCGATCTTAATCATCTGGGAGAGTTTACTGACGTGTAAAGAGTGTTTTGATAGTAATAGTTACTAAGAGAAATTCGGTAAAATATTCCTTTCTCATGAAGATGCTGAGTGAATGCAATTAATGTCGCTGACTTATACTGTGCAAGGAGCATAACGGTTATTTCATGATAAATCTGAATTATGAACACGTTTTGTGGTGGTCATTTTAATGTAAAATGTATAAAGTGGTACTGAAATATAATTCTAAACAAGGGATTGTGTAATTGAGACTGTGGAAATTGAACTAGGGTGTGGTAAAATATTAAAACTAGTATTGACAGGTAATGTAAGTACCAGCAGTCTAAGCATATAGCAGCATAACTATAACTAACTATATGCTTTATCAAAGAGGAAGGTTTTAAGCCTGGACTTAAAACTAGAGAGGGTGTCTGCTTCCCGAACCTGAACTGGGAGCTGGTTCCACAGGAGAGGAGCTTGATAGCTAAAGGCTCTACCTCCCATTCTACCTTTGGAAATTCTGGAAACCACAAGTAGGCCTGCATTCTGAGATCGAAGTGGTCTACTGGGATGATATGGTGCTATGAGGTCTTCTATATATGATGGAGCCTGACCATTCAGAGCTTTATATGTAAGAAGCAGGGTTTTAAATTCTATTCTAGATATTATGTGAAGCCAATGGAGAGAAGCTAGTGAAGGTGAAATATGATCTCTCTTGATAGTTCCAGTCAGCACTCTTGCTGCAGCATTTTGGATTAATTGCAGGCTCTTTAGGGAGTTACTGGGGCATCCTGAAAGTAGGGAATTACAGTAGTCCAACCTAGAAGTAACAAATGCATGGACCATTTTTCAGCATCACTTTGAGACAGGATGCTCCTAATGTTGGCAATGTTCGGTAGGTGTAAGAAGGCTGTTCTAGAGATTTGTTTTATATGTGAGGGGAAGGACAAATCCTGGTCAAAAATAACTCCAAGGTTCCTTGCAGTAGTACTGGAGGCCAGACTTATGCCATCTAGAGTAACAATATGGTTGGACATCATATCTCTGAGATTTTTAGGCCCAAATACTATGACTTCAGTTTTGTCTGAGTTTAGAAGTAGGAAATTGTGGGACATCCAGGCCTTTATGTCTTGTAGGCTTGAAGCTTTATTAACTGATTATTTTCATCGGATTCCATAGATACATATAGCTGGGTATCATCAGCATAGTAGTGGAAATGTATGGAGTGTTTTCTAATAATGTTGCCTAAAGGAGACATAAATAAAGTAAAAGGTATTGGTCCTAACACAGAGCCTTGTGGAACTCCATAGCTAACCTTTGTGTGCATGGAAGATTCATCAGTAATATGAACAAAATGAAATCTATCAGATAAACAAACCTAGTGAAGTTCCTTTAATCCCAATTTCATGTTCCAGTCTCATTAATAAAATGTTTGGATCAATGGTATCAAATGCAGAAGATCTAACAGAACAAGTATAGAGACTAGTCGATTATCTGAGGCCAACAGAAGATCATTGGTGACTTTTACCAGTTCTGTTTATGTACTATGATTAACTCTAAATCCTGACTGAAAGTCTTCATACAAATTATTATTATAAAGTTGATCACATAATTGTTTTGCAACTACTTTTTCAAGGATTTTAGAAATTCTCTTATTTCAGAAATGGTTGCTTCTCTTTCTGTTATAGGACTTTGGTCTTTGGTTTTGTCCTCAGTTAAGCCACAGTTAAAATGAGCTCTTCGCTGAAACTCACGTGTTTCAGTTGTATTGGACCAAACACAAATTAATTCCACATGTATTTAGATTTAAACAAATTGAAGCATATTTCCGTCTTACTTAAAAGTTAGTGTAGTTCCATCGATCCATCTCCAGGTCCCCTCTTCATCACTGTCACTCAAACCAATCCAAGCTCTCATTCTGATGAATGCAGAGAGAAATGTCTGTTCAATTGAAACAAAAGACAATCGCTGCAATTATATTTTAGTTGTAACCAGCAGGAGTGAGACACAAAGACACAGCACACACACATTCATATCCACAAAAAAAGCTGAAACACTTCTATTCATGATACAGTGGATTCAGAAAGCAATCACATGCTCATATTTCTTCCTCATGTCCATATCATCCATATTTATTATAATAGTGGCATAACTATTAGATTGGCCTGCAACATCAACAATGTATAAAAATATAAAGTACGGATTCATTCATTTTCGTGCAAAACTATCACTTTACATGTTGTCACTTTAAAAAAAGATGTGTAAAAATTCCTGATCATGTTCATCATTCTTTGTTTGGACACACTGCACCTGTTCTTCAACACTGTTAATGACCACCAGGTCTGCTCCTCTCTTTCTGCAGTCCTCTCTGCCTTTTGTCCATGAACCAGAGTCATTGGAGAAGAAATAACAGGAGTAGCTGAACATCATCCATCCTGCAAGACAAGTTTTCTCTGCAACGTAAAACAATAGATATTAGAAATGTATCAAGACACAACTCCATCTACTGCCAGAGAAAGATGGTATGAAGTAAAACATGCAAACAGAGGAGTTTTAAGTGTCTTCACATCTTAACATTTTAATGTGCTCACAGAATGTGAACGTGTCCTTAATCCTAAACATATAGTGAACAGTTCACAAGTCTAAATCCTTGACAAGATCAAATGTCCTGTCCCTCACTGCCCACACTCACTCACTCTGACACTTGTTCAGTTCCTCTGCTGTTTTATTGAGTCTGGCATTCAGCTGGTCTCTCTCTTCAGTCAGTCAAGACACTTTTTTCTTACTGTCCTGGAGAAGCTCAGTCAGGTTGGTTTTGATGCTGGACAGTTCTGCAGCTGCACCATGTGCTGAGTTACAATCTGAAACCACATGAATTCATATAATTTAATACCACATACTATTTAGCCAGGTCTTATTCTTTGCTATCTTTATAATCTTTAAATCTTTAAATCTTTATAATGAACTGATGCCCATAATTTAAGTTCCATATGCTAAAAATCTTCACCACAATCCTAAACTTTTAATCCTACAGTACAATTATTGGAATTTCCTCTTATGCCCCGTTTAAAAAAGCATTAAAAACAGTGGTTAACCAGGGGGTCCTGGGCAAAGAAGTGTAATGAGGCTCCTCAGTAGCAGTGTAGCACAGTATACAGCCTTTACAGGAAGCTTAAGGGGATTTGTTGCTGACTTTGCTAAATGTGCCAAAATGAGGGGCCACTGGGGCCTTTTCCTCATTTTTGGTTGAGGCATCAGACATTTGCCTGTTTTGCCTGTTCTGATGGTACAACTCTGTAAACATAGCAATATACCTATTGACTATATTGATGTAGAAATGCTGTTGATGACATTGATATAATAAAACATTTGCATACAGGCATAATGCTAATATACTATTACAGAAGAAGTGAAGTGTGCTGAACAGCTACATCCACTTTTCCTGCTAAACTTTGTCTTTTTAGTCAAAACTACGAATTCTAAAAATAATTCAATTTTTACATTTTAAAATGCAATAAAAAAATTTTGAAATTCAAAAACAAGTAAGAAACCTGAAAAGGTAAATTTGTAAAAGTATATGACAATACTTCTGAAACTCATAAAGTGACTCTGGTATTAACTTATAAAACACAGACTCACAGTGGACACCGAGGACGATGAGTCCAGCCAACAGGAAAACACTCAGCAGCCCCAGACAGAGACCAACAGCTTTATAAAGTCTCCTGTCTGAGCTCCTGGGACCTGAAGAGAAAAAGACCAGTAAACACAGTCTTAGATCAGAAATAACATATGATTAAAACAGACTTAATCTCCACTCAGCAACTAATTAAACATTCTTACCTGTCTGATTTGTTGAAGGACTTGAGTGAACAGGTTTATGGTCAACATTGATATATATTTCCTCCATTGATCACAGGTTTGTTAAACTGCCTCTGAGCTCTGATCAGCTTTGCAGCACATTACATGTAAATGATAAAGACACTTTGGTTTCAGATACTAAGAGGAAGTGATGGGCCTTGTGGTTTTGATAGTGGGCAATGCTCATTAGAAGACACAGCAGAATGTGTGATTAAGACAACCCAGCTACAAAAACACAACAGACTTTGACTGTGTGTGTTTCTGCACGTGAGACATTTCTATTGAGTCTTTCTGTCTCTGCTGAATTTGAACTCTTGGGCAAAGAGAAAACCTGTTTGTCTTCCAAATTAGAGCAGAGCAGATTTTAAACCTAATTAAATTAAATCAACTGTTTCTTTGAATGTCTCAATTGTTTTGTACATACGTAGACACAACTTAAATGCTTAATTGCTCTACTTCATTCCCTTGTGGTTGGTCTTTTTCTTCTCTGTGTCTTTCAGCAGGTGTCCTCAGCTTTGGAGCTGTGTGTTTCCAATGTGCAGTTACTGAATCTGTCAAAGCCGTAAAAGATCTAAACCAATTCCAGACCACCGACATTTTTCTGTAAAAGCTTCACTCGTCTTATCCTTACGTATGCTCACCTTCTTTTTATTGATTTTAATTCTGCATTTGATACAATACGACTTTATCTAATACTTAAGAAATTAGGACAGATGAGCGTAACTTTTTTTTGTTAATTTGTGTCTCTGTTTTCTGATCAGTACTGGTGTTGCTCAGGGGAGTGTGAGCTCTACATTGCATAAAAATAGATGTGTGAACACCAATGCTTTCAACCACATACTGAGGGTTCAAGATAACACTGCTATTTTCAGGCTTTGACACAGAGAGATATGTCGATACGCCACATTATTAACAAAAGAGTTTATGAAATGGTGCAGCTCCCACCATCTCATGGTCAGAGATCATTGTAAAGTTAGGGTTATACTGGTAATATTTTGTTACTATATGTTATTTTGTGTGTTTTTGTATTTATGATTTGCAGTGTTACGTTTTGTCTTGTTTTACCATGTTTACCATAAATATCAGCCTCATTCAAATGAGTGAGTGAGAGCAGTGAGGTACAAGACCCACAGTACACAAAGAATCCCAGAAAACACTGCTGCAAACACAGTTTTCCATATGAACCTGTCAATGTAGGCAAATGCTTGTGTTTGTACACTAATGGCGTCCAAAGGCCAGAGATGACATAGTCAGATTCTCTGTGCATGGTAACATTAATACCACTTAGTGGACAGGAGTCAGCCCTGATAGACGGGTATCGAACCACACGGGTCATCACAGCTTGCAGCGTATGTGGTTGTACATGCCGAACACCCGTCCATCACAACATTGAGCAGTTGCATCTAATGTTGTGATGTGTTACATAATTGCCAACAGGACAAAAGCCTGGAGAACAACAGCTCCATGAAATCTCCTCTCTGAGCTCCTGGAACCTGAACAGAGAAAAGACCTGTGAATACAGTCAATGATACAACGGTACCAACAGAGGAAGCAGCATTATTTGAAGATCCACCACAGCTATAAAGAAGTGAAACATGAGAACATGTTGTTACTGTTTATCCGTCTTTAATGAAGACAGTTATTCATAAATTATTCAGTTTATTCACTAGGAAGATAAATGAAGAACAAAGCAAAATTCAACCTGCCACCACTGATGCACCTTTAGGAGGATTTGGAGAAAGAGTCATAACTAACGTGGCCACAAGATGTCACTGTTAGATTCAAGCAAACACACAATTTGAACAAACACTCACTGTTGTTTAACATTCATTGATAACAGATGACCGAAAATCTTTTGTCATGTTTTGTGTGACTTGAATCATTTATTTTTGTGTGCTGTCAATATGTAGATTATTTGAGATTTGGAACTTTTAGCAATTTACATTTTAAAATAAATGTATTTCTGTATTTTTAAGATTATTGTAACATTTGAAAGATGCTTTTAAAAACATTGTAACTTGTGTAATTTTCATGTAAAATGGGCTCTAATGTGAGTGAGGCATAGAAATAGCACATGTTTATTTAATGTTAGAAATAAATGAACGATGCTCTCATTTACTAGCCAGTACTTACTGTAATATTGTTTTAGATTCTTCAAAACAATGTAGTCTGATATAAATGATAGAAAAACTAAGCTCTCAGACCTCCCAGTAAAGTTGATGTATATCAGTTTAAATAACTTATGTAAACAAAATTACTAACTGGACTCTAAATAATAATAATAATAATAATAATAATAATAATAATAATAATAATAATAATAATAATAATAATAATAATAATAATAATTCTTGCATAGACCTTGTATACATGTGCCCTGTTTGGCTTCATTCAACAGGTGGCTCATTTCAGAGGCAGTTGTGCTGCAAAAACAGTTAAGTCCAAACTCCGAGTCCGTGAAGCTCCATCAATCCTTTTCCAGGTGCTTCCCTCTACATGGTCTGTCAAAATGGTGAAAAGTGTCTTAGAATTTTACTGTTTACTGCATTAACATTACACATGTTCTAATAGTTGGATGCCTGACATTCAATTTTATGGGAGCTTTAAATCAATGCACTCTTTTGTACATAGGAAATAAGTCAGGCTGTGTGTGACAGTGTAAAGGACAAGCACTGTTTAACTATAATCGTTTGAACTCATGAGTTGACCAGATGCTATGAAAACCAGAATCCCTAATTATCAGTCTCGTGCAAGGCACAACACAAGCTAGACACAGATAGATAAATAATATAAAAGCATTTGATGGAAGAGCTAATAATCTAAACAGGACCAGACAGCCGGACCTGGCATGGTGTCGACCAAAGGATTCAAAAAGCTGAGATGAGACATTAACATGGAAGAGCAAACTCCTAAACATCTAACATCACAGCAACTTGAGAGAGTGGAGAACTCCTCTGCTGAAAAAAGGGACAGCAGATCATGCTGTTTGATCTCAGACACACTATTCTTAAGCCCGACGGAAAAACTAATGTTGATACTGATCTGAGCCTAATCACCTCCCAAGATCAGGACAAACTGTGTGGAGAATAATGTCAGCTTCAACTCCAAAACCCACTCGCCTGCAATTTTGGATGCATGCTAATGGGGTGGACATTGGATCAAGCTCCTGTGAATGTGTGAACGGGAATGTGATGCTGCATTGCCAAATTAATGCGACAAAACATGAGGCAAAGGAGACTGTGGCTGAGGACTAGGATGAGATCTTTTTGAACTCAGCTGAGATGTGGACTTTATTAGAGCTAATCTGCCAGATGCATCAATGTCTGTGTGTTGACCTTATTGCACGCTAATATTTAGGACTGAAATTAAATTAATTTAAATTAGCCAAAGCTCCTTAACTGATCACAGTTAAAAAAATAACGACAAGGTTTTCGGGGAACCTTGATAGAAATTACTGGATACAGAACAGATTAATGTCATCTTTAACCAATTTGGTTGGAACAGGGTCTAAAAGACATGTTGTTAGTTTTGAGGAAGCGATATTTGAACTTATCTCAGTGAGATCTATGGGTGAAAAGCAGTCTAAGATGGATTGGGGCCTTATTGAGGATTCTAGAGCTGTTGTATATGAAGATCTATCTGTAATATTTGTAGGGAGGATCTGGTAAATTTTTTCCCTAATGGCTACAATTTTAGTAGTAAAGAAAGTCATGAAGTCATTGCTGCTCAGAGTTAAGGGAAAACTAGGCTCAACAGAACTATGGCTCTTAGTCAGCCTGACTACAGTGCTGAACAGAAATCAGGGGTTGTTCTTGTTTTCTTCTATTAATGATGGATAATATGCTGTTCTGGCATCACGGAGAACTTTTTTGTACATTTTTAAACTGTTTTTTCAGGCTAACCGGGATTCTTCTAAATTAGTGGAACACCACTTCCTTTCTAACTTTCGTGACGCCTGCTTTAAGCTGTGCATTTGTGAATTCTACCATGGAGGTTGGCTCCTCTGATTCACTGCCTTCTTTTTCAGAGGGGCAACTGTATCTAGTATCTTACGCAGTGAGGCTGCAAATTCGTCAACTAAGTAATCAATTTGTACAGGAGTAAGATGGCTACTCACCATAGTATTGACACATGGTGGTGAAAAAGATGAGTTATAACTATGTTTAGGTCTAGGAATTATTGATAAGCTAGAATGGAAGATTGCTGCTACTCCTCCACCTCAGGCTGTGCTTCTAGGAACATAATTTAATTAATATGACTTGGGGGGGTTGACTCATTTAAACTGACATATTCTTCCTATTGCAACCAAGCTTCAGTGAGACAAAATAAATCAATTTGATGATCATTTATCAAGTCATTTACTAACAGAGATTTAGAAGAGAGAGATCTGATATTTAATAATCCGCATTTAATGGTTTTGGGTTTTGGTCCAGTATGAACAGTAGTCTTAACTTGAATTAGATTTTTATGATTAACTCCCCTTGTGTTCATTTTTGGTTTAAAAAGTTTAGGTGGTCATGGAACAGACATAGTCTCTATGGGGCAAAGAGCAGTGTGGTTTTCTGGGTGAAAAATTTGAATCCATAAGAGCTGCATTTTGTCTGCTGGATGCAGGAGAGTTGAGCACATAGAAGCCACAGGTGTTTTCAATGGTCAGTCAGACTCCGGAGACTGATATATGGTGTTTCTTCAGTACATGGGAAATGTGTGTGCGTCAGTAACAATGGAACAGGCCAGGAGAACCTGGCGTTTGTCCCAGAATTAAACATTTCCCAGCGACTCTGTTGAAAACAGTAGGGGCATAGAATTTTTGGCAAGAAAGAGGAAGAGAACAGGATATGATGTTTTTCCCTGAACTGTTGCTAAGGAGGAGAAAGATGGGAGAGTATTAGAGTCTTTTTGCCTTTTTGCCTGTCTGACTGATGCTTTATCCACAGCATTAACCATCTGCCTTCATACACCTGTACAGCTGGACTGAGGTCAGGTGACCCTGGAGGAGAAGGTCATCCCTGGTGGGCCGTAACAAACTCCCTGGCAGCATTAGCTGTGTGTATGAACCAGTGTGAATGTGAATTCAATAAAAGAGCCTAAAGCCAGTGCTTTAATATTCTTTCATGTTAAATATGATAAACCACACAGGCAAAACCATTAAAGTGTGTGACTGGACAAGTTGCAGGCTGTACTGTACTATACTGTCTAACCTGTTGCTGGTTGTATCCTGGTTGGTTATCACCAGTTTATAAGGTGCAGTTGTGCGCAGCCTCAGTAATTCGTCCTCCATGATTACGATGTCAGGGTGAGCAAGTTTCTGCATCAGCTTTCCCATGAAGGAACCGACTACAAACAGGACACAAATCACTTCCGTTAAACACTTTGGTGAACAATCTGCATCCACAAACCAAAGCTAAATACATTTATTAAAAAAAAAAAAAAACACAAGTCAACACACCCTCCAGCTACACACTAGTCTTTTTAGCCTTTAGCCAAAGTCAAGAGCAAAACACCACAAAGACAGGTAAAGGTGAGACTCACCTGAGGGACTGTGGAGGCGTCTCTGCGCTCCTCTGGCTTTACTGACCGGCCTCGGTGCTTAATGTTTTCTTCACTAAGCCTGAGTGCGAACTGTAAGGCAAACTGTGTGCTGAACCTTACTCTGCCTGTAAGGCTGAGCCTGGGAGTCCGAGCTGAGGGCAAACAAAAACTTCCAACACACACTAATCGTTTTACGCGCACACAAATCTTGCAGACGGAAGAGCAGTAGCAAAATTCCACCGATAATATCAGCACTTTCCAGCACTTTTACTTATAACCTAAGTGTTTTCTCAGATTATTAGACATTTACAGTCATTTTTTTGAGTGAATAAATTTTCACATTACACACACACAAATCCTTGTACACATACACATAATTTTGCTACTATTCTACTTCCATATACAGAGAAATCTAAAATGAAGCAGTTTTCCCTGCAGAGGAAAATGCAGAAATGCATTTTCTGATTAGTCTATTGTGTTTGTATTTATGCTAAAGACCTGTGTCATAATGCTACAAAATTAATGTGTTGTCTATTTTTTAGTCCTTTGTATGTGGCAGATTGAGCTGAATATGTTCAGGTAAATGAATCCAGGTTTATAAAAAAATTAAAAATAAATCTTATTTCCCAAATATTTGACCTCTAATTGACAGACTGACATGTTTGCTGGGTTGTATTATTAGGCATTACCATGTATTCAGAGTATCATCAATGTGGAAGAAATCACAAAAGTAGAAGTGTTGTTCTCATGGAGTTTTTACTTTGCATGAGATGATTTTTCAACAGAGAATATTATTGTATGTAAATGAAACAGGTGGTGCACAGGGACAAGATATATTACTGTAAATCAGACCTCGACCCAAAAGCAGAATGAGCACACAAACACACACAGGCTGAGTAAAGGAAGTAAATTAAGTTTAATTAGGACAATTGGAGAAAACAAAGGCTGACTGCTCAAACTAAAAACACCTCGCAGAGAGAAATATTAGTACAAAATACAACAAAAGGCCTCAGTGTGAGGGAGAATTCCAAAGATGCACAGACACAGAGTGCACTTTGAGGCAGGATTAAAAAGGTTCATACTAATCAGCAGCAAGTGCAGGCAGCTGTGCATCCATCCACAGCATCAGTCCAGGGTGAGACCATGACAGGGAGGAAGAGCAGCCACCTACAGAGGGAGACAGAGTTAGAACAATAATAAGCAAAGCACACAAACACACAGGCCTTGACAGAGCATATTCATGTTTTATATGAAACATTTCCATATGTATGATGTCAAAACATTTACCAGTGTTAGACGTTTTTCTCACAGATCCATTTCAGAGAATGTCCACATGGCACGTCATTCCACTTGTGACCTGTTTGAACTTTAATTTCTGCACAGTCTTCTCCATCAGTTGAATATTTAAGAAGATTATCGGGCTGCTTCACATCCCAGTATCTAACCAGTCAATGAACAAAAAAACAATCGTGAAATTGTGAATATCTGACATAAAAAGACTCTTGATGGTCTCTATGTTGATAACTTATTAAATGTTATGACAGCAGTGGTGCAGTCAGAGCCAACAGTACTGAAACAGACAGGAAGTGTGTCAGCAGTCATTCTAGCAGCTCTGAGAGTCTCCAGTCAGTGGTGTTCAGAGCCAAATCCTAACTGACACTGTGCAGGTGAAACAGTGTGAAAAGGTTGTCGGCTTCTATTTCTGTCAGTTTTGTTCCTCAGTAAAACCACGAAGGCCTTTATGAGCTCTTTCTAGAAACCTCTTTGTTTCAGTTGTGTTGGTCCAAACAAACATTTACAGAGATATTTGGATTTAAAGAAGGTGAAGCACATTTCTGTCTTACCTAAAAGTCTGTAGAGATCCATCGACCCATTTCCAGGTTCCCTCTTCAGCTATGTCAGTTAAACCGATCCATGCTGTCTGATTGGTGAATCCAGAGAGAAATTCCTGTTCAATACAGAGACAGAATTCCACAGTTTTTAAGTTCTAGTTTTAACCACATTACATCTTCACATGTGTGTTAGGGCAGAGACAGATTACACACACTTTTAAAATAAAAACTAGTGTAAACGTATCAGATAACAAATTGAGATCCACAACAACCACATAAGCTAAAAAGTTGGAGTTATTCCATTTATGTTACGATGGATTCAGAGAACAGTCAAATGCTAAAATATCTTCCTAATATAAAATTACAATTATTAAATTGGCTTATTGCCAAGAACAACAACTTAGAAGCTAGAACTGAAACCTTTTGACTATAACTAGATTCAGGCACAAAAACAAGACAGTAACTGTCTTGCTCTACAGTCTGTCTCTGGTCCAACACAGTGAGAGACACAGACAGACAAGGATTCACACTCACATTCACACCTACTGGAAATTTAGAGTGACCAGTTAAGAAACATGGGAGGAGGAAACCAGAGTGGTAAAGATCATGGGGGGAACTCATTCTGACCTCCTCCCTACAAAGACAATGTCAACTTTAAATTACCCATTTCCCACTAGTCTTAGTCGTGCTAACGTGCTTGTAGGTGGTTCTGCAGAAATGGCCTTTTATGTCCTTTAATCAGTCTTCATTCCTTATTCAGCCACACACACATGGACACACACACATGCTGTACCTGTTCTTCTGCACTGGTTACGATCACCAGATCTGCTCCTTTATTCTGGCAGTCCTCTCTGGCCTTTGTCCACGAACCAGACTCAGTGGAGAGAAAATAAAAGGACCGGCTGAACATTGTCCATCCTGCAGGACAAGTTTTTCCTGTAACATATAAGACAGCAGACAATAGAAGTCAGTCAAGACAAACTCCACCTGTTGCCAAAGAAAGACAGTGTGAGGTAAAACATGCAAATGTGGCACAGAGGTGTTTTTAGTGTCTGACTCGTGTTTAGAATCACAGAAACATGACCTCAACATGTTAACATTAGTTCATTAACTTACACAAACATTGTTTGTGCAAACATAAGTTTGTCTAAATGGACTTGAATCTAATATGGAAAATACAGTTGAATTCAATCTTTATTTATATAGAGCTTTAAAAACCACCAGGAGTTTTAAAGCTCCAAAGTGCTTTACAGCAGATAAACTGTCATTTGCCTTGTCCCTTACTGTCCACACTCACTGGTCAAACTCTCAAGTCTGTCTCGGTCTTTAGTCATTTCAATGAGTCTGGATTTCAGCTGATCCTTTTCTTTAGTTACGTTAGATATTTGGGCATCTAGCTGATCCTTCTCTTCAGTTAGGGAAGATATTTCCACATCTTGCTGGCCTCTCTCTGCAGTCAGGAAATTAATTCTAGCAGTCAGTCGGCGTCTCTCTTCAGTCAGGGAAGACAGTGTAGCATTCAGCTGGTCTCTCTCTGCAGTCATGAAATTAATTCTAGCAGTCAGTCGGCGTCTCTCTTCAGTCAGGGAAGACATATTGTTCCTGCTGTCCTGGAGACTCTTATTCATGTTGGCCTCCATAGCTTTCCCACTGTTTACTGTGTTATGGTCTAAAAGATAATAAAGAATGTGTGAATGACAAGCATCATATAATACAATTCACCTTATTTCCTACAGTGAACTAATGCTCCATATGTTCCATAGATTATTTCTAGTAAATTCTTACACTTGTAAACATGGTTCTTAGTGTTTTATTAGTCTCATGAAACATCAAACAAATCAATGTGCTGTAGAAATGTATGACAAAACTTGAATAGCTACATGTATTTTAGCTTTGTCTGTTTAATTAATGTTGTAATTTTACATTTTAAAAAGCAATTTTAATTTTTTTTATTAAAGTTTTAAAATTTAAAAAAGAAAAACTGAAGCAATAGGTAACAATATCAATAAACAGTAATATTTGAATGTTTAGAACTAAATGTTAGAATTTAACTTGTGTGTATTTGTATTTTAGCTTTGTGTATTTTATTTAGTGTTGTTTGTACAATTGTCTCAAAACACATTTCTCCAGATTTAACACAAAAAACATATTAAGCTTGAACTTCATAGTCTTATATCATTCAGAGTAGCATAATGCTCCTTATAAGAACAAATTAAATGTTAATTTATGAAAACCAGACTCACAGTGGAGATTGAAGATGAAGAGTCCAGTCAACAGGAAAACACTCAGCAGCCCCAGACAGAAAACCACAGCTCTATAAATTCTCCTCTCTGAGCTCCAAAGATCTGAACAGAGAAAAGACCAGTGAATACAGTCAATGGTTTCATAGTAAGACCAGATAATATCAGATTTATTCCCACTCAGTCTGTAAGCATCTATGTCTGACTGAACATTCTTACCTCTCTGAGTTGTTTTTGATCTTGAGAGAAAAGACCTGTCATTTTTAAATTTCATTTGTATTTCCTCCATTGATAAGGTGGTCAGCTCTTACTAGAAGCTCAGCTCTGCAGTACAGACTGCAGTAAAATGTAAATGAAGAAAGTTGGTTTCAGTTTTTGAGGAAGCTGAGCTTAAGAGGAAATGAATCATTTTGAGGGCCAAATCTTTATGAAGCAGTATTTTAAGACACATTTTAAGACACTGAATTATAACGAGGAGTTTAGTACAATATGGATGAGAGGAGGTGGCAGACAGAATATGTTGGTCAAACTGACATCCACCATGTATAACACCTCCCACCCCCTGCTTCACACTGTGGAGGCTCTGAGCAGCTGCTTCAGCACAAGATTGTTACACCTCCAGTGTATGAAGAAGCGCTATCGCAGGTCGTTCCTCCCCTCAGCTATCAGACTGTACAACACGTGTGTACGGTTATTATGGGAGAAACTCATGTGTCTGTTGTGAAACTTTTTTGTGCTCTATTTGTTTAGGTGAGGGGAAATATCTTTGACTTAATGTGTGGAGCGATATCTGGTGCTTTTCTTTTTACTGCTGGAACACTGGAATTTCCCCATTGTGGGATCAACAAAGTCTTATCTTAGCTTTTTGGTCAAAACCAAGTTTGATTAGGAGAGATGGCCTCCATCCAAAACAGTTAAGACAGATACTGCTGTATTACAGTCACTGAGGAAGTAACAGTAAGAACAGCAGAATGTTCTGCAATATTCTCAGTGAAGTAAATATGAGTTTAAGAAGCTTCACAGATGGTGTCAGACTCAAATTAACCAACTGATGATAATGAACATCACTGATTTGTTAAAAAACATAATAATAAAGTTTATTTACATAGCACATTTGAAATGTGCACTAAAGTGCTTCACAAGCAGATACAAATATTAAACATCAAAAATGCATAAGTCAAAACGATACAAAGGATAAAAGGGCAATTTTAAAACAAGCAAAAATAAAATGTGAAGGACACCAATAAAAGAAGACAATACTGATAAACTGTCCATTTACTGCTGAAGGGTGAATGCAACTTTAAATAGCTGTGTACTAAGCATAGATTTAAAAGACTATTAATGTGTAGAACAAGTGGATCCTCACACTGGTTTACACAGTTACACAGCACAGAAACTGGTGAGAAAGAGCCGTACGCTACACTTACTGTCTCAGACACAAGATACCAAAGACTTTTTGTGGAATAATATCTGACTTTCTAAAAGCACATGTTACTACTGCTGAAGCTTTTTCTCACAGATCCAGTTTTTAAAAGCATCACATGGCTGATCGTTCCAATTATTTCCTATTTTCCTGCCCGTTAGGATGTGTGCACAGTCTTCCTCACCCCACTTTATGTCTCCACCACCGTTGTCAGGCTGATTTTCCGCCCACGGTCTAAACAACAAGAAAAATGAAGATTAAAATGAAGCAAAAGTAGCTGTTTCTTATTTCTTTACATCTGTCTGACTAAAGGCACCTAATTAAAAACAGAAAACTTCTGCTAAAGTGCAATTTAGATATATCTAGTATACTTCCATTCATTCATGATAAATGTATTTCAAGTGAGCTACAGTTCATGTACTTACAATGTACTTATAGTCTACTAATGATGTACAATTAATACAAATAAAAATCTACTAAAATACACTTAAGTGGACTTGACTCTAAAGTGTATTCAAATACATTGTTTTATATTGTTATAATATTTATATTGTATATTGAAACAGGACATGAAAATCCACTTAAATTAAACTTGAACTTAAAGCATTTAAAGCAGCTCAATACGTGAACTAGTCAGGGGTTAAACTGGGCCGGAGCTTCGTCCTCTTCATCACATTGTTGGCATTTTGTTTTGAACTTAGCTCATTTTGGATTTTAACTTAGTGTTTAAAATACAAACAGATTTTTCTCTGTCAGTAAATCAGACTAATGTCCACAAAAATGTATTTCTTAGTGAATTTTCTACTTTTACACAAGTGCATCTTCAGGCTACTTGAATATTGAGTTTACAGATGCTACTGTACGCCTACCATTGCAGGACACTGTAGCTACTGCAGAGCAAAGATATGTTTGTTTTTCTCTATTCATATGATTCACACTGAAATTCTTTCAGTAAGGTGCTGGTTCAAAAGGATGCTACTGTTACAGGCTACAGTTTGTGCTGCTGAAAATAATTTAGGTCCAACCTCAGAGTCAGTGAAGATCCATCAATCCATTTCCAGGTGCCTTCTTCTTCACTGTCAGTCAAACCAATCCAGGTTACTACAGTGAAGTGTGAGATGAATTTCTGTATGAAAGCAAAAACAAATTATTAAAAAGTTAGTGTTCACTTTTACCTTTGTCATTGACCTGAGTGTCCTAAAACATCCAAACTGTACCTGTTCTTCAGCACTGTCTATCACAACTAGATCTGCTTCTCTGTCTTTGCAGTCCTGTCTGCCTCTTTTCCAAGAACCAGAGTCATACGAGATGAAGTAACAGGAAAAATTGAACATGTGCCATCCTGCAGGACATGTTTTCTCTGGAACATATATTAAAAATGTAAAACATACTTAATCAGAATTGGTTTACAAATATTGACAGTGTGTGTGAATAAGAATTTAGACTTAAACTTTCTTTTGATCGCAACAGGCACCAACCAGCTAAGAGCGGCCGCTTCCACATTGAAGCCTGTAAATGTGGTCCACTCGGATTCCATGTCCCCAGCCTCCCCCGGAATGCAGGAGAAAGTACTCTGAGGTGGAAGGCAATGATCTGATAGACAGAGGCCTCAACCAGGTGTTCCCAGCACTCCCTAAATACACGTTTGCGTTTACCAGGTCAGTCCATTAGCCTCCCCCATCCCCTGATCCAACTCACCACCAGGTATTAATGGTTAACAGCTCTGCATTACTGTTCATCCAAGTGTCTAATACAAACAGTCTCAAATCTAATGATACACC
The DNA here is from genome assembly GCF_033026475.1 of Channa argus. Taxonomy (NCBI): domain Eukaryota; kingdom Metazoa; phylum Chordata; class Actinopteri; order Anabantiformes; family Channidae; genus Channa; species Channa argus. Next base: position 6,291,130 of record NC_090205.1, read on the forward strand.
CACAGAGTCAATCATTGACCTGAGGCCTAAGGTGTTCTGGTACCAGGTACACTTGTGACCAACCCTATGCAAAATCATGGTGTTTGTTATGTCCAACCCATGATTAGCACTGAAGTCCAATAACAAAGCACCACTCAGGTTGAGATCATGGAGGCCATTCCTACAATCACTTTCCTCAAGGTTTCTCCATCATTGCCCACCTGGGCATTGAAGTCCTCCAGAAGAACTATGGACTCCCAAGGTGGTAACTTCAAGGACCCAACCCAAAGTCTCCAAGAAGGCTGGATACTCTGTAGTGCTTTATGGTGTATAAGCACAAACAACAGCCAGAGCCTCCCCCTCACGTATAGGTGACCCTCTCATTCATTCACCAGGGAGTATTCCAACAAAGCAGCACTCAGCCAGGGACTTGTGAGTATCCCCACATTTGCCTCACACCTCTCACTCTGGGCAACTCCAAAAAAAGAAATGAGTCCAACTACTCTCTAGAAGTTTGGTTCCAGAGACAGTGCTATGTGTAGAGGTAAGCCCCACTATATCTAGTTGGTATCACTCATCCTCTCACAGCAACTCCAGTTCACTTCCCTGACAGAAAGGTGGAATTCCATCTTCCTAGACCTAGCTTCCAAAGCACTGAATGGAAGCACTGAATGGAAGTGGGATGGGATTGCAATGGGAGGTAGTACAACTTAAAAAGTGAGAGAGACTGTCAATGACTTGGGGGAGTCCACCACTGTGATTCTCAGAGGGGAAGCATGTCTCAATCCTTGAAAACATTAAAGGTCTTATCCCATACTGCCTACACCTACTTACTCTGAAGCCTGTTCAGTTCCTCTGCTGTTTTATTGAGTCTGGTATTCAGCTGGTCTCTCTCTTCAGTCAGTGAAGAAAGTTTGGTCTTACAGTTCTGGAGAAGCTCAGTCAGGTTGGTTTTGATGGTGGAAAGTTCTGCTGCTGAGTTATAATCTGAAAGCACATGAATTCATATAATGTAATACCACATACTATTTAGCCAGGTCAGATGTTTTCCCCCAAACTTTAAAATAAATTGATGCCCATGATTTAAGTTCCATATTCTAAATATCTTCAGCACAATCTTACACTTTTACTCCTACAGCACATTAAGTGGATTTTCCTCTTATGCCCAGTTTAAAAAAGCATCAAACAAACAGTGGTTAACCAGGGGGTCCTAGAAAAAGAAGTGTAATGAGGCTCCTCAGTAGCAGTGGAGCACAGTATAGAGCCTTTACAGGGGGTTTAAGGGGATTTGTTGCTGACTTTGCCAAATGTGCCAAAATGAGGGGCCACTGGGGCCTTTTCCTCATTTTTGGTGTAAAGTTTAATTTTTCATATTTTCCCTCTTTTTTGGTCTGATTGTGCATGTTACTCTAAGCAATGCAACACCGATACCATATTATTAAAATAAGACAAATTAATTTCAAGTTGTTGGTTTTTTATTTCTATAACTAATTTTTTTTTTTTTTACTTTGATTGTAATGCTGCATTCCACAGCTGAGAAAAAGCTAACAGGGATTAATTTGCAACCCTGTTACTGCAACTATAGTAACAGGGTTGTATCTTACTTACTTCACTCAAAAGAGGCAGTATATTAAAATTAAATATGTATGCAAACTTTAGATTCATCTACATTTTTTTAAATGTATTAATATATTTTCCAGAATGAAACGTTGCTGTGGTTGACAGTAATTTTTTGTCACATTTATGTGATGATCTACAATCCAAATTAATGTATCCATTCAACCCTGTTACTCTAATTTAACCCTGTTACATATAATTTAAAAAAAAAACTGTCTGAAACTAATTTCTAAGCTCATGAGGGTTTCACCTATTGTTCATTTTAATAGTTTGAATGATTATATACATGATGTATTTGAGCTTGAAAATAAATATTTAAATTTGTAAAGAAAAGTGTGTGACTAAAAATTAGTGGGATTGGTTTCAAAATTTGCCTAAATTAATGTGAGTCAAGACTTATTTGAAATTAAATGAGTATTTAATGAAAATGTATTTCTTTAATGGTAAATGATTTATTACACAATATTTTAAAATATACCTTTTTCAGGTTCCTAAGTATTCATAACAGGGTTGCACAACAAATAAAACACCTTAATAAAAAGTAAAAAGTATTGTCTGAGCTGGATGAATCAAATTGTTTGATGGTTTAATACCTATTTATTCTTAATTCATAACAGAAAGCTAAAATATAAGGTCAGTTTTCCAAAAGTGTTGCTTAAATTGTCCTCTAATTCTGGAACGACCCACAAATATTCATAACAATTATTGTACATTAGCTTTCAGACTTTCACACAAAGTAAAAGAACCCCTTTCCTGAGCAGGCTTACACATGTTAGAGTTGGAACCGTGTTTCTAGTTGTCACCGTTTAGGACTAGTAGTGTGCCAAAAAAGGTACGGAAGAATTTGGAATAATAAACTAGAATGGGCATTTACTACAGAAAATGCATATTATTGCTCAAAAGCCAGCCGCTGCAGCCATCGCCAAATCTGCAGCTCTGAACATTGTAGAAGCGACAGCACATGAACAAAATAAAAATCATTTGCAGTACACCCAGCAGAGTTATAGAGCCAACGCCGTAACATGGAATGCACTTCATCATGGGGCAGCTGTCCACAAAGTTTCATCATGTTACCATGTGTAGTTTTTGAGATACTAAACTAAACTACTTAGAAGTGACAGCACATGAAACAATCAAGTTTTCAATTGCTATTCACCAACTCTCCAGCAGATGGCAGCCTGTCCAAAGGAATCAACTGTTGCCATCTTGCCCTCTCCACACTAAGGAAGTTCTGAACATATGATGACAAAAACATAAGCACATAGCACCCCCTAGTGGAGAACCGATGTGAAATCGGACACGTGTGTTCAGGACATGAGTAAAGTTTGCATTAGCTGCAAAAAAAATAAATAAAATAAAGACTAAAGGCGTTGTACCATATAGAAGTGAAAAGGAAACACTATGACATTATTATTACAAACCGTCACAAACCACGTGTGCTGTTTCACTTGATTGACAAATGTCTTAATGCTCCTCAGACTGTCTATTTTGAGTCCTCTAATGAATCTTGTGAAAACTTTTTGCATTTGTTTATTAATAAGGTCTCTATCTCAAAGGCCCAAATCTCACTGGTTGACTTTGACCCATCAGTCCACTCCTTTATCCTCTGCTGTCTTTCATCAGTTTGAGCCTGTCACCGTGTTACAGGTTAAGGAGATTGTTGGACATTTGAAGACCTCAGGTTCACCTTGTGATGCTCTTCCCTCCCGACTTTTTAAAGAGGTTTTTCATACTTTAAAGCCATCTGTTCTCACCATTATAAATGGCAGTCTAACCTCTGGGGTGGTCCATAAAAATTTAAACATGCCGTAGATCTTAGAGAAAATTGTTTATAGTCAGATAATAGCATTTTTAAATCAGCACAGCCTTGAGGCTTTCCAATCTGGTTTTAGAATGAATGTTTGAGTGTTTTTTTGCTAGGCTTAATGACATTTTTCTAGCCTTTAATTCTGGTGACTGTGTGGTCCTTGTACTACTCAATTTAACGGCTGCGTTTGAAACAGTGGACCATGATATCTTAGAACAGTGGCTCGGTATAAAGGGCATGACTCTTGACTTCAAGTCCTCTTCTGCTCCTAGTGGGACTGCCCTGGTAGACTTGGGACACTTGGCTGAATATGCCAAATCTGAAATTATTAACCTTTAAAATGAATACTGACCTGAAGCTTGAAAGCCAGATCCGGTCATTTGTTAAGTCTAGTTTCTATCACCTGAGGCAGCTGACCAGAGTCAAACCCACAAGCACACAAAGTAAAAGCACTCCTCTCCTGACCAGGCTTAAAATATTACAGTTGGAACCATGTTTTTAGCTGTCAGTGTTTAGGACAAGTAGTGTGCCAAAAAACATACGGAAGAATCCGGAATAACAAATAATGGAAACAAGAATGTGATTCACACTAATAATGTCAGTGAATAAGTGAAGGTGAAGTTCCTGTTTGTCTGGTGCTGAACAGCTGAAAGCACTTTTCCTCCTGAACTTTATGAGTTTTTGAAGTATTGACATTTAAATGAAAATACGTCTAAAACTCATAAAGTAACTCTGGTATTAACTTATAAAACACAGACTCACAGTGGACACCGCGGACGATGAGTCCAGCCACCAGGAAAACACTCATCAGCCCCAGACAGAGACCAATAGTTTTATAAAGTCTCCTGTCTGAGCTCCTGGGACCTGAACAGAAAAAGACCAGTAAACACAGTCTTAGATCAGAAATAACATATGATTAAAACAGATTTAATCTCCACTCAGCAACTAATTAAACATTCTTACCTGTGTGATTTGTTGAAGGACTTGAGCGAACAGACTTGTCATGTTCAACACTGACATATATTTCCTCCATTGATCACAGGTTTGTTAACTGCCTCCGAGCTCTGGTCAGCTTTGCAGCACAGTACATGTAAATGAGAAAGACATTTTGGTTTCAGATACTAAGAACCCTGAGCTTTAGAGGAAGGTTGTGTGGTTTTGATGGTCAGCAATAAGAAGCGTGCTCATGAGAAGACACACTAAAATACATGTGTTGTTAACAACCCAGCTACAAAAACACAACAGACTTTGACTGTGTGTGTTGCTGCACGTGAGACATTTCTATTGAGTCTTTCTGTCTCTGCTGAATTTGAACTCTTGGGCAAAGAGAAGAGCACGATTGTTGTCTGTTTGATCCATCTCTCTGCACTTATGTCCATGAACCTGTTTGTCTTCCAAATCAGAGCAGTGCAGATTTTTTGGATTATCACCTTGAACACTGTTGTTCTTTTCTTTGTGTGTGGCAAAGTGAGCTGACTGTGTTTCAGTACAAGACTAAATTAAATCCCACTTATCCTCTAATCCTCAGAAAGCAAAGTAGAGGAATTGCAATGTGTGGACACACACTGTTGTGAAGCGCACCGCTGGGCTTCTAACGGGCAGATGACATTTGCATCTGTGAGCACATGACTGCTGGTGGATGGCTGAGAAGCACATGTTGCAGCAGAGATGCAGGTTGCACACAGCTTAGCTCAAGCAGCACTGGCCCCACTGGAACCAGCAAACATAAAGAAATAAAACATTTGAATTATTGTTAATTAATCAACTGTTTCTTTGAATGTCTCAATTGTTTTGTACATACGTGGACACAACTTAAATGCTTAATTGCTCTACTTCATTCCCTTGTGGTTGTTCTTTTTCTTCTCTGTGTCTTTCAGCAGGTGTCTTCAGCTTTGGAGCTGTGTGTTTCCAATGTGCAGTTACTGACTCTGTCAAAGCTGTAAATGATCTAAACCAATTCCAGACCACCAACATTTTTTCTGTAAAAAGCTTCACTCGTCTTATCCTTACGTATGCTCACCTTCTTTTTATTGATTTTAATTCTGCATTTGATACAATACGACCTTATCTAATACTTAAGGAATTAGGACAGATGACTGTAACTTTTTTTTTATTAATTTGTGTTTCTGTTTTCTAACCTGATCAGTACTGGTGTTGCTCAGGGGAGTGTGAGCTCTACATTGCATAAAAACAGATGTGTGAAGAGAAATGCTTTCAATCAGATACTGAGGGTTCAAGATAACACTGCTATTTTCAGGCTCTGACACAGAGAGGAAGATATGTCGATACACCACATTATTACCAAAAGAGTTTATGAAATAGTGCAGCTCCCACCATCTCATGGTCAGAGATCATTGTAAAGTCAGGTTATACTGGTAATATTGTAATATATGTATGCTTTTGTATACATATAACACAAAAATCATCAAAGTATTAAAAATCTGTCACCTCCCTTAAGATAGAAGTGCAACCTGACATAGGATGTTTGTCATGTTTAACTTTTTCTTATTCAGATTTGGAAGAACAACAACCTTTAGTGTCATTGAGCATATAAATGTATTGCACATCCATAAATGTCTTTAAGTTTGTACAATGACATGTCACTCTAGTAAAGTGACATCAGTTCAGGACACGGTTGTGGAAATGAATAGAAAACACAGTCCCATTTATTCTACCCAACCTGATGCAGCTTTGTCATTTCCTTCTTAGTTCCTGGAAAGAACAGTGGCACAAAGGTTTCACAGTTCAGAATAAATGTACAGAAGTTGAGGGGCCGGGGTGGGCTGGGCTGTTACACAGCTACAAAAATAAAACAGACAGTGACTTTGTGTTTGTTGTAAATATAAATCCTGCACTTGAGATATTGTGACTTCCTGTCTCTGCTGTGTATGTGTCTGACAAAGTGTACTGACTGAGTTTCAGTACAGGGTTAAATTACCTGAGGTCTCTTAAATTAAATTCCTCTTAATCCTTGAACATTTGTCTTCCTCCACTTTTACAATGGAAGTTTGACCCACTATTGTTACCTGCTAAATATTTTTCTGATATATTAGAAGTGTCGTGGTTATATAAGTAAGATTCTGTATAACCTTCATCTGCCGCCAGAAGCCCTGAGAGCGGACATGTGAGCTTCAGAACTGGACCACAGAGCGATGGATAAAGGGGGCCAGGTCTGGTTGTTTGCATGTGCATCACTTACTCAGGAAAAGATGCTACCAGGATGCACTATGGCAGAAAGGGAAGCTGGCAGAAGCAGTGTGATGCTCCTGACAATGTTCTGGAGGGAAACCTTACGTTCTGCCATTCTTGCAGATGTTACTTTGACAAGGTACCACCTACATAAATGCTGTTTCTGAGCTGAAGTACACGGAAACCGTATTTCCTAATGTCTGTGGTCTCTTTTAGTGGTCTCTGCCACACTGCAAAAAATGGTTCAACAATTGTTTGAGGAAAACACTGAGTTTGAGGTATTGACTTGGCCTCCAAGTTCTATAAATCTCAATGTAAACGAGCATCTGTGGGATGTGCTGGAAAAACAAGTCAGATCCATGGAGGCCTTGGAACTTATCAAGCATCTGTTACTGAGGGCTTAGTACCAGATAACTTCAGGGGTCTAGTGGAGTCTGTGCTTCGATGGGTCAGGTCTGTTTTGCTTTTCTTCTCATGGTAGTAATTCAATTTTTGATTAAAGTATTTAACTCCTGTTCGGTCTCGGTTACCCAGAGCTTAAGGTTGTGCAGCAATAGAACGTTCACAGTCCACATTACCGGAAAAAGTTAGTGTTCACATTTACCTTTGTCATTGACCTCAGTGTCCTAAAACATCCACACTGTACCTGTTCTTCAGCACTGTCTATCACAACTAGATCTGCTTCTCTGTCTTTGCAGTCCTGTCTACCTCTTTTCCAAGAACCAGATTCAAGGGAGATGAAGTAACAGGAAAAATTGAACTTGCTCCATTCAGGACACGTTTTCTCTGGAACATTTATTAATAATTTAAAACATACTTAATCAGAATTGGTTTACAAATATTGTCAGTGTGTGTGAATAAGAAATTAGAAAATTGATCAGCTGTTGTAGATCACATACATCCTCAGATGTACACAACCTTTAGATGACTTGTAGAACTTATACTACTATAGGTACTATATTTACACTGTGTGTGTATCTACTGTCATTAGACAAACTCTGCAGCTTGTTCAGCTCTTTAGTCATTGCAGTGAGTCTGACATTCAGCTGGTTTCTCTCTTCAGACAAATTGGACAGTTTCTTATCACTGGCCTGGAGACACTGGGTCAGGTTGTCTTTCATAACGGAAAACTCTGCAGCTGAGCCAGCGTTCAAGTTAGGATCTGAAACAGATAAAATTCATCTTATTTTTTGGTTATGACAAGTTTAAAATATTTCTCAATTTTTATGTTTGCAGTTACTATAATTACATCTTTCAGAATTAAAGCACCTATAGTAGCCAAAGATTTGAACGTGTGCAAAGCAAAAACACTTCAAAATGCAGCATAAAAACTGCTGCACAGTTTGAGCCAAATCATGTGGACAACAAAATTATATAAATTACGTTGGACAATCCTAATTTTATGTTCCATCCTTGAAACAAGTGTTTTTAATACAGTTTATATCATCAAATTATATCAGTACAATGTTTTACATGTGATATTGTTTAGTTACTCAATATAATGGGAATTTTAAACACAAAAGCAGCATAAAGACGAGAAAACAGCTCAAATCTAACAGTGGGTTAAAAACTGCCCGTGAACCAGACTCACAGTAAACAACAAAGCAGAGTCCAACCAGCAGGAAAACAATCAGCAGCCCCAAAGAGAGAACAACAGCTCTATAAAACACACACACCTTGGTAGGTTCTTTGCTTTAGAAACAATTTATATAATCCAGTCTAAAGCATTTTAATCTGTCGACAGCAGAGGGCTTAGCAACATCCTGTTGAGTAACGTACTGTAGACCATCGTTGTTGCTTTGAGCCTCCTGATTACTCACTTGGTGGCTTAGTTAAGGACTGCAACATAAAGGGTTGTCAGGACTAGGTATGTTCATATATGATATAAAGTGAACTGATGAGACCGACAAGGTGAGTAAGACACAGTCACAACTTAGTGGAGGTCTAAATCATTGCAGAAAATATATGCAAAAAGGTTGAATTAGATGTCACAACCTGCCAAAAAATTTCTATAGACACATGACAAGATGGTTGATCTTTGAACTTTTTTTCTGGAAGCTGTTATTTTGGATTCTCCAAAACCCTAAAGCCCAGCAGAGAATCCAGGAGCAGGCAGCACAATAAGGCACGTGACAAAGCAACAGGAAACAAAGACAAACAGGCAAAAGACTGAGGGGTTTAAAAGGTCAGGAGAGCAGGTGAAACTAATCAGGACAAACGAAGTAGATAAAGAAACCAAATAGACTATGAACAGGAAGTGGCACAGGAGGGTCAACAAAATAAAAGCCAAGCTCAGAAAAACAGGGACAAACTAAAGGCAGGGACAGGATCGTGACAGTATACTGAGCATAGATTTAAAAAGACTCTTTATCTGTTGCAAATACAAAAAACACCTCAGTTATAAAATGGAGATGAAACAGATAGATCCTCACAGTTTTACATCGTTAGAAACTGTGGTGGGAAAAACACCAAAGAAACTTTGCAGAATATCTTACTTTCTATACCTAATTTACTGCCAAGACTTTTTCTCACAGATTCAGCCCATAGAAGATTCACATGACACATGACTCACCCCACTTTATGTCTTCACCACCCTTGTCAGGTTGCTGCTCCTGAAACAAAAGAATCTCTGACGGGACTACCAGTTTAAAATGAAGTAGCACTTAATTTAGATATACTTAGTATACTTTAGATGTAGCCACAGAAAGGGATGGTCTGATGCTGTGTCAGTTTATCACTGTTACGCTAGATCTTTTGTGCAGTGGGATGTCATGCGATCACGCTATATCTTCTGTAGGTGGCAGGAATGAGGGGGGCAAAACATTAGAACCACCTCTTCTTAGAATTAACTCCAGTACGACTCCACTACTCACTTTGACCTCAATAATAAACACACAGTAGAATTATCACCTTTCTCGCAGTTCCAACTTAAAAATAGAGAAATGATAACCTTGGTAATGTAGAACTCATGGCACAGCTGCTGTATTGCTGCATTAAATTGCTCAGGGGGTCAAACTGTAATGTTATGCCTGATTGATTGTGCACATGTGCGCTCTACAGTACTGTGTACTGCGGGCAAGGATGAGACCTTATAACACCTCATGGTTGAGATGAAGAACTTGTTGCAAGCTTTGAATTAAACACAGTGCATCCCTGACGCCACCAGTAGGGTACCACAGACATACCACACAGAAAACTATGACTCTTTGAATTACTACATTTTAAGTATATGAAATGCCTATATGTTCTCATATTTCAATATATTAATGACGTACTGTTATTTCCATCTGTGCAATGCCGGTCCAAGCCCGGTAGAAATTGGGGAGGGTTGTGTCAGAATGGGCATCCAGCATAAAAAGTGTGTCAAATCAACATGTGGACAATGATCCGCTGTGGCGACACTGAACTCACAGGATAAGCCGAAAAGAAAGAAAAAAAAGATTGACTGTTATTATTTCAAGGCTTAGTACATAGAGAGCAAGAAAAAAGGATTTTGTACGTGTGGAGAATTTAAAGGATGTGTGCCACATTCTCTTGGACACAGGAAAGTACATTTGAAACAGGATGTCTGGTAGTTTTTAAAGTAACAAGTTACCCTGAGATACATAATGGTGAAATGTTGCCAAAGGTCAGGAGAAAGAAAGGTCTGATCTTCTGTAGAGCCATGTGCATTAACCAGCCACACTCACATTGGTTGAGCAGGTAGTTGGAGGTTGAAAAATGTCTGTTCATCTATAGCTGTTTAAGATAAGTGACAGCAACCAAAGTTAAACTGACTGTAAGCTCTGCTCTGCTAACGTCTTAAGGTCCAGTTGCCAACAGTCATTTCTATAAAGACTTTTTGGATTTGTTTAATATTTACAAGTGATGTTGGCAACAACCAAGTCAGATCTAAAGGTGAAATATGAGAAGCTGCTAGCTCAATATTTTCTTCACTGATCTTTGGTAAAGGGGTTTTTCACAGTCCTGCAGTCAGGTTCATAAATATTGAAACAGCAATGTGATTTTTGGCATTTGGCCTCTGTAAACCACTACAGTGAATTTGAAACGGAAAACTTGCTTTAACTCTTTCAGCTTTAATTAAAGGGATTTAACAAAAGTGTGGCATTAACCATTCAGGAATTACAGCCAGGGACAGTTGGGTTTACTGACTGATCCACAGACTGGGATAAAGATCTTGGGGAGTGCTAATGGGCAGTGATAGGATCTGAAAAGTATTGTGGTCTAGCATTTTCTCATAATACTGTAACAGTATTACTGCACTCTACATTCTGTCTTACAGTTATGAATATTGCACTTTATCTAACATTGCTTCCTTTGTTTAGGCCTGGACCTGCTCTTACTCCTGCCCCAAAAAACAGGACCACAACTGTATTCTTCTGAGAATTTCTGGCCAGTTATGAGGGATTTCCCCTTCCAGGAAATGTAATCAATATGGGCCCAGGTCTCCTAATATTTCCAGTTATTGTCATGTTCTATTATTCCCCAACTAACTGTTTTCTTCCACTTTACCAGTGAACATTTGTCCCACTGTTGGAACCTGGTGATACATAGTCTGTACGAAATAATTAAACTGTAACTTGCAGGTTATAGCCTGAAGTGCTACCATGCTTTCAGAGTACATGGAGCACATAGCAACTTTGTAATTTGGAAATTAACGTAAAAAAGCAGGCCAGGTAACTGCAGGATTGATCAGAATTGTGTGAAGTTGTGTGCACCGATGGGAAAAGGAAAGAAAGTTCTTGGCAGGTTATTTGCCAATATTTAGCAGGAAATCCTATAGAGAAATCCCTTTTACAAGTGAGACCAATGGCCAAGCAGCAGACATACAATATCAACACGGACAAAACATAGAAATAACAATAAAGCCGGTCTGCGGAGAGAAGTAAGCATGGGCTGGAGACAGAGTGGGAGCAAAAGAGAGGTCTTGATGAGATAATGTTTCAACAGAACATGTAATGTGTCAGGATTATCAGGATGATATTTTTTCCCTTTCCTTTGTTGGACAGGCATGTGTGCCGTTGTGTGCTCTTCTTTTCATTCTTCTCCGCCTTTCAGTCAGACTTTCCTCACTTGTGAAGCAGAGTCCTCCCCATATAGGAAACAACAATTTTTTACCATAAATTCACAGAGTGGTGGTAGTTCTTTATGACCTGGGTTAGGATTGAGCCTGGGACCTTTACTCCTTTCCTTACCATGACATCACCCATGTCATGGTGTCAAGTCTGTCTCGGGATATTCCCTTTTCTCATGAGACAGAGCTACTCACTGTGCGGCATACATCATTGGAAAACAACACTACAGATTATCTGCTAAGGCATGGCTGCCATCTTCTTTCCTTTCGATGATCTGGCTCAGATCCTACACAGATTGGAGCATTGTCCGGGTAGCACAGGATGACAGCTTCTCAACCTGAGAGAAGCCATTTTTGATTTGTGATGCCTTTGTGCTGTGGGTTGAAGTTTTTGAAGGTCAAACAGCAAAAAAACTATTGCAAGAGGGTTCAGATCAGTCTGAACAAGAACACGTTCATGTACAAATTATTTATAAAACTTCACAACTTCTTTGAATATAGAACAAACCCCAAAGGTGTTGCAGTGGGGGGGAATAAACCCTGGTCATAAACTGGTCAAAACCAGTCTCATAACCTTGTGTCACAGGCAAAATCAGCCCCCTGTGGTTTTATCGCACATAGTAGAATGTTCCAACAAAACCTCGCACCTCTCTAGACATAACACATCTTTATTAAGTTATACAGCCATGTGGTTAGTCATAAAGGCAGATTACATATTACATAATCTTTGGTATAAACTCAATTAAATTGTCGTTAAACATCAACAAGATCTCCACAAGAAATACCTTTCTAAAAGCAAGTATACATGATGTACACTAGCACTGAGCCATTTTCTCACAAATCCAGTGCAGAGAAGCATCACATGACAGATCATTCCAGTTATTTTTAGTTTTCTTTTGAGTTCGGATGTGGGCACAGTCTTCCTCACCCCACATTGTGTCTCCAATACCATTGTCAGGCTGTTTTGTTTCCCAGTACCTAAAAAGAAAAAGAATCAAACTTTAGGCAAAACACGCAAAGACCAAGGTCAGCAGATGGATTAAAGCTGGGGACCTTCTAGTTGTGAGGTAGCACCGCCAACCACACCACCACCATGCTGCTTCTTTCTAGAAATATTTGTGAACATTTTTCACAAGTCATAGGAACTAAAATCTGTTTTTTGAATCTGGGTTTTATTCCTACATTGGGGTAGTTTCATTGCCTTGTAGTTTTAAATGAACTGAATGGTTGATCAAAGTCTTAATTGAGCTGAATATTCTATGATTCACTCTAATGTTAAGTTATTATTCAGAATTCTTTCAGTAAAGTGTTAAGTCAACAGTTTGCTAATGTCAGAGGCTTTAATATGTGCTAAAAAACACATTAGGGTCAAACCTCTGAGTCAGTAAGGCTCCATCAATCCATTTCCAGGTGCCTTCCTCTTCCCTGTCAGTCAAACCAATCCACCACCAGGTGCCTAGTGCGGTGAAGTTAGAGAGGAATATCTGTATAAATGCAAATAAATAAATAAGTAATATTACATTTAAAGCAATTACGTTTGCATTTACTGTATTTATACTGAAAAATAGGAAATACTTCTATTTCTCTATAGCTCTTCATAACTTTCACTGATAAGCACCATATGCCACATGCAATGCACACTCTGGAGCACTGAATATCCACCTGTGAGCGACTGTGTTGGTGCAGCAATCAAGTAGTTACAAAATTTAAGTTTAACATAAGTGATGCTGTGATTTCATTAGCAATAGAGTAGAACTATGAGTGATCAACTGGAGGATACAGAATGGTCAGAGACCCAGAAAATGCTGTTTGGTGGCAACTGGACCTGCTATTTAGTTTTGTACAACTCTTCCTTTTTTCATGATCATTTGGGGCGTTGTTGCTGTTCCGTTTGCTGTCATTGATTTGTACATTGGAGAAACTAAGTAGATGCTTCCCTGGTACATGGCACAACACGGTAGAGCCCACGCCTCAGGACAAGACCCCAAAGTCCATATGCATCACTCCTTTGAAGAGTGCATATACATGCACTTATATAACCAGTTCACTTCGACCTTCAGCTTTCTCGGGTATCATGTTATGCAGATCTCACCTGGTTACCAGAAATCTGTGTATACATGCAGCAGAAGAGTAATTGCTTTCTCTTCCACCTCTGACTTATTTTGAAAGCCAAACTCAAAGATATAGTGAGAAACAATGCTGCTCAATTTTTTAAAACTAATTTTAACCTTTAATTTTGTTAATTTAAAGTCCTGAAACAGCAAACTACTACTAACTAACATTAAATAATAATAATAATAATAATAATAATAATAATAATAATAATAATAATAATAATAATAATAATAATAATAAAACCTTATCCAGCTGTGGCAAGGACATGTGGGGGAGGAGGGCAAAAAGGAAGGGCCCCTGACAAGGCATTAAGAGAGGGGGCTAAGGTCAGTGATGGTGCAGTGGGTAGAGGTAGGTGGTAAAAGTCATTTATAGCCTTTAACCCTGATGTGATGAACAATCCATTTCCATGAGGGTGCATTCCTAGAATCTGTAATCTCATAAAGTGACACCTGGGTGTCAATCTCTGCTCAACCTTACCTAAACCACCAGTGGCCCTTTCCATCTTTCCATCTGGAAGCTTCTTCAGCTTTTGTAGCGAGTCATCAAGAACAAGATCACCTGGCTGGTGAGGGTGAACCAATACTTTTCATATCAAGTCTTCTGGTTGGTTGCAGCAGTCTTCTGGCCTGCATCCTCAAAAGCATGTGACAAGCAACCAGTCTGTAACCCTATTTTTCTGAATTGGGTAGGATAGTATACTGTCTGGGTTGTGGACAATATGCGGCTTTAGTTTCTCTTGCGACAATCTTCTTTAACAAATACCTACACGGCAAGACAGTTCAGAACCAAATTTCTGGTAAACCCCTTCCGTGTCACAAATACAACCAGCCTCCGGTAAGCCAGGCCAGGTAAGAACTACAGATTCTCTTAACCAAGAGGACATGTTAAACAATGCAAATGTACACATGTCAGTATGTAAATAATCAAATAAAGTGCTCTAGGAGATGATCAGGTTTTCTTTTTTTGTTTCAGGTGTTTCCTTTCAGGGGTCGCCACAGTGAATCATGTGCCTCCATCTAACCCTGTTCTCTGCATCCGCTTCTCTCACACCAACTAACTTCATGTCCTCTCTCACTACATCCATAAATCTCCTGTTTGGTCTTCTTCTAGACCTCCTGCCTGGCAGCCCCAACCTCAGCATCCTCAAAGTGAATATTGCATCTGTTGGACTTTTTCTATGCATGAAACCATATTGTTGCTCACAAATGTTCACCTCTGCCCTTAGTCTAGCTTCCACTACTCTTTCCCACAACTTCATTGTTTGGCTCATCAGCTTTAGGGGGGGGGACTGTGGCACAGGAAGGTAGAGCTGTTGTCCACCAATCTCGCAGTTGTTGGTTCCTCCGGCTTCTCCTGTCACACATTGAAGTGCCCTTGAGCAAGCCCTGCACCCAAGCTTATGATTTAGTTAAGAGACTGATTGGCAACATCCAGAGGTAAGATGCATAATTGTAAATTGGCATATCTTATATCCAGAAAACTTCTGTAGAATCGGCAATTCTTTGAAACATATAACCATTTCTTTTATATCATACTATACTTTTTATGTTTGACAAGCTCCGTCATCATAAACCAAAACAATGGGACAAATACCTCCAGCCAACTATGTTTAGCCTGGGCACAAAGTTTACAACCCAACATCACCAGGTCTTAATTATTTAAGGTCTGGCAGGGATGCATGGTAATTTCATTTTCCTTTCAGAAGTTGTGGTCATGTATAGTTCGATAAATAGTACAGAATGCTATGATAGTATTTAGGTTTATAAAATTTTATACTTTTGAAGGTGACTAAAGAAAAGTTTTGGAGACGCGTGAAGAAAGAAAAAAGTTTTTTGAGGCACTTGGAATAAAAATCAACAAACTGGTAAACTGGTGTCTACAGAGTAATGCAACAAAATGTCACAAACACAGCAACAACTTTGAAAATGAAAGCTGGAAAAGGAAGCTGAAGACCAATTCAAAAGTGGTGATAAGACCACTTCAAAGGTGGTCCTAAAAACAACCATCAGAGAAAAGAGGCGAAAATAAGGAATCAATTGAAAAATATTGAAGACTTCCTCTCCAGCCTCTGTTTTTATACCCAATAAATATATTCAGAACTCAGCCTGGTTTGGGTTTGATCTTTACTCAAATCTCTTACAACATCTATGAGAAAGAGCTGAGTCGATCTGCAAACTGGATTTGGATGGTGAATCTGAAGAAGAACCTGTTGTTGCACATTTGAGAGCTAGAAAGGTTGTTTCAGAAAAATACATCTGTTTCAGCCTAACAGGAGATTCCAGTTTTAAATAACT
This sequence comes from Channa argus, assembly GCF_033026475.1. Classification (NCBI taxonomy): domain Eukaryota; kingdom Metazoa; phylum Chordata; class Actinopteri; order Anabantiformes; family Channidae; genus Channa; species Channa argus. The sequence goes on from NC_090205.1 coordinate 6,307,208, forward strand.
TAAAAATACTGCAGAGACTGAGTTCAGTCATTTGGACCTTGACAGCAGAGGAGGGCGTCTGCCATCGCTATACTGCAGAACTGAACCAGCCTCTGAATCACTCCGCAGAGCAGAGACACACACTCTGAACAATAAACAAATTTTATCGACAAGAACAACACCCATAACCATGACAAGATGTACACAAGATGGCGACAAGCTGTCGCCTCAAAATTTCTCTACGTAAACAAACTTGGACAAAATCACTGCACCTGTTCTTCAGCACTGTTAATGACCACCAGGTCTGCTCCTCTCTTCCTACAGTCCTCTCTGCCTTTTGTCCAAGAACCAGACTCATTGGAGAGGAAATAGCAGAAACAGCTGAACATCGTCCATCCATCAGGACAAGTTTTATCTGTGAAGTAAAACAACAGACATTAGAAATTATCCATCCATTATGTTAACTTCTCATGCTGTCATTTAAGGTAGTGTACACGCTGGACAGGTTGCTAGTCAAGACACAACTCTATCTATTGCTAGATATAACAAAGAGCAGAATCCTGCATGGCATTAGGGAGTGGGTGACCTGTGGGTGACCCACAAAAAATCTATTGTGATGGGTGCGAAGACTAAATGCAGGCAGGATAAAATTAAGAATGAAAAAGAAGTAAAAATAAAGGCACTGTTTTTCTTTTAAGTAGTGCTGTAGCTGTGTCAGGTTCTACATAATCCTCCTCAGTCCAGTCATTCTGCAGGTCCTCCTTATAAACAGAAAACAACCTGGATTATCTTAGATGGGTCAACGCACCTATCAGCCACTACAGTAACACCTGATACATTTACTGCATCACAGCTTGCTGTGTATGAGCCTGTGTAGGTGGAGATCAGAGTTGAGCCCTGACTATATTGTGGCTGATTACAGTTAGCCTGAGATACAGGTACGAGTCTGGTTGCGGGTCTTACATTAACGGGTTGAGTTGGGGGTGGATTTATTTTCCAGATAAGTGTGGGCAATGGGTTGGTTCAAGTGAAATGCCAAAAAGTGAGTGATTTCCTACGCTTACCTCTCTTTTGTCCCCTATCCCTTAACCCCCTCTGGAAGAGCGACAATGGTTTTCTATTACAACCCCAATTCCAAAATAGCTGGAATGATGTATAAAACTGAAAGCAACGATTTTCAGATCTCAGAAACCCATATTTTATTCATCATAGAACATAAACATAAACACATCAGATTTTAAAACTGAGAAATTTTACCATTTCAACGAAAAAAATTAACTCATTTTGAATTTGATGGCAACAACACATCTCAAGTTGGAAAGGGGGCAACAAAAGGCTGGAAAGTAATTGCCACAAATGAAGCAGCATTTTTCAGGTCAGTTTCAGCATCTGATGATGTATGTTGTGAATATAATATGGGATAATGACATTTACAAATCATTTCATCCTTTTTTAATTACATTTTACACATCCTTCCATATTTTTTGGAATTGGGGTTGTACAAAATCAGTTTTTGGGATGACAATCTTTAGATTTACACACAAAGTGCACATGTTATTAACTTGCATTTAGAACCGACTAATACATCCTCAATCTTTGGGGAAAGCTTTGTGTACTGTGCAAACCTGAGCATTAAATTGGCATTTAAATTATTTTGTTTACAGCTATTTTATCTTTCCCACATCACTGGAATGCAATGTGCCATTTTCTTACTCACTCACTCTGTCTGCAAAACTCAAAATTTTCCTCGTCTTCAGTCATGTTCATAAGTCTGTCATTCAGTTGGTCTCTCTCTGCAGTCAGGGAAGACACTGTGGAATTTAGCTGGTCCTTCTCTGCAGTCAGGGAAGACACTCTGGAATTCAGCCGGTCCTTCTCTGCAGTCAGGGAAGACACTGTGGCATTCAGCTGGTCCTTCTCTGCAGTCAGGGAAGACACTCTGGAATTCAGCCGGTCCTTCTCTGCAGTCAGGGAAGACACTGTGGAATTTAGCTGGTCCTTCTCTGCAGTCAGGGAAGAAACTCTGGAATTCAGCTGGTCCTTCTCTGCAGTCAGGGAAGACACTCTGGAATTCAGCTGGTCCTTCTCTTCAGTCAGTGAAGACACTCTGGAATTCAGCTGGTCCTTCTCTGTAGTCAGGGAAGACACTCTGGAATTCAGCTGGTCCTTCTCTGCAGTCAGGCAAGACACTGTGGAATTTAGCTGGTCCTTCTCTGCAGTCAGGGAAGACACTGTGGAATTTAGCTGGTCCTTCTCTGCAGTCAGGGAAGACACTCTGGAATTCAGCTGGTCCTTCTCTGCAGTCAGGGAAGACACTGTGGCATTCAGCTGGTCCTTCTCTGCCATCATGGAAGACACTGTGGCATTCAGCTGGTCCTTCTCTGCAGTCAGTGAAGACACTCTGGAATTCAGCTGGTCCTTCTCTGCAGTCAGGGAAGACACTGTGGAATTTAGCTGGTCCTTCTCTGCAGTCAGGGAAGACACTGTGGAATTTAGCTGGTCCTTTTCTGCAGTCAGGGAAGACACTGTGGAATTTAGCTGGTCCTTCTCTGCAGTCAGGGAAGACACTGTGGCATTCAGCTGGTCCTTCTCTGCCGTCATGGAAGACACTGTGGCATTCAGCTGGTCCTTCTCTGCAGTCAGGGAAGACACTGTGGAATTTAGCTGGTCCTTCTCTGCAGTCAGGGAAGACACTCTGGAATTTAGCTGGTCCTTCTCTGCAGTCAGGGAAGACAGCCTTTTATCCACCTGGTATCTCTCTGCAGTCAGGAAATTAATTCTGGATTTCAGGTGGCATCTCTCTGCAGTCAAGGAAAACACTGTGACATTCAACTTGTCCTTCTCTGCAGTCAGGGAAGACAGATTGTTCTTACAGTCCTGGAGACTCCCAGTCATGTTGGCTTTGATAGTGAAGAGTTCAGCTGCTGCACTGTTTACTGTGTTATGGTCTAAACATAATAAAGAGTGTGTGAAACACAAGAACCATATACTGCAATTTACCTAATTTCCTATTTTTTACATTATGATTATAATGAACTGATGCTCCTAATTTAAAGTCTGGATTAAATATCTCCACTAAATTCTTACACTTTCCATAGTCCCATGAAGCATCAAACAAATTGTAATACACTATTTGGACAAAAGTATTTGGCCAAACCTGTTAATTAATGAATTTAGGTGTTTCAATCAGACCCATTGTCACAGGTTTATAAAATCAATCACCTCCATTTGCAAACATTTGTGAAAAAAAAAAAAAATTGGGTTGTTCTGAAAAGATTCAAGCATGGTACTGTGATAGGATGCCACCTTAGCTATAAGGCACCTCGTTTTTCAGGGTTTGGGCTATGCCCCTTAGGTCCAGTGAAGGACAATCTTAATGCTTCACCATACCAAGACATTTTGGACAATGCTCTGCTTCCAACTTATTGGGGAAGGACCTTTTCTATCACGACTGTGCCCCAGTGAACAATGCAATGACTATAAAGACATGGTTTGAGGAGTCGACACTGAGCCTTGACCTCAAACCCACTGAACCCTTTTGGGATGAACTTTAACAGGGATCGTGAACCAGGCCTTCTTGTCCAACATCAGTGACTGACCTCATAAATGTTCTACACAATTAGAGAAAACATTCAAACAGAAAAACAAAAATCTTGTGGACAGCTTTCCAAGAAGAGTAGATGCTGTTATAGCTGCAAATGGGAGGCCAACTCCATATTGAAGTATGTGCATTTGAATACCATGTGGCAGGTGGCCAAATACTTTTGTCAATATAGGATACCTGTCAGCTATATTGTTGTAGAAATGTATAACAAAATCAGAACAGCTATATGCATTTTTTCTATAAAAATATTAGCTTTGTCTTTTTAGTTAGTGTTGTAATTTTACATTTTGTAAAACTATTTCAAATATATTATAAAAAATTAAATAAAAAGAAATGATTTGATAAATACAAATCTTTAAAACTAAATTTAACTTTGAATTTAAATTCTGTGTACTTGTATTTTAACGTTGTATATTTCATTCATTGTTGTTTTGTGGCAGATTTAAAACATGAACATATTAAGCTTAACAGTTTTGTTTAGGATAATGCTTAAGATAAGAATGTTGACTTATGAAAACCAGACTCACAGCGGAGACTGAAGATGAATAATCCGATCAAGAGGAAAACACTCAGCAGCCCCAGACAGAAAACAACAGCTCTATAAAATCTCCTCTCTGAGTTCAAACAACCTGAACAGAAAAAAAATAGTGAATACAGTCAGTGAGTTCATAGTAAGACCAGATAATATCAGATTCATTCCCCACTTAGTTTTAAGCATCTATGTCTGATTGAAACTTCTTACCTGTCTGACTTGTTGGCCATCTTAAGAGAAAAGACCTGTCATTTATAACATTCATATGTATTTTCTCCATTGATTATAACCTGCTCAGCTCTTACTAGAAGGTCAGCTCTGCAGCACAGACGGCAGTAAAATGGGAAAAAAGAAAGTTGGATTCAGTTTTTGAGGAAGCTGAGCATTAGAGGAAATGACACAGTTTGATGTCACTTTGATGAAGTTTCATTATACCACCCCACAGTCAAGAAGACCTGAATCATAAAAAGAAGTTTAGGACATTATTTATGAAAAGAGAAATGGACAATGAGGTCACATTTACTGACACACTGTCAGGAGGCTTTGTGGATTATAAGATACCTTTTCTTCTGATTGAAAAGTGATAATTAACATGGCCACAAGATGTCATTATTAGACATAAACATACAATTTTAGACAATTGAACCAAAATCTATGCTGTTATTTTGAATTCATTATCAAATATGAAAGAGGATTTTTAAAACACATGATTCTTTCAAATAGACTGAGGGAACATGGGATATCTGGAACTGTTTTTAATTGATTTTCATCTTACTTTTGTTGAAACTAGTAAAAACATATCAAAACCCTCTGAAATAACTTAGGGAGCAATTTTAGGACAACTACTTTTTAACTTGTATATGTAAACTTTTGGAAATTCTGTGAATCACAAGTAGGCCTGCATTCTGAGATCAAAGTGGTCTACTTTGATGATATGGTACTATGAGGTCTTCTATATATGATGGAGCCTGACCACTCAGAGCTTTATAATGACGCACATTCATTCATCTGCATTTATCTCTAGCTTTGTTTAATGTTAGCTGGATGTGTGTCTGAAGTAAAGACTGATGGGAGAGAGTTGTCTTACAGACAGTGAGTGGAGAGAGACCCTGATGTCCTGAAGAGCACTTATGAAGCTGTGTGGCAAGATGAAATATTTTATGAAACCCGATGACGCCACAGTCCGTTCTAACTCTGAATTTGACGACAATATCAACTTATTGCCAAAGAGTTTGGTGTGTGCAAAATGGTAAATGTTCTGCACTTATATAGCGCTTTTCTACCTATTGGCACTCAAAGCATTTTACACTGCTTCTTATTTACCCATTCACACTCACAATCACACACACATTCATACACCAATGGGGGAGCTGCTATGCAGCAGGCCAACACTCACCGGGAGCAACTAAGTTGGGGTTCAGTGTCTTGCTCAAGGACACTTCGACATGTGACCGGAGATTGAACCAACAACTGTGAGATTGGTGGACAACCGCTCTACCTTCCTGCGCCACAGTCGCCCAAGTCTACAGTGAAACAAATTTGTGTACATGTTTTGCAAAGGCATAGTGACAATGATCTGGGATGTCATCAGTGTTTCAATTGAGGTGACAGCACATGAAGTGATCTCAGGACCAATGTTTTATTCCTCATATTATTATGTGCATAGACGGCACCCGCATCCACAACAACAAGTAAATAACACATGCAGTCCAAAAACTGGTTTGAAATACAGCTAGTCCTCTGTGAAAGAGCTGGAAACATCAGATGGAAGAGTGGTAGTACAGATAGTAGTGCTGCTGCTGTTGCTGCCCCATTCTTCAGAGACCTCCATCCTCACTGTTCCAACTCTCTCAGACATCTGGGCCATGGACTCCAAAAAAACCTCATAAAATAGACACCGACTTGTTTCACTGCCTCCCTCAGCCATGCAACCAGACAACTTTGTTTTAAATATCGCTATTTCGGTGCTTTTGACCATCCAGACACTTTGGGTGTTTTAGTCTTTCATCAGGTTCAGCATTAATAAGGCCTCTTTATCTGTCCAATAATGTTGGTTTTTGGTAATGTTGGTTGGATTGCTTGCATAACTGTTTACGTCGATGACAACTTCTGTGACAACTCGCAGACAACTTTTCTTTGGTTATATGTGCACAAGTGAAGAGAAGAGAGTTTATGTGTAAATATGGCAAAGAAATTAACGTTCTCCAAAAGAAATCTACCTAGAGACTATAGGTTTCCCTAAAACCCTACCATCCTTTCCTGTCACAGTCCTCAGAGTTGATGAATGAGGAAAACGAAAGAGGAATGAAGAGTAGAAGAGGTGACTGTTGTGGAGCAGGAAGTAGCAAAGATTAGTAAGAGTGAAGTGAGGAGGACGTTGAAGAGGATGAAGAGTGGAAAGGCAGTTGGTCCTGATTACATACCTGTGGAGGTATGGAAGTGTCTAGGAGAGGTGGCAGTAGAGTTTCTGACTAGTTTATTTAACAAGATCTTGGAGAGTGAGAGGATGCAGAGGACTGGAGAAGTGTACTGGTGCCCATTTTTAAGAACAAGGGAGATGTGCAGAGCTGTGGCAACTACAGAGGAATAAAGCTGATGAACCAAACAATGACGTTGTGTCAATAGTCATTTACATAATTCGTTAAATTAAGTTAAACTAATTTGTGGACTTTGAGTTGAGTTGAGTTGAAGCTGGAAGATACCATCTCAGATGAGCCCTTGGTGGCTGGATTCAAACCCGCGGCCTTCTGCATCCCAACCCAATACTCCACCAGGGCCCCACTAAAGTAAAAGTGCATGTATTGGCCTAGAAAGTCTGCACAAGTACCACAGCAAATGTTTTACTCAAGTACTAAGCAGAATATTTATATTTTACTCAAAGTACAAACATATGTCAATGTTAAGTATGTCAATACCCGACGGTGGTCTGGGAACTTAGGTAACCATGTCTACAACTGACTAGAATGAACTGGACACTTTGTGTTGACAGTACAAACATACCATAACTGTGTGTATATACTGCCATTAAGAAACAAGGCCAGAAAGCATGAACTTTATCAACATATATTATTCAACAGTGATATGAGGTTATAGTGATACAATGAAAAAGAATGAACAAGAAGAAGTCATATTTCATTATTTTAAATGATTTATTCTTATTTGTTGCATTATTATTCATTACATTGCTGGTTTTCTTAGAATTTTCACAAGACAACTTTAATGCATTATGTCACTGATAAAAATAGGTTGACAAACAGATAAACATCACCAGCCATCAGCCAGTCTGTGCACTGTTCACTTAACCAACCAAGATGTGGACTCACCAAGCACAAGGCTACAGAGAAATCTAGAATGAAGCATTGTTCCCTGCAAATCAAACATGCAGAAATGGAGCCTGCTCTCTGATTAGTCCATGGTGTTTGTATATATGTCAAGAACCTATTTCTAGCAGTTTGTTCAACACAGAAAATGTTTGTATGTAAATGAAATATAAATGATGGTGGACAGAGACAGGACATATTCATGTCTTATATAAAATATTTCCATATCTATGATGTCAAAACATTTACCAGTGTTAGATGTTTTTCTCACAGATCCATTGCAGAGACCGTTCACAGGACAGATCATTCCACTTATAACCTTTTTGAACATCAATTTCTGCACAGTCCTCTCCGTTAGCCCCATTATTGGGTTCTCCCTTTTTCCAGTTCCTAACAGGTGAATGACCAAAACAAAAAAACAATGGTGAAATTGTGAATATCTGACATAAAAAGACTCTTGATGGTCTCTATGTTGATAACTTATTAAATGTTATGACAGCAGTGGTGCAGTCAGAGCCAACAGTGCTGAAACAGACAGGAGGTGTGTCTGCAGTCATTCTAGCAGCTCTGAGAGTCTCCAGTCAGTGGTGTTCAGAGCCAAATCCTAACTGACACTGTGCAGGTCAAACAGTGTCAAAAGGTTGTTGGCTTCAATTTCTGTTATTTTTGTTCCTCAGTAAAACCACAAGCTCTTTCTAGAAACCTCTTTGTTTCAGTTGTGTTGGTCCAGATATTTGGATTTATAGAAGGTGAAGCACATTTCTGTCTTATGTAAAAGTCAGTGGTGTTCAGAACCAAATGCTAACTTAAGCTTTTATGTCTTATTTCCCTTTTATGCCTACTATGTTCTATTTAATCTCTTTTATCTGTTTGTCTCTTTTCACTCACATGTTTCAGTTGTATTGAACCAAACACACATTATTTCCATATGTATTTAGATTTAAACAAAGTGAAGCATATGTCTTACTTAAACGTCAGTGTAGTTCCATCGATCCATCTCCAGGTCCCCTCTTCATCACTGTCACTCAAACCAATCCAAGTTCCCATTCTGGTGAATGCAGAGAGAAATGTCTGTTCATTTGAAACAAAAGACAATCGCTGCAATTATATTTTAGTTGTAACCAGCAGGAGTGAGACACAAAGACACAGCACACACACATTCATATCCTCAAAAAAAAGCTGAAACACTTCCATTCATGATACAGTGGATTCAGAAAGCAATCACATGCTCATATTTCTTCCTCATGTCCATATCATCCACATTTATTATAATAGTGGCATAACAATGAGATTGGCCTGCAACATCAACAATGTATAAAAATATAAAGTACAGATTCATTTAATTATGATTGAAGATTATTTTAGATCTGAAATTAGCAGAAGAAACTATTAAAATCATCATCTGAATTGCAGAAAGCATTTTTGTGCAAAACTATCACTTACATGTTGTCACTTTAATAAAAGATGTGTAAAAATTCCTGATCATGTTCATCATTCTTTGTTTGGACACACTGCACCTGTTCTTCAGCACTGTTAATGACCACCAGGTCTGCTCCTCTCTTTCTGCAGTCCTCTCTGCCTTTTGTCCATGAACCAGACTCAGTGGACAGGAGATAACAGGAGTAGATGAACATCATCCATCCTGCAAGACAAGTTTTCTCTGCAACGTAAAACAATAGATATTAGAAATGTATCAAGACACAACTCCATCTACTGCCAGAGAAAGATGGTATGAAGTAAAACATGCAAACAGAGGAGTTTTAAGTGTCTTCACATCTTAACATTTTAATGTGCTCACAGAATGTGAACGTGTCCTTAATCCTAAACATATAGTGAACAGTTCACAAGTCTAAATCCTTAAAAGATCAAATGTCCTGTCCCTCACTGCCCACACTCACTCACTCTGACACTTGTTCAGTTCCTCTGCTGTTTTATTGAGTCTGGCATTCAGCTGGTCTCTCTCTTCAGTCAGTGAAGACACTTTGTTCTTAATGTCCTGGAGAACCTCAGTCAGCTTGTCTTTGATGCTGGAGAGTTCTGCAGCTGCACATTGTGCTGAGTTATAATCTGAAACCACATGAATTCATATAATGTAATACCACATACTATTTAGCCAGATCAGATTCTTTCCTATTTTTCCCCCAATCTTTACAATGAACTGATGCCCATAATTTAAGTTCCATATGCTACAAATCTGATGTAATAAAACATATTTGCTTACAGGCATAATGCTAATCTAATATTAGAGAATAAGTGAAGGTGAAGTTGCTGTTTGTCTGGTGCAGAACTTTGTCTTTTAAGTACTTTGTCTTTTTTACTAAAAATAATTCAATTTTTACATTTTAAAATGCCATAAAAGTTTTGAAATTCTAAAGTAAATTTATACATCTAAATAACAATACTTCTGAAACTCATAAAGTGACTCTGGTATTAACTTATAAAACACAAACTCACAGTGGACACCGAGGATGATGAGTCCAGCCAACAGGAAAACACTCAGCAGCCCCAGACAGAGAACAACAGCTCCATGACATCTGCTGTCTGAGCTCCTGGGACCTGAACAGAAAAATACCAGCACAGTCTTAGATCAGAAATAACATATGATTACAACCGATTTAATTTCCACTCAGCAACTAATTAAACATTCTTACCTGTCTGATTTGTTGAAGGACTTGATTGAACAGACTTGTCATGTTCAACATTGACATACATTGCCTCCATTGATCACAGGTTTGTTAACTGCCTCAGAGCTCTGGTCAACTTTGCAGCACAGTACATGTAAATGATAAAGACACTTTGGTTTCAAATACTAAGAGGAAGTGATGGGCCTAGTGGTTTTGAAAGTGGGCAATTCTCCATAGAAGACACAGCAAACTACACTAATAGAAGATTGAAGCACTTAGTTCAGTTAAATAAGCCAAGTGAAGTTCACATAATTCACCAGTATTAACAGGAAATGTACAGTAACCCAGGACTAAACATGAGAAGCTGGTAACAAATGTTTAAAATCATCAGTAGCTTTTCCATCTAATCTGCACATCTTTGTTGCAAGTGTTTCAGTGGCTCCTTCTTATCAGTCTGCATGTTCTCCAGATCAGCACAGGTCTGTGGTGAATGTTTGAAATGTCTCACGATCATCAGCAAGTGCAACCATCTGATGTGTGTGTGCAGCTCTATCTCTGTATGACAACCCAATGTGGTCCATAGCTTTTTTCATATGTAGCACGTTGTATCATGGCTCTAAAATCTGCATAAAATGGCCAAATACAACATTGTTAACCACACACACAGGAGCTGGTTACAAATGCAATAGAATTGTCACTTTTCTTATTTTGAACTTTTTAAATTATATAGCACATTTAAAACAGTGAGAAGCTGCACTAAAGTGATTCTCAAACAGATACAGATATAAAATAACGTAAAGACCCAAAAAATACAAAAAACACAAAACACAAAGAAGTAAAAATCACAAAAGTTAAAAATTAAAAAGTTAAACATGTTTCAGTTGTATATGCACTGACCAACACAGCTACACCTCAGCTGTTTAAATAAAGAGGTCATAAACAGTCCTTGTGTCTTTACTGAGGACGTGTGTCTTTTAATGAGGACATATTTTAAAAAAGGTGAACTTTAAGACAAACAAATACAAAATGTCATCACCTATAAAAGAAGAAAATACTAATGAACTTGTCTTGGCAAAAATGACAATTTCTGGTCTTAGACGCCTCAAGTGTAATCAGTAAAGAAGCTTCAACATCCAGGACGTTTTTTAAAGTTTTATTATCTTGCAAGAGAAAAGTACATCGACAGTATCAATTCTTCATCATATGCAGTTTTAAACTTCATACATCACACATTAGAACCTTTTTAGAACCTTCTGTTGCTGGGCAGAACATTCTCCACCCTCAGGCTCTGGCTCCCAGCTCTTTTCTCCTTTTATGGAACCTTTTCCCTTTCCAGCACTTTGATAAGCACCTGTGAGCATGAAGTGACTCTGGGTCACTGCAGTGTGGGATGGTCTGCTGTTAGACAGTAACTGACCTTGGAGCAGTTGTGCAAACACTTCGAGACAAAACATGTATATGAGACAAAGTTTGACAACAACATACAATCTTTTAAACATTCTTCAAAAGTACACTGAGTACAAGTCGCTATTATAATTAGGCAAATTTTTTAGGATTAAATGTAATCATGATTTAATAATACTTGATTTTCCATCACAGAAATGTTCAAAAATGAAGGATGAATGCCAATTTAAATAGGTGCATTCTGAGCATAGATTTAAAAGAATTTTTTTCTGTTGCAAAAAAAAAAGCATCAGTACGAAACAGATACAAGTGGATCCTCACATACTTTCTAAAAGCAAGTTTACATAATATACACTACTGTTGAGCCTTTTTCTCACAGATCCAGCTCATAGAATTGTTACATGAAAGATCATTCCAGTTATTTCTAGTTTCACTGCCACTGTAGAAGTGTGCACAGTCCTCCTCACCAAACCCGATGTATCCACCACCGTTGTCAGGCTAAGTTTAGGTCAATTTCTCAAATGTAGTTACTAGCTGGCAGAAAACAGGACATGAAAATCCACCTAAACTCAACTTTAATTTACAACATTCAAAGCAACTTAGTAGTGAACTAATGAGCCAGAGCTCTGTCTCCTTCAACATCACAGTGTTGGCATTTTTTTTTTAAAGCTTTTTTACCGTGTGTCAGACTGTTTTGTAACAGTTTTGCTTCTTAAATACAACATTATCTGCAGCATCACATACAAATATTAAATGATCTAATGTCTGACAGGCGCACGCAGTAACACTGTGGCTCCTCATGATGCTCAATTCATCTAGTGCTTCATAGTTTTACAGACTGGAGAATGAATGAGTGTTTCTTAACCATCCAGGTCATCAGTGTGTTCTTACACCAAACACACACAAGTGGAAATTCTATATATCTGAGCAAACATTGCGCATTTACTTCACCTACAATACATGTTTATTCCATGAGCTGATGCATGTAACACATTGAAATACCAGCTGTTTCCTATTTTAGTTGATGTCCAGAGAAATGTATTTTTTAATGCAGTACTTTGTACTTATGTTCTTAAAGCAAAGTAAGAACAAAAGTCCAAATAAAAAATACATACACTGAGTAAAGAATTTGACGTTGTACTTCTACTTGTAGTGAAGTAGTTTTAAACGTGCAGAGTTTGTGTAACATGCTCTACATCTTCCACCTCTGTAGTAAACTGTAGCTACTTTGGGCCAAAGATATGTTTGTTTTTATCTGTGTTTTTATGAAGCATAAATTCAGCTAAAAAGAGGAAAATAGTCAACTACCGACAGTGTGTTTGGATTTAGGTCTGTGCTATTGTTTGTGTAGGATTCTGTGTTAAAATGAGAAATTAGATTTATTCCCCACAATTCTATCAAATGTTTGTTTCACTCAGATTATCAACAAGTAATTGAATAAAGTAAATTAAATGTCGAACAAGCTCCCACTTCTTGGAAAAGCTGAATTTGAGATATCTGAAACTTCATTTTGAAAACTGAGTCCAATAAACTCATATCTATGATTCAAACTAATGTTCAGGCTACAGTTTGTGCTGCTAAAACAGATTAAGGTCCAACCTCAGAGTTAGTGAAGATCCATCAACCCATTTCCAGGTGCCTTCTTCTGTATGAAAGCAAAAACAAATTATTAAAAAGTTAATGTTCACATTTACCTTTGTCATTGACCTCAGTGTCCTAAAACATTCACATTGTACCTGTTCTTCAGCACTGTCAGCAATTCCAATCCAGGTATCCACGTCCTGAGATATACACAGACATGTACACAACAACATCATCTACTTTCATGTTCACCATAGTGATCTCACACTGTGTGTGTACTTACTCTGAAGCCTGTTCAGCTCTTTAGTCATTTGAGTGAGTCTGACATTCAGCTGGTTTCTCTCTTCAGACACATCGGACATTTTCTTATGACTGGCCTGGAGACACTGGGTCAGGTTGTCTTTCATAACGGAAAAATCTGTAGCTGAACCTCGATCTAAGTTACGGTCTGAAACAGATAAAACAACGAAGTTCACATTATTTTGATATTTTACATGACATATATAATTTTCTCAATTTCTGTTTTCAGTTAGAATAAAAACATATACGTTTCTATTTTTAAAGCAAAACCACATGTTTAAATTGCAGCATAGAAGCTCACGCACAGTTTGAGGCAAATATTTTGGGCACCAGACGCAATTCTTACTGCTATTACTGTAATAGTGCATCACTGAAACGAATATGTTTAACACAGTTTATATCATCAAAATATATCACAATCTTTTACATAAGATATTGTTAAACTTTTTTCATTGCTCAACATAAAAAGAATATAATTATTATTATATATTATTATATATTATATAAAAACACAAAAGCAGTATAAGAGGAAAAAACGGTTGAGATCTAACAGTGAACCAGACTCCCAGTAAACACCAAAGCCGAGTCGAACCAGCAGGAAAACACTCAGCAGCCTAAAGAAAGAACAACAGCTCTATAAAATCTTCTGTCTGAGCTCCTAGGACCTGAACAGAGAAAAGACCAGTGAATATGATACAACAGTAATAATGATAATTCAGTCTTTCAGCGTGTGTCTAACATATAATTACCTGTCTGATTATGTTAAATCATCAAACTTGTCATGTTCAACATTTACGTTAATCTCCTGCATGAAGAAAGTAAATGGCAACTTAATTATGGAAGATCAGCTCCTCTAAATGAGGAAACTTGTTCTTGTGAAATTTTCACGGAAATCACATCAAAAATATAGTTTGTGTGTTAATTATCCATCATTTATAACATCAGTTGTTAACAGGAAATCAACCCACCCAAACAAGCAACCCACAGACACACACACACGCCTGGGTATGATTATGTAATATTCTTATCTAAGTATTTTAATCTGTATCGACTGCAGAACACATGGTAACTTCCTGCAGAGTGGTGCTGTTGCTTGTAGCTTGCTGATTACTTGATATAGTACTTATATCGTATATGTTCATATACGAAATAAAGTGAACTGATGAGACTGGCAAAATGATTAAGACACAGTCATGTCTGGTGGAAATATTGTGTCAGTCTTTAACACATAACCACTGAACAGTGGAATCAGATAATAATCTGTAATCTGCCTGCTAATCTGCCTTCTCTGCTTAAGACCTCGGTAATGTGAGTTTTTGCCTGACTGTCTGATCCTCTGAATCCCTGACTGTTACAGATATTATGGATTCTGAGCTCTGCCTCTGTCATGATCCCACACACTTCCTGTCCTTGGACTTTTATTTTGTGGCCCCATCTCCCCACTTCCTGTGCCTTGTTCTTTTCCCCAGCTTTACCTTCATTGTCCTTTATTGTTTGCACCTGTCCCCCTCACTTTTTAAGCCCAGTCTTCCCTTCACTTTGGGGTCAGATCTTTGTTGTCATCACTAGTCTACACTCTGAACTCTTGGAAACCTGACTCTTACCCTCCAGACTTTGTAATTGGGACTCTGTTTATCACTTTGGTCTGAGGTTTGCCTTTTGTTTGTTTCAGTGTTCTAGATCTAGCCTCGAGTTGTCTCTGGTGGTTTGGTCCTGGTTTTTTCGTGTTTGGGATATGCCTGTGTGTTCTTCAGTTTGCCAGTGCTCAATGTTCAGTTTGTTCGCGTCTGTCTCCCCTTAGTTCCGATGTTAGTTTCTGTGCTTCCCCGACTCTGTTACTGTGGTTATCTTTTCCTGCCAGTGTGTTTTAAGTTGTGCTCCCTTTGCTTTAGTCATTACTACGTGTGTTTACCTGTTAGCAGTTTATCAGTGCCCTATTTATTTAGTAGCATATGTTTTCTCCTGTGTGATCGTTTTATTCTTTCTTTTCCCAGTCTTATTTATCCTTGAGCCTTAGTAGTACTAATTTTGGTAAATTATGATGTTATCCCTTATTTTTGACATTAGTTTTGTCATCTTATTTTTTATTAAGTTAAACACTTCATGCTTTGGTTAGTTTGCACGAGTCTTAGCTGTTCTGAACCTGTGTTCTGTACACTCCTGTTAGGAGCGATTTCCAGCTGCCCTTTTAAGTCTCTGTCAATAAAACCCTTTTAGTTCATCCCTGGCACCGTCTCCTCTCTTGGGTCCATCCCTAACCATAGCCATGACAGCTTCTGGCTCTCTCTAATTGGATTTGGATTCTGTGTTTAAAATGTACTCTGTGTTCTGTATTATTGATTTTTAACTGTATTATTGTAGTTATATGGATCAAGATATTTGGATTGTCGTTCTGAACTACCCTGGTGTTTCTCTGTGATACGGAGTTAGACTGGTAGTAGTTCTAAATTTTTTGGGCCTTGCTTCTTAAACTACTGAGCGTGTCAGGAGTTAGGTTTTTCGTTCCTTTGGTCAGATTTACTTTTGTTTGTATGTGTCCCTGCAGTTCTCCTCCCCACCAGCTGAGGCTTCCCTGTTCTGCCTCCATCTGTCTCTGGCCCCTCTTGGTTTTCCGCTCCTCAGCTGGCACTGGTCATCACACCTGATCCACATCAATGATCCATTCCTGTTTATAATGTCTGTAATTGTTAGTGTTTATAGCTAATGTGTCTCCTGGCTTTACCTATTCCCATTCATTCCCTGACAACCAGCTTTATTGCGGTCTGAGTGTGTTAGTTTAGTGTTTGTTAGTGAGTTTATCTTATGTACCTTGTCTGCCTTGTTTAAGCCTCGTCAGAGTGATTCTTCATTAGTCTTTTCTGTGTGTATGTTGATCTGTTTTCTATATTAATGGGTGTGTTCACCTACTTTGTTTCTTTCCTGTATCCGCTTGCTGTAAGTTTGGATTCACTATAAATCAGTGAGCTGCACTTCCTGCCCTGTACTGCTATTGGATCTCTGTGTGTTGGATAATTACAGAAAGACCTTCACTGCCATCAGATATTCCCTGAAACCCCCATTTCAGCAACTTCTGCAGCTCACTATATCCTCTCACCATGGCACTATTTATCAGCAGCTTCAGCTCCAGCCCATCCAGAGAACCTAAGGTCCCTCCACCTGAATGGTATGGGGGAGAACTGGGGTATTGTCAGGTGATCCCTACCCATTGCCAGATCCAGTTTTTTGCTCCAGCCCTCATCTTTTCCCTTTGAGAAATCCAGAGTGCCCTATGTCATAGCCTTGCTTACAGGCCAGGCTCAACTCTGGGCTACAGCGGCTTGACCCTGCTAGCCCAGAGGTCGAGGCCATGTTCAACCTTCTCACCCTGTCCAAAGGCTCCCAGCCAGCCGTTGACGCTCTCGTTGAACTTCATAGAGTAGCGGCCGACAGCCCTTGAAATGACACAGCTCTGTACGATGCACTTTACAGAGGTCTCATCCACTGACTGAAGGAGGCATGTACATGACAGTCCTGCCCCAAGTCCCTGAAAGAACTCTATGTAGCAGGCAACAGATTAGATAGTCGCTACCAAGAGAAGCAATATGAAATGACCCACACCTACCATTCTTTGTCTCAAGTTTGACAACTGACCAGATCTTTTCCCCTGCACCTCCCATCCTCATCCAAAAGTCATTGGATTCTAGATTATATTCTGTGCTTCGGAGGAAATACTTCACTGCCTTCTAAACTCTTATTCTCATGCCCATCTCAGTTCCCCCGTCTGCTGTTACTGGCTGCCCTGCTGTCTCTGTCTGTCATTCTCCCGTACAGTATCAACACCTATGAGGTTCTTGCTCTGATGCCATCTTGCTTACTCCTATCCACCCTCTCCTCTGCCACACACTCCTCCTAGGCTCTGCTCACTGTTCCTTGAAAACCATTAAGCCTGAAATTCCTATTACTTTATTTTCAGTTCCTGATTCCATAAGATACATACATTTGATATTTTCTGTAGAGCCTTTGAAGTGATTAGATTTGTAGAACCTATAGTACAGATTGGGGGCTCATCTACATTTATGTTCACCATAGTCATCTTACACTGTGCGTACTCACTGTGTTTGGATGAACTGTGAAGCCTGTCCGGCTCTTTAGTTATTTCAGTGAGGCTGATATTCAGCTGGTCTGTGTTCAGACACACTTGACAGTTTATCACTGGTCTGGAGACACTAGGTCTGGTTGTCTTTCATAACAGAAAAATCTGCAGCTGAACCAGGATCTAAGTTATGGTCTGACACAGCTAAAACAATTCACAGTTCACATTATTTTAGTTTTTTTACATGACAAATATAATTTCTCAACTTCTGTTTTATGTTATAGTAATTACAGATTTAGAATAAAAGCATATATGTTTCTATTTGTAAAGCAAAACCACATTTAAACTGCAGCATGGAATTATATCACATTATATATGGTTTACATGACATTGTTGAACTTTTCATTTCTTAACATAAAAATTATATAATGGTAATTTTAAAAACACAAAAACAGAGTATAAGATGAGAGAGAAGCTGAAATCTAACAGTGAATAAATTTGACTATAATGTTGAGCTCTACAGTTGTATATTTGCTCCATCATTCTAAAACCCACAAAATTGTCAGTGTACACACCTTCACACCTGAAAAGCTCATATTGTTGGTCTTTTTTTTTTTCCAGTCAGTAAAAAAGCCGCCAGGTTTGTTGTTAAACCATCTGACAACATATCACAGCAACGTCAGTTTATTATTTTACAACTTAAACGTTTGTTAAAAGCTTTACCTGATTCCATTTCAGTAAAATCATTTGAAGTTATTTAAGGCTTTTCGGTTTCCTTTTTACATGTGCATTACTGCATTGATTAGTCTGACAGTAACCATTTGCATTTTAGCTGAAATAAAGCATTTTCTCTTACAGCAACTGAAACACTGGTCCAGTGTGTGCAAGGATTGGATGAGAAGAACATCACCCTGATGTGGGATCAGATCAGCCTCTGCTAACTCACTGGGGACAACTTAGAAATATGTCTGTGGGACTTGCATGGTGGTAAGGCTGTCAGCAGGTTCTAAAGACTCAGTAGACTCCCCAAGAAATTGTATAAACACTAGAAACTGACAACACACACTGTCTGTGAATATAAAACCAAACCAGTCACAGCACAATGTGGGAAGGGGTCCAAGGTCATGAACCAGGAGGAGTGGATGACCAGAGAAAGATACACCGACCTCTGCCACCAGAAAATAACTTCTCACAGCTTCCTCTCTGAACTGATAAATGAGTACAATTTGAATACTATTACTAAATGAGTCATAAGGGTACAGTCATATTTAGTGTGATTTTGATTCTATAAAAGCACCTTTGTTAATTTATGTAGATTTACAGTCTATTTACTTTTTTCTTTCCTTCTCTCTGTCTTAAATCTGCACATGGGTGGCAAATCATTTGACGTCGTTCTAAGATGAGGTTTCACGAGTTCCCTCCAGAACAACCTCACTGGTCAGATTATTCAGTTCTGAAGAACTAAAATGAACATTACAGAAAACATTCCCTAGTTTGGCGTTTTGATGATTGTGTTGTAGAGTAAGTGTTTAGCTGAGTCATTTTTAAAGACAAGTACATGTACAATTTTGAAATACTTGTGCTTGTACTACTTCAGTAGATGTCAGGGGGAAATATTACACTTTTTACTCCACTACATTTCATTCTTACTCAGTTGTGAGTGTATCAGCTACACTAACTCAGTCCAACACAGCTCCAATAAATCCTCCTTTATGATGGAGTTTACTCCTTTATGAGTTTTTGATTCAGTGATTTTCGATTTCTGTTATTTAGCTTTATTGACACCAACGGGGTGAACAAAATAAAAGTGATACTATTACATTGTTAGTCGTGTTTACTGTTATGTTAACATAGTCAGTCACATTGTTGCTATATGCAGTGATAAACACATAGGTGCCAAAATAACTATCTATTGATTTAATTTAATAATTGTAATATATAAAATTTAATAATAATAATAATAATAATAATAATAATTGCTTATGTTAACTGGTGGTGATGCATCATAAACACACACTGAATGAGTAAAGTTCAATTGCAATTACAATAAAATACAGGGAGTTGACGTGACATTGACTAACTACACATTTCATTAACAATGACTGAGTTTGATTCAAATCAAACAAATGGAGAAACAGTTTGGCTTAGTGTTACAGAAACATTGTAGTTGTAATCACTGTCACATCTGACAGAGAAGTGGGCAGTTATGTGAGTATCACAAGACTCATCTTTGAGTTTTTAAAAGTTGTGAAGCCTCAGACATACGTAACAATATCTACACTGTGGTTTACAGAATTCACTTCAGTTTAGCTGTTAGCAGCAGGTTCACTGGCAGGAAACTGGAATGATGCACCTACAACAGACACACTTTAGTTAAATTCTGCTCCAGAGACTATTACTTTGAATTCAAAATAAATCATCTCCACAATGCTGACGAATTCTGCCAAACTTCCAAACTGTGCATTTCAGTCCTCATCTGGTCAGAGTAAAGACGGCTGCACCCAGCTGGTCTTTCCCCACCAATCTGCCTTTGACAGCATTATCTAAGTTAGCCTTAACATGTATTTGCCATGTGTTTCTGAACATAAATTTTTAATGTTTAATTTTGCTCGTTTGGATTTGTTGCCATGTACAGGCAGTGGCTGTGAAACATATTTATTTAACATTATAGGAACTTTAATAGTTATGTCTGGAGACGCTAGCCACGGTTAGCATTCCTTGCAGACAACAGGTAGGCTGAGTAACGCTAAGCTAACTTCTGCTAATTACGGTAGATTTACACAAGCTGAAACAAGTAGAGCACAGCACCTGTTTTGTATCAAGCTACTTAAACCACCATTGTGGGGCAACTTTAGAGCCAGTTCTTTAATTAATGTGCGGCACAACAGCTGCTGTGTCCTGAGGAGCCTGCACTGGCTTCCTCCTTCCTACACGCAACTCATCAGCCAATAGAATTCACTGCCACAGACGAAAATACAAGACAATCAAGACCAAGAACTAGGGCTGTAAAAAACACACAGCAGAGATCAGGTAGTTTATACAATGAGCCTGAGGTGCAAATGACTGGCAATGAACAAACAGATAACACAGCAACAGCAGTAAGATGCAAATCAACTAACAGATCATAAAAAGTCATAAAAACAAGCTGCATTCTCAAAACAGAAAGTCAGAATCATGACACCGACACAATGGAGGAGGAAACAGTACAGTGTGAAAATAGAGAAAAGAGACAAACACATACACAGCGTGAAATGTGTGAAAGATAAAGAGGCTTATTTAGACTCGTACAGAACTAACAGAACGCTTGTGTTAGTTTCTAATTTATTCAGCTGTGGGCAGATGATTTAACAACAAGAAGGCATCACTCCATGGTGATTATCTCTCTTTTACCCTGCCACACTCCCCAGTGTCAGCAGTGGTAAAGGGGGTTGAACTGCTAAAGCCAAAAATAGCATCGTCCTGAAGCTGATTGCATGTTCAGGCAGTTTTAGAGACAACATGTTAGCACACAACATGAACTTTCCTAAGCTACAGCTGCCAAAAATATTATAGTGAAAATTAGTTTGTAACTCGTTTTTTAATTCATCATTCGTTATTTCATGCATAGTCAGTGTTGAGCTGAGAGGCTGCAGAGAAGTGCTCCAGCTGATCTGACACCAAAACCAGTCACTCATTTGCAGAAAACATGGCAGCAGCCTGTGACAAATAAAAAGTCATTGTAATATCTAAACTATCTTACTCAGCAAATGCAAGAAATTCCTGTAACATTAAGCAAAAATGTATTTTCACACACTTCTCCACTGCACACAATTCCAGTTAGTTCAAAAACATCCACTTATTACTAAAAGAAGACATTTACGCCACGAGTTACCGAGTGACGTCCTAAATGCTTCTCAGTTCACTAATCAAAGCAAAAATGACTCTTTGACCTTACAAGTTAACAAGCGAGGACCAAAATGTCCACTATATACATTGTTAGTCAGATGGTTGTGTCATGTCTCCAGCTGGCTGTTGCCTTTCTTTGTGGAGTTTGCACATTTTCCATGTGCTTAATTGACCCTATCCCAGCTGTCACCCTATGATAGCGGTTATAGACTCAGAATGATGGATTTGAGTTATTTATTTGTTTGTTAACAGTGACTGCTTGTCATCAGAGACAGAAAACTACCCAATTCAGTTCTAGATGTAGTGTTGTGTGTCTCAAATAATGTTGCTTGGTATGGAAACCTTCTGCTCACAACTTGTCACTTCCTGTGAAGCTCAGCTTCTTCAAAGAGTAAAAGCAACTTTCATAACTAACATGAACTGCAGTGAAAGCTGCAGAGCTTTATTAAACTATTAATGGAGAAAATATATGTCAACATTTAATATGACAACTGTTCACTCGAGATCTTCAACAAATCAGACAGGTGAGAATGTTCAATCAGAATTGATGCTGACACACAGAGTGAAGAATGATTCTGTTATCATCTGTTATTACTAATGAATCATTGACTGTATGTTTGGTAGGACACAGGGTGGCAGACTGAGCTGTGTTTAATTATACATGATCATCTGCTCTTACTGTCACATCATTGACTGTGTTTACTGGTCTTTTTCTGTTCAGGTCCCAGGAGCTCAGAGAGGAGGTTATATAGAGCTGCTGTCTGGGGCTGCTCAGTGAAAATATGAGAATAGGGAACTACTGGAGTACTACTATACAAGTAACCCCAGTGGGAAGGGTCACATACAGAAGATGTGGGACCAATGGATGCTTTGAAACCCGACATGTAGACTAAGGGTCTTAAACACGCGAGCTACCTGTAGCTCACGAGCACTTTCCAAGTAGCTCATCAAAGAGTTCATGAATCCTACATAAATTTGAAAACTTGATTAGTCAATTCTGAGTGGTCACTCAGCAAACCCACTTACGTGTACAGATGTAGCCAGTGAAAGTGTCATGGTTTCTGCGGTATCTTACTGGTGGCGTTTTGTCATAAATGCAGTGTGTTTAATTCAGAACAAGGAAGTTAAACCCAGACATTCTTTATTTCAGATCATAACTCAGTGCATTATGCAGCAGCAGAACTCTCCACTATCAAAGCCAACATAACTGAGCATTTCCAGGACAGTAAGAAAGAACTGTTCTCCCTGACTGTAGAAAAGAACCACCTGAATTCCAGCCTTATGAAAATGACTGAAGCCAAACGCAGGCTTGAGAGGATTTGCAGACAGAGGGAGTTTGGGCATTGAGAGAAATGGCACATGGTATGTGAGTGATGCAAGAAAATGAAAATTGCTGTAAAACGTAAATATCCAATTTGCACATTTACACAAGTTTTCCCAATGAATGACATAATGTTAAGGTACTTGGTATGTAAATCCAAAAGTTGTCATGCACTAAAAATGACCTCTGTGCCAAAAAGTGATTTTATAATAGAAAACCATTCTCGCCTCTCAAAGGGGGTTAGTGTTAGAGGACAAAGTGAGGTTATTTACTGGACCCAACCGATTACCCGCACTTACCTGGCAATCACATCCACCCCTGATTCAATAAATTAATGTAATGTTTTAAAATTTTTGTTTTTTATTTTAAATACATTTCCAAACAAAAATCACTTCTACAGAAGTTTTCACCAACTTTGCTTAATAGTTCGTTTGTTTTGTACCTTTAGCACCAATTACAGCCACAAGTCACTTTGAGTAGGATGCTACAAGCTTGACACACCAATGTTTGCACCATTCTTCTTTGCAGCACTTCTCAAGCTCCATCAGGTTGGATGGGGAGCGTTGGTGCATAGCCATTTTTCAGTTCTCCCCAGAGACATTCAATAAGATTCAAGTCTGGGCTCTTGCTGAGCCACTAAGGGACATTCACAGAGTTGTTCCTGTAGCCGCTACTTTGTTATCTTGGCTGTTTGCTTAGGGTCGTTGTCCTTTAGAAAGATGAACCGTCGACCCGAGCTGATGTTCTGCCCCCACTTGAGCTCTTGGTTGATTGTAGTGCCCACACCACAAACACATAAACATCCGGTTTCAGCCCTACGTAAAAATAGTTAGATGTTGCCAAAATGTTGTGGTTTTGCTTAAATTCACTGATCATCACAGAATATACGTCACATAACTTGTTACAATACGGCAACTGTTGTTTCAAACTGGACTCAGACTGCAGTCTCATGCACTTGGTTGACTCATCCAACCACCTAAACATCTTTCTGGTAAACTGCATGTCATACCAGTTTTAACTACTATCATTACATTATAATTTTTTATCATTATTTTTTGGCATCATCTATTTGTATTCAATATTGAAATTGTCATGGCTGAGTTATGGCCTAATGGGTCCCTGTGGTGGTGTTTAAATGACCCCCAGAATGAATTATTGGTTTCTATTTCAATTCATATTTTGTACATTTATGCTTATGATGTGTCTCCTGTTGGTCAATTTTCTTTTTTTTAACATTTTGACATATTTGTGGTTTTCATGTGTCTTGTCTCTTATTTTCATCTCTTTGCATTCATTTATGTTTTGCTTATAGCCAGTTCGGTAACTCAGGTTCAAAGCTGGAGCATGTTTTATTTGCGTATTTGAGTTCAATTTTCACCTTCATGTATTTGTAAGTGTCCTCTGGTACCTGCAGGTTTTTAATTACAGAGACATTTTTACATTTTAGTAGTCTAGAGTTCAAGGTTTTTGATGGGGCCACCTGAGATGGTGCTCAGTGACAGGATGTGGGCAGCACTTTGCATAGGAAGAGTCTCTGAGCTAAGGTATAGAAAGGGAATAACAACACATAGTAATATCTCATAATGGTAGATGCACAGTTTGAAAGGTTAAGAAAACCACAAAACTCATACACATGCAGCAGCAGATGCAAAGGGGTGAGTAGATATGAGTGTTTGTTGCCACCCTCTGTGGTCTGGGTGATTGTACTGATAAGATGCAGGTTAGCGTGTGCAAGGGGAGGAGAACAAAGGTCCTCAGAGGGGAGGAGAGTCTGGGGCCATCTGCTGACACAGGGAGGAGATGACATGGACAGAGAGCAGAGAGAGGTTTAAAGCAAATATGAGCTGAGCCTCAAATCAACATGTCGACAATGATCCGCTGTGGCGACACTGAACTCACGGGATAAGCTGAAAGGACAAATGTGGGGATTCTGTGTTCAAGCACAAGTCCAGTTCCCACTGAACAGCACTTTTAGTGTAAAGTTAACTCCCACTGTTTGTTAGCTGTTAGCTACACTAGCTGTAGCTGTTGACCTGCCTGCATCGGCTAACGTTATCTGCTGTAGCTAACAGTACAGAAACACTAGAAAAACTGTTTGGCTGAGCAGGACAAAGTCAAGAGCAAAACACCACGGTGACTCGGAGACAGGTAAAGGTGAGACACACCTGAGGGGTTTGGAGGCGACTCTGTTCTCCTCTGATAAGAACTGGGTTTTTGGACTGGTGTTGGAACTTTAGTTTTCTTTGATGCAGCCTAAGCGCAGAGTATAACGCACACAGAACTGTAGTCAGCCCTAAGGCTGAACCTTGCAGAGCTGAGGGCAAGTTAAACCTTCCAATACAGGCAAATCTTCTAGACGGCAGAACAGTAGCAAAAATCCTTACATAAAAAGAACAACACCAAGACCAACACAACATTACATTTAGTTTTTTGAATCAATACATTTGCACAATCTTTTACATACTCACAAATATTGAGTCAAATCCTAACTGACACTGTGCAGTGTGAAAGTCAGAAGGTGGCGACAAATACTGCTGTACAGTCACTAAGGAAGTAACAGTAAGAGCAGCAGAATGTACTGCAATACTCTCAGTGAAGTAAATACGAGTTTAAGATGCTTTACAGATGGTGTCAGACTATCAAAAACAATCAAAAATAAAGTGTCAAGGACACCAATAAAAGAAGACAATACTGATAAACTGTCCATTTACTGCTGAAGGGTGAATGCAACTTTAAATAGCTGTGTACTGAGCATAGATTTAAAAGACTATTAATGTGTAGAGCAAGAGGATCCTCACACTGGTTTACACAGTTACACAGCACAGAAACTGGTGAGAAAGAGCCGTATGCTACACTTACTGTCTCAGACACAAGATACCAAAGACTTTTTGTGGAATAATATCTGACTTTCTAAAAGCACATGTTACTACTGCTGAAGCTTTTTCTCACAGATCCAGTGATGAGAAGCATCACATGACTGATCGTTCCAATTAATTTCCAATTTCCTGCCACTTCGGATGTGTGCGCAGTCTTCCTCACCCCACTGTATGTCTCCACCACCGTTGTCAGGTTGATTTTTCGCCCACTATCTAAACAACAAGAGAATCACAGTACTTATACACATGACTACTGCCTGAAAATGAAGCAAAAGTAGCTGTTTCTTATTGCTTTACATCTTTCTGACCAAAGGCACCTACTTAAAAACAGAAAACTTTTACTAAAGTGCAATTTAGATATATACTGTATGTATACTTCCAATCCCTTATGATAAATGTATTTCAAGCTACTGGTCATGTACTTACAATGTACTTAAAGTCTACGAATGATGTACAATTAATACAAATAAAAAACTACTAAAATACACTTAAGTGGACTTGACTCTAAAGTGTATTTAAATACATTATTTTATATTGTTTTGTATTTGTTTAAAATATTTGAAGTATATTTTACTGTCTTTTTCTTTTAATATAACTTAATTTACCTGTATAGTACTTTTACACAAGTGCATCTTCAGGCTACTTGAATATTGAATTTACAGATGCTACTGTACGTCTGCCACCATTGCAGGACACTGTAGCTACTGCAGAGCAAAGATATGTTTGTTTTTCTCTATTCATATGATTCACACTGAAATTCTTTCAGTAAGGTGCTGGTTAAAAAGGATGCTCCTGTTACAGGCTACAGTTTGTGCTGCTGAAACTAATTTAGGTCCAACCTCAGT
Source organism: Channa argus (assembly GCF_033026475.1). Taxonomy (NCBI): domain Eukaryota; kingdom Metazoa; phylum Chordata; class Actinopteri; order Anabantiformes; family Channidae; genus Channa; species Channa argus. The sequence goes on from NC_090205.1 coordinate 6,333,551, forward strand.
GAAGAAGAAGGCACCTGGAAATGGGTTGATGGATCTTCACTGACTCTGTCAGTCAAACCAATCCAGGCTCCTGCTGTGATGAAGTCTGAGATAAATGTCTGTATGAAAGCAAAAACAAATTATTAAAAAGTTAGTGTTCACATTTACCTTTGTCATTGACCTCAGTGTCCCAAAACATCCACACTGTACCTGTTCTTCAGCACTATCTATCACAACTAGATCTGCTTCTCTGTCTTTGCAGTCCTGTCTGCCTCTTTTCCAAGAACCAGAGTCGAAGAGATGAAGTAACAGGACACGTTTTCTCTGTAAAACATACTTAATCAGAATTGGTTTACAAATATTGTCAGTGTGTGAATAAGAATTTAGACTGAAACTTTTTTCTTTTGGTAAAAATCGATCAGCTGTTGTCACATACACGTCCTCAGATGTACACAGACATATACACAACCTTCAGATTAGAATATGTAGAACCTATAGTACAGATTATTGCATCATGTAGTTTTCTGTTCACCATAGTGACCTTACTGTCATGACCTGGCCTTCATATTCACTTCCTGTCCTGGACTATTATTATGTTCCCCTTTTCTCCACTTCCCATCCCCAGTTCATTTCTCCAGCTTCACCAATCATCAATGTTCACAATTGCTTTCACCTGTTCCCCTGCCTTTTTAAACTCAGCTCTCTCCTTGGTTCTCTGGCAGATCATTGTCTTATTTATCCATCCAATACCCTGTCTCCAAGTTTACTGGTCTCATGGTATTTGGACTCCTGTCCGTGTGGGTTGCTGTCATCTGTGTCTCTGTCTGAGATTTGCATTCATTGTCCTAGTAACGTTCTCTGTGCTTATTTTCTGTTTTTGAGAATTCCTTGTTTCCTTGTTCATGTTTAAGTCCTAATTTTCCTGTGTAGATATTAACGTTCATGTTTTTGTTTCACGGTCCCCAGCAATGATTGTCTTCCGGTTTCCAGTGTCTACAACTCAGTTTTTAGTTTTGCCTCACCTGTTTTGTCCATGTTACTTTACCTTCTCCTCCTTGTTTTTCAGCATGTCCACTCAGCCCTTGTTTAGTCCCGCAATGTATGTGATGCGCATTTGTCTGAGTTCATTCCTTGTTTCTAGTTTAGTAGTCATCCCTCTGGGATTGTGCCACTTTTATCCTCCATTATAGGAGTGAGTTTACATTTTCATTTACATTTAGTCATTTGGCAGACACTTTCCACTGCTATGCTAATGATACCCAGCTATATTTATCTATCGAACCAGATGAAAATAATCAGTTAATAAAGCTTCAAGCATGCCTAAAAGACATAAAGGCCTGGATGTCCCACAGTTTTTTACTTCTAAACTCAGACAAAACTGGAGACATAGTATTTGGGCCCAAACATCTCAGAGACATGATGTCCAACCATATTGTTACTCTAGATGGCATAAGTCTGGCCTCCAGTACTACTGCGAGGAACCTTGGAGTTATTTTTGACCAGGATTTGTCTTTCCCCTCACATATAAAACAAATCTCTAGAACAGCCTTCTTCCACCTACGGAACATTGCCAACATTAGGAGCATCCTGTCTCAAAGTGATGCTGAAAAACTGGTCCATGCATTTGTTATTTCTAGGTTGGACTACTGTAATTCCCTACTTTCAGGATGCCCCAGTAACTAAAGAGCCTGCAATTAATCCAAAATGCTGCAGCAAGAGTGCTGACTGGAACTATCAAGAGAGATCATATTTCACCTTCACTAGCTTCTCTCCATTGGCTTCCCATTAAATTTAGAATATAATTTAAAACCCTGCTTCTTACATATAAAGCTCTGAATGGTCAGGCTCCATCATATATAGAAGATCTCATAGCACCATATCATCCCAGTAGACCACTTCGCTCTCAGAATGGAGGCCTACTTGTGCTTCCCAGAATTTCCAAAGGTAGAATGGGAGGCAGAGCCTTTAGCTATCAAGCTCCTCTTCTGTGGAACCAGCTCCCAGTTCAGATTCGGGAAGCAGACACCGCTCTACTTTTAAGACCAGGGTTAAAACCTTCCTCTTTAATAAAGCATAATTTAGTTATAGTTATGCTGCCATAGGCTTAGACTGCTGGGGGACCCACCCCCCGGTGCATTGAGCTCCTTTCCTCCTCTTGACCCTCTCTGCTCTCCTCTCACCCCGCAATTGTCACCACTGTATTTCATTAACTCTGTGTGTTCTCTCCCGTAGATGTCTTTATCCTTCTCTGTCCCCCTCTCTCTATCCCTTTCTGCAGGTGTCCCCGGCTTTGAAGCTGTGTGTCTTCCAGTGTGCAGCTATTGGTCCTACCAATCTGTCTGATGTTTTGTTGTTGCTTGTTGTTGCTCTGTTCTTTTCTCTCTCCCCTTTCCACTCACCCCAACCGGTCAAGGCAGATGGGCTTTGAACCTGATGCGAGCAGCTACAGGAAGCCAGTGTAGAGACCTAAAGAGCGGTGTGACATGGGTTTTTTGGCTGATTAAAAATGAGGCGAGCCGCTGCATTTTGGATCATCTGCAAGGGTTTGATTGTGGATACCTGTGACCACATCAACAAAGCGTTGCAGTAATCAAAATAAGACGAGAAATGACCAGCGCCTGTACAATGAGTTGGGTTGTATATTCTGGGATGTAGGGTTTGATCTTCCTGATGTTATAGAGAGCAAATCTGCAAGCCCTAGAGACTGAGGAGATGTGGTCCTTAAAGCTCAGTTGGTCGTCGATGATAACCCCCAGATTTTTGGCCGATTTAGTGGGGACAATCACTGTAGATCCAATATTGATGTTGTGTTGTGTTGAAGGTCTGGCTGGGAAAACAAGGACTTCAGTCTTGGAGAGGTTGAGTTGAAGAAGTCTCTTACTCTTCCAGGCTGAGATGTCTGAGAGACAGGCAGAGATGCGTGATGAGACAGTGGAGTCGTCTGGTGGAAAGGACAGGAAGAGCTGTGTGTCATCAGCATAGCAGTGATAGGAAAGACCATGTGAGTGAATGATGGCACTTAGGGATGAAGTATAGATAGAAAAAAGAACAGGACCAAGAACTGAGCTCTGCGGCACACCGGTAGAGAGGCTATGAGAGTGAGAAAGATGCCCCAGCCAGGATACCTTGAAGGTTCTTCCCAATAGGTAAGAACGAAGCCAGTCTAGAGCTGATCCAGAGATGCCTAAGTCAGAGAGTGTGGACAAAAGGATCAAATGGTTCAAAGTGTCAAAGGCTGATGATAGATCAAGTAGAATTAAGACAGACGACTGACCTGTGGCTTTTGCAGCTCGAGGATATTCCACAACAGTCAGGAGTGCCGTTTGTGTGGAGTGAACCCTCTTGAAGCCAGACTGGTTAACATCCAGGAAGTTGTTCTTGGAAAGGAAGTCTGAGAGTTGGTTGAAGACTGCTCGTTCCATTGTCTTGGCCAGAAAAGGAAGGAGGGAGACAGGTCGGTAGTTCTCTACTACAAAGGGATCAAGAGAAGGCTTCTTGAGCAGTGGGGTAATCAAGGCCTGCTTGAAAGAGGTTGGAAAAGTTCCTGTTTTGAGAGATGTGTTGATGACTTGTGTAATAGCTGGCATTAGAGCAGGAGCAGCTGCCTGAAGAAGACTGGAAGGGATTGGAGTGTGCAGGTGGTTGGATGGTTAGAGAGGAGGAGGGTGGATACGTCATCCTCAGTCAGAATTGCAAATGATGAGAGCAATGTAGTGTTGGAGGAAGTTAGACGGATGTCTTCGTCTGGAGCAGAGAACTGTGAGCTGATGGCTGCCACCTTGTTGGTAAAAAAGTTGGCAAAGTTGTCATCAGTGAGAGAGGTAGATGGCGGAGGTGAAGGTGGGTAGATGAGGGATTTGAAAGTGGAGAACAGCTTTCTGGTGTCCGAGGTGTTGCTGAGCTTCTACTGGTAGTAATCGATCTTTGCCATGGTGACACTGTCAGAAAAAGGTCCAAGCAGATCCTGATACTCAGCAAGGATCTGCTATTACTATTTATGTTAGTTCTTTTGTCTTGTCCTTATTTTCCTAAATCAAGCCTTCAAACCATAGTCACCCTCTCTCCCTGTTGAACTTGGTTCCATCCTAAGAACCGATCCTGACCCTTACACTGTGTGTGTACTTACTGTGTTTGGACAAACTCTGAAGCCTTTTCAGTTCTTCGGTTGGTTTGAGTCTGGCATTCAGCTGGTCTCTCTCTTCAGTCAGTGAAGATACTTTGTTCTTACTGTCCTGGAGAAGTTCAGTCAGGTTGGTTTTGATGGTGGAGAGTTCTGCAGCTGAGTTATAAAAATCTGAAACCACATGAATTCATATAATGTAATACTACTTACTATTTAGCCAGGTCAGATGTTTTCCCCCAAACTTTACAAAAAATTGATGCCCATGATTTAAGTTCCATATGCTAAAAATCTCCACCACAATCTTACACTTTTACTCCTACAGTACATTAAGTGGATTTTCCTCTTATGCCCAGTTTAAAAAAGCATTAAAAACAGTGGTTAACCAGGGGGTCCTAGAAAAAGACGTGTAATGAGGCTCCTCAGTAGCAGTGGAGCACAGTATAGAGCCTTTATTTGTTGCTGACTTTGCTAAATTCTCCAAAATGAGGGGCCACTGGGGCCTTTTCCTCATTCTTGGTGTAAAGTTTCATTTTTCATATTTTCCCTATTTTTTGGTCTGATTGTGCATGTTACTCTAAGTAATGCAGCATTGATACCATATTATTAAAATAAGACATGAATTTTAAGTAGTTTTTCTTTTTTATTTCTATAACTAAGTTAGTTTATTTACCTTGACTGTAAGAAAAAGCAAACAGAGATTCATTTGCAACCCTGTTACTGCAACTAGAGTAACAGGGTTGCATCTTACTTCGTTCACTCAAAAGGGGCAGGATATTTTCTATGTTAAATTGAAATGTGTATGTAAACTTTAGCATAATCTACATTTTTTTTAAAATGTATTGATATATTTTTCTGTGTGTAATTAGCATTTTGATCTTTTATTGCCATCAGGTCGACCATCAATGTAAAGAGAGTAACAACTACCTGGGATTAACTTAAAATGAATTTGACAGGGTTAAAATCATCTTTCAAATATTTTTGAATACGTTTATAGACATTTTAAAAAACTAGCAGATGATTGAGTGCCAGGCGTAATGGGGATGAACAAAGGAGGCAGCAGTGCTAGTGAGCAGTGTCCCCAGAAAATTTAGCTAATGCCACATGGCCATTGCAAGAGAAGTGTGGGACCCTCGGGCCACCGTGACAAATAAATCTGAATATTCCTAAATTGATCATTTATCAGTTCTTTCTCTGTTCTGTTTTTGTATTTGATCACATACAGTTTGAAGTCTTCAAATGTATATTTTTTCAGTCATTCCTCCTCATTCTATTGATCCTTCACCGTAAAGATATATGAAAGTTAATAAACAACATTACTGTGGTTGTCAGTACTTTTTGTCACATGTCATGATCTACAAATCCAAATTAATGTATCTATTCAACCCATTACTCTAATTTCAACCCTGTTACATATTATGAAAAAAAAACAAATAGTCTGAAACTAATTTCTAAGCTCATGAGGGTTTCACCTATTGTCCATTTTAATAGTTTGAATGATTATATGATGTATTTGAGCAAATACTTGAAAATAAATATTGAAATTTGTAAAGAAAAGTAAGTGACTATTGTAAAAATTATTTGTATTGATTTCAAACTTTGCCTAAATTTAAGACAGTCAAGACTTATTTGAAATAAATTAGTATTTAATGAGAATTTCTTTCTTTAATGGTAAAGGATTTATTACATAATATTTAAAAATATTTCCTTTTCAGTTTCCAGAGTATTCTTAACAGGGTTCCACTAAAAAGAGAGCACAACAAATAAAACATCTCATAAAAGGTGTAACATTATTGTCTGAGCTGGACAAATAAATTGTTTTATGGTTTATATATATTTATTCTTAATTCATAATAGAAAGCTAAAAAAATAAAAAGTCAGTTTTGTAAAGTAAATTGTCCTAATTTTGGAACGACCCAAAACATATTCATAATAATATTGTACGTTAGCTATCAGCACACAAAGTAAACGCACCCCTCTCCTGACCAGGCTTAACATGTTAGAGTTGGAACCGTGTTTCTAGCTGTCATGGTTTAGGACTAGTAGTGGGCCAAAAAACGTACAGAAGAATCCGGAATAATAAATGCTGGAAACAACAAGAGTGTGATTCACAGTAATAATGTCAGAGAATAAGTGGAGGTGAAGTTCCTGTTTGTCTGGTGCTGAACAGCTGAAAGCACTTTTTCTGCTGAACTTTGTCATTTTAGTCAAAACAACGTGCTACAAATTCAAATGCATAAATAGGAAACTTGAAAAATTAAATTTGTACTTTTAAATGACAATACTTCTGAAACTCATAAAGTGACTCTGATATTAACTTATAAAACACAGACTCACAGTGGACACCGAGGACGATGAGTCCAGCCAACAAGAAAACACTCAGCAGCCCCAGACAGAGACCAACAGCTTTATAAAGTCTCCTGTCTGAGCTCCTGGGACCTGAACAGAAAAAGACCAGTAAACAAAGTCTTATATCAGAAATAACATATGATTAAAACACATTTAATCTCCACTCAGCAACTAATTAAACATTCTTACCTGTCTGATTTGTTGAAGGACTTGAGTGAACAGACTTGTCATGTTCAACATTGACATACATTTCCTCCATTGATCACAGGTTTGTTAACTGCCTCAGAACCCTGAGCTTTAGAGGAAGTGATGGGCCTTGTGGTTTTGATAGTGGGTAATTCTCCTAAGGAGACACAGCAAACTACACTAATAGAAGATTGAAGCACTTAGTTCAGTTTCTTCACAATTCTGACATTTGCTGTACTAAATTGACACCAGTCACATTTATTCTACTTCACCTGATGCAGCAACAAGCCGCTTTGTGGCTTTGTATTTATTTTGTATTTATAGTCCAGATTTTCTATAGGGTGAAAACAAGAGTGGATGTTGTGCACATGAGTAACAACCATCCACAGTGACCCTGGTCACATCCTTATTAATACATATACACATAAAAAGTTGATTTTTATAAAAGTTGTATTTTTTTATTGAGGTTTCTCATGGAAATTTGCACTGTGTTGTGTTGACCACTGTTGTTCTTTGCTTTGTGTATGACAAAGTGACTATCTAAGTATCTAATAGTAGCTGACTTCATCACAGTTCCTCAACCACAAAGGTTGTGTATCAGCAGCCACCCAGCAGTTCTGGGAGTTCACTCAAACTGAGGACACTGTTACTTTCTATGACAGTAACGTCATAGTTTTAAGTTACTTTTGTGTCCATTAACTATAATTTAGTGTAACTTAAAGAAAAATGATGAAGGCCCAGTTACCAAAGTACTTATCAGATACATATCTGTACACGCTTCTCCTGCTTTTTAGAACCGGTTAACTACATAATGTCACCTCCAGTGGTGGACTCCAGACTACCCAAATATTCATGTGTCCTACTTATAGAGCTCGAAGCTAAACCGGGTTAATTTATTCATACAGTTAACTTTGACCTCTTCTTCAATTCATTCTCAGAGGCTCGGCCTTGTGGTTTTAAATTGTCTGAACAGTCAAAGTCTGTTAGAATTTAGTAGAAGATTCATATCTATAATTCACACATGTTGAGTTTTTTCTTAAACAGTTTGAGTAATGTGATGACACAGTATGCTAATTTCAGAAGCTGTAACATTTTCTACAAAACACATTAAAGTCCAACCTCAGAATCAGTAAAGTTGAGACTGGGCTTGTGTATATACGAATGAAAAAATAAATCAGTTACAATATAAATAAGACTGGCACATATTTTATGTGAAAGCCTCTACATGAAAATCACAAACAGGATCGTGACAAAGGACAACTCTGATGGAGACCAGCATCATCTCAGGACGTGTTTGATTTATTAACAACAGCTGGCCACCATCTATTCTCTGCAGAATCCCTCACAAAACCCTACTGAGGAGCACAGTCATGAGCCTTCTCCAAGTTCACAAAAGACATGTTGAGTGGATAGTCAGGCTCCCGTGACCCCTCCTTTGTTAAACACTCAGGTTCAGATATGGTTTAAAATAAAAGCTTTTTATTGTTTAAAATATAAAATTATAAACAAAATTATATATTTGACCAGAGTTTCCTCTCTGTCTTATAAAAATCCCAGCATATTAATAGATGATTAGCTTTGCTATTGGTGCTACATGAAAATAACGAGTCGAATATTGGTTTCAGACATTTTAAACTTTGTAAATTGTTTAGCCAATACCAACAATACATTTCAGAAAAAAAACAATGCATCAATGTCAGCACGACAAAAGACAGCAAACATACATGCAGTTCTCTTTTTTGAATATATTTGGGTTCAAGCCCTAACCCAACTTTTTCACAGCAGGCAGTAACATATTAAGCCTAAATGATTTTGGCTGCTGATACATTTCCTGTAAATCTAACTTGTAGCGTGTACTTTGTACATACATTGACAACAGTGGGAGAAAAGTGAAAAATGATTTTTCAAATGACAAAATGGGAAATGATTTGGCAGTTTTCTTATCCTAATAACCATCTATTATAACAAACCTCCAAAGTTAGAACCTTAACTATTACATGAACATACATAAAGACCAAGGACTCTACACTAACAGACACCAGTGAAGCACAGTGTGCTGTTCCCTCTTAACTGAGTCACTGCAAGTCATCGTCCACAGAAATACTGCAAACACACTGTGGTAGATGTTTATTGGAAACCATGTATCTGCCCAATCTGGTCTGAGTTGTACTTCCCCATTTATCTTTCCCCAGTTCTCCCATCAATTCAAATACAAAGATTTTATCATAAGCTTCATGTTTTTAATCTTTTATTTGAGCAGTTATATGATTGTTTTGATAATAGAACTGCCGAATCTCGTTGGTCTAGAAAATTATGAAACATATTTCTAAATTGTAAAAAAATAGACACCATCTAAGGGGAGAACATTATCATACTTACATTTCAAATTAAGTTTTAAACATAATACGAAACAAATTCACAGATTATGCTGATTTCTCACATCTGGAGTTTCAACCCCAGAAAGTGAATTTAATCTACCTCTCCCTCACTGTTAACCCTTCAAACTCGAGTTTCATATCTTTAGAAGACTTTCTATTAGGAAACTCTACTACCAGGGAAAGACAACTTTGTGTTTTTTTGTGAAATTAACTCTTTCGAAAGTAGGATGGTTCTCTTTTGTCATGTTGTTGTGATGGACATGTAGAAATCTCTTCCACCTGTTATATGAACCTGTTCTTCTGCACTGTCTATAATAACTTGATCTGCTTCTGTCTTTGCCATGAACCAGACTTACAGGAAATCAAGTCCTGTAACAGGAAAAACTGAATATGCTCCATCCTGCAGGACACATTTTCTGAAACATACATAAAAATTAGTCAGTCAGTCTGTGCCAAAGTAAAAACACACTTAATCAGCACAGAATTGGTTTTCTACACAGTCTCTGACTACGAAATTATTTTTCCATTTTATCTTCTGACTAAATGACAAATTGTTCATTTGATGTAGGTCATTCACACAGTCTCACATTTTAAACTTGTACAAACTCAATGGCAGATTTAGCAGAAGTGTTTCACACACAGTAGCGTTTCCCAACAAATATGTTGATCTAGATGATTGTAAAATATAGATCTGACAGTGTGAGCAGTAACCACAGAGCTGAGTGACTGTGGTCAAACTCTGAAGCCTGTTCAGCTCCTCAGTCATTTCAGTGATGCTGCCATGCAGCTGCTTTCTCTCTTCAGACACATAGAAAAGCTTGTTGTTGTTCAGTAATGCAGACTATTTTTTTGACTATTGTGCATATTTCTTTGAGCAGGTGTTTGAGGACAGTTTTTTAATGGTGCTGCTTGTTATGACTAGTTTAAATATCATCTACAGAACATTTATTTCAGAGTTTTTACATGTGTGTTTGGCAACAAAGGTTTTTATACTGATGACTAAACTTTGTCACCAACCTAAAAGATGATGTATTTGAAGAAAACAAAAGAAAATCTCATCATGGTGATAATCTGAGACGGTGGACTGAAGGTGGTGAAAGCTGGTGGTGGTACAAACAGATGATAAGGGCAGAATAAAACAGTAAATAATGAAGTTCAGGTGAACACACCTGAGTGTAGAGGACAAGTAGGGACGTGACAAAGACATGTATAAGATGTATTAGGCAAAGTCAACTTATCCGGGCTGACAGTGAACAGAAACTCACTGACACATATTTCCTCAACTGCTCGTAAAATGACCAACTGTCTCCTGGAAGGTCAGCTCTGCAGCATTGACTGGACTTCCTGTAAGTGATGAAGGGCTTGTTGGTTTTGGGTTTCAGTCTGAAACTTCTTTAGCTTTTGAGGAAGTTTCAGCTGTGGGCAGTTCTTTACTACACAACAAGGCTTCACACAGTTTCTCTCACATTAAACATAGTTTGACATTCTCCTTAAAATGGTTTGTGGCATCATTATAAAAGACTTTTCTTCTGACACACAAGTCAGATTTCACATGGTCACAAGAGGTCCCTGTTACACACAAACAGTATTTAGACATTAGAACAAACACTGCTGTTGTTTCATTTACAAGATAAAAGACATGTAATAAAGACGTGAGAACACAAAATTAGACAGTTAATTATGGTGTTTATTGGTGACCCAATGTTTGGTAGACTATCAGAAAGTTTAGAAAAATTGCTGCACAAAAGGCCGAGTTCCAAAAACATAGTTTATGTCTTGCTTCCAATGCTGCATCATTTCTTTAGCATGACATCACAAAAAGTGCTTTCGGCTTGTCCCCTCAGGGACTGACACAGTGAAAGGTGTTCTGCACGTTTTTACGCCGGACGGCCTTCCTGCCACATAACCTCCCATTTTATCAGGGCTCAGCCCTTGGTGGCCGGATTCAAACCTGTGGCCGGTCGCTTTTTTCAGCACATGAAGTGGTTAAAATCATCTTTACCCGCTGCAACATTAGTGATGTTCATTGTTAATGCATGAATAATATCATTTTTTTTTTTTTTTTTTGTAGTTTTAGAAAAATAGCAGAATGATAAAGCATTATACATAATGTAAACTACTGCTGAGCCTTTTTCTCACAGATCCAGGGCATAGTAGTGTCACATGACCGGTCGTTCCATTTTTCTTCTGGGTACCTTCCATTTCTGATCTGTGCACAGTCTTCCTCACCCCACTTTACGTCTCCACCACCATTGTCAGGCTGCTGTATTCCCCAGTTACTAACAGATAAAACAAAAGAATCACAACACTGTAATGACTGCTGCCTAAAATGAAGCAAACTGTAAGTAACTGTTGCTTATCACTTGACTTCTGTCTGGCTAAAGGTACATTACCTAATTAAAAACAAGTTTAGTGTACTTTTCTAAATTAAAACACATATATTCTTCCATTCAATTATGATAAATGTATTTCGAATGTTCTACTTTTGACATACTTACAATAAATGCAAATATAAATCTACTAAAATACACTTAACTGGACTTTACTTTGCTATTCTGCGACACCATTAAAGTGCACTGAAATATATTTAAATACACAATTTTAATAACTTAATATAATTAAAACTATATAATAAAATATTTAGTACAGACAGAATGGGTCCAAAGTATCTCTAATAATATTGACTCATAGTGTTGTGGTGATAATGTTTTGTAGAACAATCACTGCACGTCCACGGTTTTATTAGCATTCACATAAAGTCCAACATGAACATTCAAACCCAACAGAACATGCTCATATATCATTTTATTGATTTTAACTACTAATAAACTCATTGTTAGCACAGCTAAACACTGTTAATCTGACAATATCTTCAAAGCACGTTTAAAAAACTCCCTAACTTCATTTCTAAGTGTAATTACTAGCTGGTACTAAACAGAATATGTCCTGATCTCCATCTCTACATTTTTAATTTAAGCACTTAAATATTGTTTCCTCTGGATTTTTTTTTTTTTTTTTGATTTTTTTAATGTGTGTGGAGCTTCAGGGAGATTTTTTGTTTTGTTTCTTAATTATCTGCAGCATTAGCTGCAAACATGACATTTATCTAGTAATTCAAATATAATGAAAGAACAAGTATAATAACAAAGAATTTTCCTCTACTCAGTCTGTAAGTTAGTGTAAATCTCTTGTGCCCAAACACTTTTTCCCAACGGATTTTATTCTTGAAATGTTTTACACTGTTGTAGTGATATGTCACAACAATAGAGAGTAAAATTAAGACTTAAAAAACATTGGATGGATGTGGTCATAGTTACATTGCAGATGCAATTTGGTAAAACCAAATTAAATGACTTATTAAAGCTGATGTGTTATTATGGATGAGAGAGTGTTCAGCACATAAAGTGGTTAAAATCATCTTTACCCGCTGAAACATTAGTGATTTTTTCTGTTAATACATGAATAATTATAATTTAGTCATCTCTTTCTGCATGAGTTATTTTACTTTTGGTACTTTAAGTATATTTGTTTATTAGCACTTTTACTGAAGTGTTAAAAATACAAACAGATTATTTTTTTTCTCTGTCAGTAACTCAGACTGATAATCACAGAAATGTATTTGTTAGTGAATTTCTACTTTTAAACAAGTGCATCTTCAGGCTACTTGAATATTGAGTTTACAGATGCTACTGTACGTCCGCCACCATTGCAGGACACTGTAGCTACTGCAGAGCAAAGATATGTTTGTTTTTCTCTATTCATATGATTCACACTGAAATTCTTTCAGTAAGGTGCTGGTTCAAAAGGATGCTCCTGTTACAGGCTACAGTTTGTGCTCCTGAAACTAATTTAGGTCCAACCTCAGAGTCAGTGAAGATCCATCAATCCATTTCCAGGTGCCTTCTTCTTCACTGTCAGTCAAACCAATCCAGGCTCCTGCTGTGATGAAGCCTGAGATGAATTTCTGAATGAATGCAAAAACAAATTATTAAAAAGTTAGTGTTCACATTTACCTTTGTCATTGAGCTCAGTGTCCTCAAACATCCACACTGTACCTGTTCTTCAGCACTGTCTATCACAAGTAGATCTGCTTCTCTGTCTTTGCAGTCCTGTCTGCCTTCTTCCCAAGAACCAGAGTCATGGGAGATGAAGTAACAGGAAAAATGTAAAATTTTCCATCCTGCAGGACACGTTTTCTCTGCAACATATATTAAAAATGTAAAACATACTTAATCAGAATTGGTTTACTTATGGTGGTGGTGCTCATCTACTTTTATGTTCACCACAGTGACCTTACACTTTGTGTGTACTTACTCTGAAGCCTGTTCAGCTCTTTAGTCATTTCAGTGAGTCTAACATTCAGCCGGTTTCTCTCTTCAGACACATCGGACAGTGTCTTATCACTGGCCTGGAGACACTGGGTCAGGTTGTCTTTTATAATGGAAAAATCTGCAGCTGAACCCGGATCTAAGATATAGTCTGAAAAGATAAAACAATGGAGTTCACATTATTTTTATATTTTTACATGACATGAATAATTTTCTCAAATTCTGTTTTCAGTTAGAATTAAAACATATACATTTCTATTTGTAAAGCAAAACCACATGTTTAAATTGCAGCATAGAAGCTCACGCACAGTTTGAGGCAAATATTTTGGGCACCAGACGCAATTCTTACTGCTATTACTGTAATAGTGCATCACTGAAACGAATATGTTTAACACAGTTTATATCATCAAATTATATCACAAAGTTTTACATGAGATATTGTTTTACTTTTTTCATTGCTCAACATAAAAATAATATAATTGGAATTTTAAAAACTCAAAAGCAGTATAAGACGAGAATACGGTTGAGATATAACAGTGAGTAAAAAACTACCTGTGAACCAGACTCACAGTAAACGCCAAAGCCGAGTCGAACCAGCAGGAAAACACTCAGCAGCCCCAAAGAGAGAGCAACAGCTCTATAAAATCTTCTGTCTGAGCTCCTGGGACCTGAACAGAGAAAAGACCAGTGAATATGATACAACAGTAATAATGATATTTTAGTCTTTCAGTGTCTGTATAATACTAAATTACCTGTTTGTGACATTTTTGAATCATTAAACTTGTCATGTTCAGCATTTACATTCATCTCCTGCATGTTTGGAAAAAAGTAAATGGCAACTTAATTACTGAAGATCAGCTCTGCAGCAGAAGTGATGCTACGTGTAAATGAGGAAACTTCTGTTCTTTTGAAATTTTACAGGAAATCACATCAAAAATATAGTTTGTGTGTTAATTACCCATCATTCATCACATCAGTTGTTAGCAGGAAATCAATCCACCAAAACAAGCAACACACACACACACGCCTGGGTATGATTATGTAATATTCTTATCTAAACATTTTAATCTGTATCGACTGCAGAACACATGGTAACTTCCTGCAGAGTGGTGCTGTTGCTTTTATCTTGTTGATTACTTGATTAATTACTTGTTGCCTTAGCTCGGTACTGAGTATGATAATATATGATATAAGGTGAACTGATGAGACTGGCAAAGGGATTAAGTGGAAATATTGTCAGTCTTTAACCGATCTTTTGACACTGACCATATAACCATTGAACAGTGGAATCAGCTAATAATCTGTAATCTGCCTGCTAATCTGCCTTCTCTGCTTAAGACCTCGGTAATGTGAGTTTTTGCCTGACTGTCTGATCCTCTGAATCCCTGACTATTACAGATTCTGAGCTCTGCCTCTGGCTCTCTGTTTTCTGGATAATTGGATTTAGATTCTGTGTTGTTCTGTATTATTGATATTTAACTGAAGCACGAGAAGTGGATGATACGCCGGCGTAGTAAAGTGTCATTTTAACAATGTGCACTTCCTCCTTCCTACACACAACTCATCAGCCAATAGAATTCACTGCCACAGACGAAAATAGGTCAAAATCCAGGCTGGTTTAGACAATCAAGACCAAGAACTAGGTCTGGAAAAAGCACACAGCAGTTAACAACCTGGCACTGGGGGGAAGCATAGCAGAGATCAGGTAGTTTATACAATGTGCCTGAGGTGCAAATGACTGGCAATGAACAAACAGATAACACAGCAACAGCAGTAAGATGCAAATCAACTAACAGGTCATAAAAAGTCATAAAAACAAGCGGCATTCTCAAAACAGAAAGTCAGAATCATGACACTGACACAATGGAGGAGGAAACAGTACAGTGTGAAAATAGAGAAAAGAGACAAACACATACACAGCGTGAAATGTGTGAAAGGTAAAGAGGCTTATTTAGACTCGTACAGGGCCATAACAGAACGCTTGTGTTAGTTTCTATTTTATTCAGCTGTGGGCAGATGATTTAACAACAAGGAGGCATCACTCCATGGTGATTATCTCTCTTTTACCCTGCCACACTCCGCAGTGTCAGCAGTGGTAAATGGGGTTGAGCTGCTAAAGCCAAAAATAGCATCGTCCTGAAGCTGATTGCATGTTCAGGCAGTTTTAGAGACAACATGTTAGCACACAACATGAACTTTCCTAAGCTACAGCTGCCTCTAATATTATAATGAAAATTAGTTTGTAACTCGTTTTTTAATTCATCATTTGTTATTTCATGCATAGTCCGTGTTGAGCTGAGAGGCTGCAGAGAAGTGCTCCTGCTGATCTGACACCAAAACCAGTCACTCATGTGCAGAAAACATGGCAGCAGCCTGTGACAAATAAAAACTCATAATAATAAATAACCTAGTTGCTAGTTGGCATCTGCTTCATACTAGTGAGAAACTGTGCAGTTGCTGATACCTGCACTTAATTAATTAACTAATGCAGTGCTGCAAATGCATGTTAACTAGTGAAGGGACTGATATTTCAGTAGTTAGTTAGTTGTGTGCAGACATCTAGTAGTGCAGTTTATTCAAGGTTGGTTTGGTTTTAACAATTTAACCAGTGGATATTTAGATGCTTTGTACTATTTTGAGACTCACTAGTTAACTAGTAATGTGAAAAAGGCTTCAGCTAGTTAACTAGTGAGCATTTTGGCCTTTACTAGTTAACTACTTCTTTCACTTTAACTCATTAGTGCTCACACTAATGAACCAGTAAGCTTCTTTTTTCAACTAGTACTTTATTAACATCTGACAGTAATGGACCATACAAAAAAAATTCCACTACAGCAGGTGCAGGCATCACAAAAGTTAAAAAGGAAGTTGCGTTTGACTAATTTATAAGAATCAAGCTTTTCTCCTTTGGAACCAGCTCCCAATCTCTATTCGGGAGGCAGACACCCTCTCTAACACCTTCTTTTTTGATAAAGCTTACGGTTAGAGGTGGCTCAGTCTCTCTGAACACCCCCCCCCCCCCCTTCAAGGGGAGTTTGTGGCTTTCTTCTACCAATCTTTATAGTATTGACTTTATTAAGTAAAAGTGCCCTGAGATGACTATGTTGTGAATTGGTGCTATATAAATAAAGTTGATATATGATCTATTTAACTAATGCACACATTTGGCAAACTAGTAGAGGAAATTTACTCTTGATAGCATAATAAATGCCCACATGACTTGTCACATGCCTAAAGGTTGAAACACTCTGCATTCCTGATACATCGCTACCAGTAGTGTACTGCAAACATACCTCAGTGAAAAAGAAGGACACTTTAAAAGCCTACATCTGTATAAATTGGACATTAAATTCAGCTAAGACCACTGCACATCACAATTAAATCTGTACAACAGCACAAATAGTTTGGAACAAATTACTTATGAAACGCAGACTCAGTGGACACTGATGAGTCCAGCCAGCAGGAAAACAGTTTCATAAAACCTCTTCTTCTCTGGGAATCTTGGACCTGGACATAGAAAATACCAGTAAATACAGTTAATTATGAAAGTAGGACCACATATATAATAATAATAATACTGTGTAAAGCTGGGTGAGGCTCATACTCTGTCTAAATAAGGATTCCTTATTCCTTATTATAGGTTCACAAGTAGACTGAAAGCTGTCAAGTTCTGCATTTAAATTCTAACTTCTGAGGAAGTTGCTGACGTACTAAATAGCTTATTGTTTTAGCAGTATTGCTACATCACAGCCAGATGGTTGGGGGTTTCATGTCCCCAGCTGGCTGTTGCCTCTCTTTGTTTGCATGTTTTCCATGTGCTTAATTGATGACTCTAAATTGCCCATAGGTGTGAATGGTTGTGTGTCTGTGTCTCTCTGTGCTGGTACTGAGATAGACTTGAGACCTGTCCAGGGTGGACCCTGCATCTCACCCCATGACAGCTGGGATAGACTCCAGCCTTCTGTGACAAAATCGCGGTTCAGATGATAGAATGATGGATTTGGATTATTTATTTGTGTGTTTGTTAACAGTGACTGCTTCTAATCAGAGACAGAAAACTACCCAATTCAGTTCTAGATGTAGTGTGATGTGTCTCAAATAATGTTGCTTAGTATAGAAACCTTCTGCTCACAACTTGTCACTTCCTGTGATGCTCAGCTTCCTCAAACAGTAAAAGCAACTTTCATAACTTACATGAACTGCAGTCAAAGCTGCAGAGCTGAACACCTTATGATTAATGGAGCAAATATATACCAACGTTAAATATGACAAGTCTATTCACTCGAGATCTTCAACAAATCAGACAGGTGAGAATGTTCAATCAGAATTGATGCTGACAGACAGAGTGAAGAATGAATCTGTTATCATCTGTTATTACTAATGAATCATTGACTGTATGTTTGGTAGGACACAGGGTGGCAGACTGAGCTGTGTCTAAATATACATGATCATCTGGTCTTACTGTGACATCATTGACTGTGTTCACTGGTCTTGTCTTCTGTTCAGGTCCCAGGAGCTCAGAGAGGAGGTTTTATAGAGCTGCTGTTCTCTGTCTGGGGCTACTCAGTGTTTTCCTGCTGACTGGACTCATCAGCCTCGGTGTCCACTGTGAGTCTGGTTTTATAGTTAAAATCTGATTCAACTTTTGATTTTAAGAAGCATTATTCCATTCTGAAAGACATTTTAAAATCTTGTTTGTGTCATGATCTGGCCATCATACCCACTTCCTGTCTTTTATTTTGTACCTTTTTTCTCCACCTCCTTTTCCGAGGTTGTTTCTCCACCTTTACCACTCGTCAACATTCACAATTGTTACCGGCATCTTGGTCTGAGGTTTGGCTATTGTTTTGTCTTTATTTTAGCTCTGTCTCATGGTTTTCATTGTTAAAGGTTTGTCACCTGGTTTACTTGTCATGTCACTTCTCCACCCGCTTAGTTAGTGCTCACGTACATTTCCTCATCTGGTTTCCATTCAGATGCCCATTATTTCTGATTTGTGTCCCCTTTATAGTCTCTGTTTATAATCTGTAAAAATCCTTTAGGTAGTTTTGTCGTCCTTGTTTGAGTGATCTTTAGTTCCCCACTTTAAGTTTGTTCATGTAAAAAGTTGTATTCTCTGTTTACCAAGCCTAGTTTCTGTTTAATTCATCTCTTGTTGTTTCCTTAAATAAAATTACTTTTATCTTACATCCCTCTCACTGCGTTGCTTTTGGGTCCTCATACAAACATTATGACTGAGATTTTAATATGTTACTTTTGTGTTACTTGGCACAAATGTTTTAACTGTAAAAACACATCATTGACTATAAAACCAGACAAACGGGAACAAATATTTTGAAATTTAGTCGTAAAATTTCAAACGTTTGCAGTTCTTGTTGTTGCTTATTTTGAAGATTTAAAATTGACTAAGACAAAGTTCTAACTTAAACAGGAATAATTCATCCAGCTATTCAACAGACAAACAGAAAGTTCATCTGCACTTAAATCTTAACACAATTAAACTATTTCATCAACGTAAACATGGATTGTCACATTAAAAGTCACTATAGCAGTTGTTTTTGTTTATACAGCAGTATCGTTTATTTCCTTGATTTCCATAAGACTATGACAGCAGTAATAGATATAGGCAAAGCTCTTAATGCTACCTGCCTTACTCGATTCTAATGAGAGTTGAAAACACAAGTGTCACACCGGCTTAGACATTCATGGACGACAGATGAAAATAGGGAACTATACTGTACTACTACACAAGAAACCCCAGTGGGAAGGGTCACATACAGAGGATGTGGGACCTATGGACCTATGGACCCGACATGTAGACCAGGGGTGGTCTACATGTCGGGTTTCAAAGCATCTCACGAGCACTTTCCAAGTAGCTCGTCAAAGACTTGATGAATCCTACATAAATTTGAAAACTTGATTAGTCAATTCTGAGTGGTCACTCAGCAAACCCACTTACGTGTACAGATGTAGTCAGTGAACGTGTCATGGGTTCTGCGGTATCCTACTGGGGGCATTTCGTCATGAATGTGGTGTGTTTATTTCATAAAAAGGCTCATTAAATCCTACCTGCAGTTCGTCTTTTAAGCCACCAGGCGTTGCAAAGTGTCGTCCTCATCCCCAGTCCACAGTACTGAATCCTACTGTCTGTGGATACATTAACAACTTCTTGGTGAAAACTAGATTTAAATGTGATCTATCACACAGCTGCTGTCATAACCCTGTGTTATGTTGACTTTGTGAGATTATGTGATGGACATATAGATTGTTTTTCTGGCTTTTTAACGTGGGACGTGATTACATTACAGTTTCATACATGTTTAGTCACCCTGTCTCCTAACAGGCTCATAAGCAAAAGAACTGCAAAATCATTTTGAAGGAAACATTTGATATTTGGGTTATATCCCACTGCAACATGTCTTGAATGACTGAATCCATATATTTACCTACAGACATGTAAACACTTGTCCATTACTCTACAGGAGTGCTCACCTGCTAAAGCACCACACCACCCTTGGTTTCTGTTCAGCACTGTAGCCAGGCTGACTAAGAGCCATAGTTCTGCTGAGCCTAGTTTCCCCTTAACTCTGAGCAGCAATGACTTCATGACTCTCTTTAGGTAACCAATTATAGCTATTAGGGGGAAAAAAATCACCAGATCCTGCCCACAAATATTACTTCATGTACAACAGTTCTAGAATCATCAGTAAGACCCCAATCCCTCTTAGACTGCTTTGTACCCATAGATCTCGCTGAACTAACTTAAACTATTACCTCATCTATAAACCAAAAACCTGTCTGCTAGACCCTATTCCAACTACAACCTTCACCCTTAATAGATATGTTTGTGTTAGATGTCATTAATCTATCTTTAGAAACTGGCTTTATTAAACCACTACTTAAAAAACCCAGTTTTTTTCTAAAATCCTTGAAAATGTAGTTACAAAGCAATTATGTGACCACCTGTACAGGAATAATTAATGTTTGTAGACTTTCAGGCAGGATTTTGAGTTCATCATACAGATGAACAGCACTGGTACAGAAACAGCACTGGGTAAAGTCATCAACGATCTTCTCTTGTCCTCAGATAATGAGCTAGTCTCTAGAACTAGATCTTAGTGCTGCATTCGATACCACATATCACAACATTTTATTATAGAGTAGAACATGAAGTTTGCATTTACATTTAGTCAACTAGTAGATGTTTTTATCCAAAGTGACTTACAAGTGAGGTATGTGAAAAGCAGAAATCTAAGTCAAGGAGAAAACATCAAAGCAAAGTCCTATCAGAAAAGTGTTTCACGAGATGCAAGTACGAGAAAGAGCAGTTTTAAAAAAAAAATAGATTTAAGTGCAAAGGAAGATGCGGAAGAGTTCTGTTTTCAGCAGTTCTTTGAATATTGGGAGTGAGTTTGCTGAGCGTGCAGAGTTTGGTAGCTTATTCCACCATCGTGGGATCATCAGTTTTGCTCTGTCTTCTTTGCGGTGCTGGGACCATCTGAGGTCATTTGTTGGTAGACCGCAGTGGACAGGAAGGATTGTAGACCTGAATGAGTGAGTTGAGGTAAGCAGGAGCTGTTGAGTTAACCGCCCTGTGAGCAAGAGACAGAGCTCTGAACCTGATGTGAGCAGCTACAGGAAGCCAGTGCAAAGATCTAAAGAGTGGTGTGATATGGGTCTTTTTTGGCTGATTAAAAATGAGTCGAGCTGCCGCGCTTTGGATCATCTGCAAGGAATTTGACCGTGGATACCAGTGACCCCATTAACAGAGCGTTGCAGTAGTCAAGACGAGATATGACCAGTGCCTTTAATTCTCCACAACTATGGGATCAAGAGAAGGCTTCTTGATCAGTGAGGTAATTTGGACCTGCTTGAGTGAGGTCGAAAAATTGCCTGTTGTGAGAGATGTGTTGATGACTTTTGCAATAGCTGGCATTAGTGAGGGTTCAACTGCTTGAAGGTGATTGAATGGTTCGGATCCAGACAGCAGGTGGTCGGATGGTTAGAGAGGAGGAGGGCGGATACGTCCTCAGTTAGAGTTGAAAATGATGAGAGCAATGCAGTGTTGGAAGAAGTTAGCCGGATGTCATCGTCTAGAGGTAGATGGCGGAGGTGAAGGTGGTTAGATGAGTGACTTGAAAGTGGAGAACAGCTTTCTGGTGTGCGAGGTGTTGCTGAGCTTGGTCCTTGCTGAGCTCCTGGTAATATTCAATCTTTGCCCTGGTAACACTGTGCGAAACAGATCCAAGCAGATCCTGATACTGAGCAAGGGCAGATTGATTGTTGGATTTGCGCCACTTCCTCTCAGCACTCCTGAGGGTGGTGCGTTGCTCACGGATCTGGTCGGTGGCCACGGATTAGAAACAGGACGAGTGGATCTCGAAGAAGTGGGGCAGAGACAATCCAATACACGATGAAAGTGTATTGCAGAGGCTGTCCGTGGCTGGATCTGCATCGATGATGGATAGGTCCTGTGTTGGGGGAAGAGTTACGGAGACGAGCGAAGAGAATCGGTCCGGGTTGAGAGACCTGAGGTTACGACGGAATGTTACAAGTGTGGTGGGAGAATGCGAAGGTCTAGGGATGAAGACAGTGAGTTGAATGGAGAAATGATCCAATAAGTGCAGAGGAGTGACCAAGATGTTGTCTGTGGTGCAGGTGTACAATAGTGTAACTTTCAGGTGTCATTGATGAGAAGTCCAGTCCCACCGCCCTGACCTCATGAGTGATGCATGTGAGAGAAGGAAAATTGCGGAGAGCACAGCTGGGGCGGCCGTGTTCTATGTTGGGATACAGGTTTCTGTAAGTGCAAGCAGGTGAACAGCTGACTGTGCAGCAAAAGCTGGAATGAAGTCGGCCTTGTTCATTGCAGACTAACAGTTCAACAGGACAAGAGTAAAAGAGGCTAGTGACAAAGTGGTCCGAGTAAGGGTGCGCAGGTGGGAAACATGTTGTTGCAGGACGTTGTCCTGCTTCTGCGGAGGAGAACAGGGATCTGCTGAAAGCGCATGGCAAAACAAAGAAAAAAGGCTTTCTGGAGTAGAAAGGGGTTAATGTGAAGCAAAGTGAAGAAACCGTAAAAGAAGTAAAATAAGTTAGAAACAAAGTGCGTTTCAATGTCGTTGCTCGATCGACTCGTGCAGGTAGACTCACTACTCTCTACACAGTCCGTCTTCACACAAGGAGGCCTCAACACAAGGGCTGACGCTTCAGCCCAACAGGTGCCTTATATATGGTTTTAATTGGCTACAGCTGAAACCGCGACCCAGCTGAAACCAAACTAATTTGTGCCTTTGTTAGGTCAAAGGTGTGAACGTTCGGTGATTACTAAGCTGAAACTACCACCAATAACAGACCAAATATCCACTTCACCAGAAGAGCAAAACTTTCCACCTACAGTTCTTAACTCTAATAAAAACAGACTAAATCAGCAGACTCAAGAGAAATGACAGAAACCTCTGAAACCAACAAACAAATTTCAAACAGCACTTACTCGTTGAGTATATCTCCTGTCCTAGTTTAAAATGAAAGTGGGATTAAATGAACTGCATTAGTTTGATTTAAATCTTATCTGATAAACTTCAATTTGTTCGTGTTAATGATGAATCCTCCATGTGCACAAAGGTTAAATATGGAATATATGGTGTTAAGACCGATACTTTTTACTCTGCATATATTTCACCTCTAGGCAACATTATTAGAGAACAATCAGTAAATTCCACTGCTATGCAGATGATACCCAGCTTTATTTAAGATACTAATCAATTAGTCCAACTTCAAGCATGAATTGAATTACATTTTCCACACCTACAAGACATAAAGGCGTAGATGTCCTATAATTTCTAACTTTGTACTGTCAATTCAGACAAAACTGAAATTATTGCATTTGGGCCTAAAAATATAAGAAATATGTTGTCTAACAATATGTTTACTTTAGATGGCATAACTAGATGCCATAAACTAGATGACCAAAAATATTGGCACCTTTGCAATTCTGTCAGAAAACGCAACCTTCTCTCAGACAATTGCAGTTGCAAGTGTTTTGGTACTAACGTGCTTATTGTTTTTCTTTGCACTGGAACAACAGAAAAAACAGAGAAGAAGAGTCAAATCTTATACAATTCCACACAGAATCCAAAAAATACACTGGACAAATTACAACTCTGGTGGAGACACAGATTTCTGATACTGGCCACTACATTGCGCCCCAAAAATCTTTGGTAGTCACGCGATTTCATGATACCATTCACATAGTCAAGGCATCCAGTGCCAGAAGCAGCAAAGCAACCACAAAACATCTTTGAACCTCCACCATGTTTGACTGCAGGGACTGTGTTCTTTTCTGTGAAGGCCTCATTTCTTTTTCTGTAAACAGTGCCATGATGTCCTTTACCAAAAAGCTCTACTTTTGTCTCATCTGTCCACAGTACGTTCTCCCAGAAGGATTGTGGTTTTGTCACATAAGTTTTGGCAAACTCCAGTCTGGCTTTTTTCTTCTTGCCTTTGTGTCAGCACTGCTGTCCTCCCGGGTCTACTACCATATGTACTTGTTTGGAAGTCAATCTGCGTTGCTCTTCCATCTACCTCCAGAGAGGTTAGCTACAGTGCCATGGGCTGTAAACCTCTTGATGATACTGTGCACAGTGAACATTAAGATCTCTGGAGACTTGAAATTGTCCATGTTTTTGGACAATTTACACACTCTTTACACTTCTTTCTTTTCTCCATGCTCAGTGTGACACACAACACATAGGTTAAATAAACTAAATTTCTCCATTTTATCTGGTTGCAAGTGTGATTACTGTATTGCCCAGCGCTGTAACGTACCACAGATGTGCCTAAATACAACTTACAGGAGAATCACGTGCTTGAAAGGCAATTATTTCTTACAATTTTGACAAGGTGCCAATAATTTTGTCCAGTCCATTTTTGAGCTCTGTTTGAATTTTTTATCAACTTTTCTTCTCAGTTTTTCTGTTGTTCCAGTGCAAACAAAAACAACAAGTATGTGAATACTAAAACATTTGCAATTGCAATTTTGCAACTGCAAAGAAGGGTTGTATTTTGACAGAATTGCAAGGGAGCTGATATATTTGGCCATGACACACATATATATAATTTAGTAGTGATATTTCATCCATTGTTATTTAAATTGTGGTTTATTGTAGTCAAGGAAAATTAAACTGAATAGTCTAATATTCAATCTTCTTTATTTCAGATCATAACTCAGTGCGTTATGCAGCAGCAGAACTCTCCACTATCAAAGCCAACATGACTGAGCGTTTCCAGGACTATATGAAAGAACTGTCCTCCCTGAGTGCAGAGAGAGACCAGCTGAATTCCAGCCTTATGAAAAGGACAGAAGCCAAACGCAGGTTTGAGAGGATTTGCAGACAGAGTGAGTTTGGGCAGTGAAAGAAATGGCACATGGTATATGAGTGATGCAAGAAAATGAAAATTTGTGTAAACACAAATATCAGAAATATAAGTTTTTCTCTAAAGTGTGACATAATGTTAAGGTACTTGGTTTTCATGCCGGTGTCATGCCAAAAAGTGATTCTATAATAGAAAACCATTCTCGTCCCTAAAAGTGGAATAATGTTAGAGGACAAGGTGAGGTTAGTCACTGGACCCAACCCATTACCCACACTTCTGGAAGTCAAATCGACATCGATTAAATAAATTAACGTAAGACCCGGAACCCAATTCATACCTGTATCTCAGGATCACTGTGTACATCAATTATCCACGATATGGTCATCGCTTAACTCTGATCTCCAACTAAACATCCCAATACATAGCAAGCTGTGATGCATTACATTTACGAGGTGTTGCTGTAGTAGCTAATCAGTTTGGTCACTCATCTCAGCTCATCCAGGTTGTTTTCTGTTTATAAGCAGGACCTGCAGAATGATGTGACTGAGGAAAGTGTCTCATGTGGACGTGCAAAACATGACAGAAACAATTGATATTGTCATGTGCTCCACTGTAAACAGGATAAGCAGTTGTCACAATAATGTCTGTTGATTTATGTTACAGATAAAACTTGTCCTGCTGGATGGACAATGTTCAGCTGTTTCTGCTATTTCCTCTCCAATGACGCTGGTTCCTGGACAAAAGGCAGAGAGGACTGCCACAGTAAAGGAGCAGATCTGGTGGTCATAGACAGCGCTGAAGAACAGGTGCAGTGTGTTTGTGTGTCCATGTTTGTGTGACAGAACAAAGAGTGAGGACTGAGGAAATAAAGGAATGTTCACCTACAGAGAAGTTGTGGATAAATGTTTCTGGTCTGTGTGATGTTGAAATGCTGCGTGCTGTGAAGCTGCTGTAGCTTTTTTGTCCACTTTTGTAGAACTGAGGACAAATGAAATGAAGAATTCGTTTTTTTAAGAGTGTTAATTTCATTAACCAAAACTATGATGTAAATTATTTCAAGACCATTTTTTTCCTGAAATACTAAAACTAAATCTTCTTCTTTTCCTTTGGGCTGTTCCCTTTCAGGGGTCGCCACAGTGAATCATGTGCCTCCATCTAACTCTGTCCTCTGCATCCTCTTCACTCACACCAACTAACTTCATGTCCTCCCTCACTACATCCATAAATCTCCTCTTTGGTCTTCTTCTAGACCTCCTACCTGGGAGCTCCAACCTCAGCATCCTTCTACCGATATATTCACAGTTTCTCCTCTGAACATGTCCAAACCACCTCAATCTGGCCTCTCTGACATTATCTCCAACACATCTAACATGAGCTGTCCCTCTGATGTCCTCATTCCTGATCCTGTCCATCCTCGTCACTCCCAAAGAGAACCTCAACATCTTAAGCTCTGCTACCTCCAGCTCTGCCTCCTGTCTTTTCTTCAGTGCCACTGTCTCTAAGCCGAACAACATCCCTGGTCTCACCACCGTCTTGAACATCTTTCCTTTCATTCTCGCTGATACTCTTTATCACACAACACACCTGACACTTTTCTCCACCCGTTCCAACCTGCCTGCACTCGCCTCTTCACCTCTTTTCCACACTCACCGTTGCTCTGAACCGTTGACCCTAAGTACTTAAAGTCCTGCACCTTCTCACCTCTGCTCCCTGTAACCTCACCGTTCCACCTGGGTCCCTCTCATTGACACACATGTATTCTGTCTTACTGCGGCTAAGCTTCATTCCTCTGTTTTCCAGAGCAGACCTCCACCTCTCTAGATTTTCCTCCACCTGCTCCCTGCTCTCACTACCAATCACAATGTCATCTGCAAACATCATATTCCATGGAGATTCCTGTCTAACCTCATCTGTCAGTCTGTCCATCACCAGAGCAAACAAGAAGGGGCTCAGAGCCGATCCTTGATTCAGACCCACCTCCACCTTGAACTCCTCTGTCACACCTACAGCACGTCACCACGGTCTTACAGCTCTCATACATGTCCTGCACCACTCTAACATACTTCTCTGCCACTCCAGACGTCCTCATACAATACCACAGCTCCTCTCTCGGCACCCTGTCATACGCTTTTTCTAAATCTACGAAGACACAATGCAACTCCCTATGACCCTCTCTGTACTTCTCCATCAGCATCCTCAAAGCAAATACTGCATCTGTTGTACTCTTTCTAGGCATGAAACCATATTGCTGCTCACAAATGTTCACCTCTGCCCTTAGCCGAGCTTCCACTACTCTTTCCCACAACTTCATTGTGTGGCTCATCAGTTTTATTTCTCTGCAGTTGCCACAGCTCTGCACATCTCCCTTGTTCTTAAAAATTGGTACCAGTACTCTTCTCCTCCATTCCTCAGGCATCTTCTCACTCTCCAAGATCTTGTTAAACAAACTAGTCAGAAACTCTACTGCCACCTCTCCTAGACACTTCCATACCTCCACAGGTATGTCATCAGGATCAACTGCCTTTCCGCTCTTCATCCTCTTCAATGTCCTCCTCACTTCACTCTTACTAATCTTTGCTACTTCCTGCTCCACACCAGTCACCTCTTCTACTCTTCGTTCCCTTTCATTTTCCTCGTTCATCAACTCTTCAAAGTTCTCCTTTCATCTTCCCATCACACTCCTGGCACCTGTCAATACATTTCCATCCTTATCTTTAATCACACTAACCTGCTGCACATCCTTCCCATCTCTATCTCTTTGTATGGCCAACCTGTACAAATCCACCTATCCCTCTTTAGTGTCCAACCTAACATACAAGTCCTCATATGCTCTTTGTTTGGCCTTTGCCACCTCTATCTTCACCTTACGCTGTATCTCCCTGTACTCCTGTCTACTCTCTTCAGTCCTCTCAGTGTCCCACTTCTTCTTAGCTAACCTCTTTCTCTGTATACACTCCTGAACTTCCTCGTTCCACCACCAAGTCTCCTTGTCCGCTTTCCTCTTTCCAGATGACACACCGAGTACCCTCCTACCTGTCTCCCTGATCAAATTAGCTGTAGTAGTCCAGTCATCTGGAAGCACCTCCAAGCCACCCAGATTCTGTCTCAGCTCCTCCCTGAAAACTACACAACATTCTTCCTTTTTCAACTTCCACCACTTTGTCCTCTGCTCTGCCTTAGTCCTCTTCATCTTCCTCACCACCAGCATCATTTTACACACCACCATCCTGTGTTTTCTGGCTACACTCTCCCCTACCAATGCTTTACAGTCACTGATCTCTTTCAGATTACAGCGTCTACACAAGATGTAGTCTACCTGAGTTCTTCTACCTCCACTCTTGTACATCACCCTATGTTCCTGCCTCTTCTGAAAGAAAGTGTTCACTACAGCCATTTCCATCCTCTTTGCAAAGTCAACCACCATCTGACCTTCTGCAGTCCTGTCCTGAAGACCAAACCTGCCCATCACATTCTCATCACCTCTGTTCCCTTCACCTACATGCCCATTGAAATCTGCACCAATTACCTCTCTCACCTCTGTGGATGCTCTGCATCACTTCATCTAACTCACTCCAGAATTTCTCCTTCTCTTCTAACTGACATCCTACCTGTGGGGCATAACCACTCACAACATTGAACATCACCCCTTCGACTTCCAGCTTCAGACTCATCAACCTGTCTGATACTCTTTTCACCTCTAGAACATTCCTCACAAAATCCTCTTTCAGTATAACTCCTACTCCATTTCTCTTCCTATCTGACCCATGGTAGAACAACTTGAACCCTGCTCCTAAGCTTCTAGCCTTGCTACCTTTCCACCTGGTCTCCTGGACACACAGTATGTCCACCTTCCTTCTCTGCATCATGTCGATCAACTCCCTAGCCTTCCCTGTCATAGTACCAACATTCAAAGTCCCTACTGTCAGTCCTACATTCTTAGCTTTCCTCTTCTCTCTCTGCCTACGAACACACCTTCCTCCTCTTCTTCTTCGTCTTCGACCAACAGTTGTCCAATTTCCACCGGTACCATGTAGGTCAACAGTACCGGTGGCGGTCGTTGTTAACCCGGGCCCCGACCGATCCGGTAAAACTAAATATTGCAAAAAAAAACATTTTACATTTTTCATCCAAAAATAAAAACTAAATGGTAATAAAAGACTATCCTATTGGCCGACCAGTAAATTTTGGGACCTGATTATAAATTAGTTTTGTGAAAAAAATTAATTTGGTTTCAATCTAGTCTTTCTTTAAAAACTAAACTTTTTGTATAGTTTGATTTGTAATAGTTTAGTCTCAGTTTTGAGGCCACAGCCGTCGCCATCTTGTTTACAGTTACCATGGTTATAGGCATCTGTGTCTCTGCTCTGTAGAGTGATTCAGAAGCTGTGAGGACTAAAAGGCTTTCCAAGATTACCACCAATGTCCATTTCTCTGGCCTCTCTGACACAGGCTAAACATAGTTGGCTGGAGGTATTTGTCTCATTTGCTTTGGTTTAGGATGAGTAAGCTTCTTTAAGGTCATGTGGACTTTAGATATGGCAATTTATTAAAATGTAACTTGTTAATTAGTTTCTCAACTAAAGCATACAGTAAGTTGATGGGGTGCACACAAGCTTCTTAAAGTTCACATTAAATTGCAGTGAGGAAGAATATAATCAATGCTTTGAATACAGCAAACTGAGAAATATGTAATATTGCACATAAGTATTTAACCTGTGTTTGTGTTACTTATTCTATAAACAGTGTGTAAGCGGCACCAAATCTTTATTTGTATAGCAATAACATTGTTATGTGTTATTCGCTGGGTCATGAATATTAAACACAAACACACAACTATGTCACAAAATATTTTCAACTTTAATATTAAAACTGGGCAAATAAATAAATCTTCCCTAAAATTATAATTCAAATAATTAGGCAACTCAAAATATGATTCGTTTACTTTTCCAAATAATTAAAGAAATACAAGTGACCCATACGCTTAGTATGTGCGGCTTTACATTTCTGGTGAACCTGTATTAATTATCCCTCTTTCAGGACACTAATCACAAAAAATCCTGAGGACCTATTCCATAAGTTAGTGGACACACACACACACACACACACACACACACACACACGCACACACACACACACACACACACACACACACACACCTGGAGCTGGATTGGTTTGACTGATGGGGAAGAGGAAGGCACCTGGAAATGGATTGATGGAGCTTCACTGACTCTGAGGTTGGATTTGTGTTTTAGTTTTTTTTAGTTTTTGCAGCACTGCCTTGTAGCTAGAAGATCCCCAGTTTAGATCTATGTATAGTTATTAAGTGGACCCAGAGTGAGAGACGGAACCGAGCAATAGATGCGGGAAAAAGGCGGTTTATTGAAAGCACAACACTGGCAGGAACAGGAGGAAAGGGAGACCGATGGCATGCAGGAGACCGGCATATGAACAGGTGTCATCAGGGTTGTTGATTGAGTGCAGGTGTGGTGGCCACTGCAGCTCCAAGACAAACCAGAACAAACTGGGAGGTGGACGAGCAGGTGCTGTGACGGGTACAGGCTCCAGCATCCGCAGCCCTGAACAGAATAAGCAATCACAGATAACTGATGGATCAACGGACGCCCAGAAACAAGAGGCGCAGTTAACAGCAAGTAGACAGAGTTTACATCTGTTATTTTTCTTGTTTTCTTTAGTTACTGGGAAGAAAGTCAGCCAGACAATGGCGGTGGAGACACGACGTGGGGTGAGGAAGAGTGTGCACACATCAGAACTGGCAAGAAAACCGAAGAAAACTGGAATGATCGATCATGTAATGCTTCTCTGCGCTGGATCTGTGAGAAAATGGCTCAGCACTAGTGTAAATTATGTCTAGTTGCTTTTAGTAAGATTTCTGTTGACCTTATGTTTAATGACTGTTTAGTTGTGTTTATACCAAATATTATATTTTCTCTGTAACCTGGCCATATGACCAACTGCATGGCAGCATAACTGGGGAGGTTCTAAGTTCTGTCTAGAGAGGTGTGAGGAACATTCTGTTAAGTGCAATAAATCCACAGGGGCTGTTTTTTTCGATTTTCAAGGAAGTGGTCAATCTCTATAAATCTGGGCATGAACAGGTTTTTCGTCAGACTGATCTGAAAGCTCTTGCAAGAGTGTTGTTGCTTTGTGATCTTCAATAAACCCTAAATTCCTAACTCATCTGGTGGATTCATTAAATAGCCATGGCAGACATACAGCAGAGAGGTGTCCAGTATCAAAGATTCCTCCCTTCAGGTGGAGAATCTGTCATCCTGCAGTACCTTGATACTGCTCCAGTCTGAGTAGGACCCAGGCCAGTCAGAGGCAGACCTGCCCTAAATAACCTGTAGTGGTGTTTACTGATGTGCTACTTACTATGCTGCATACAAGGAAACTATTCCCAGCCCTTAACTTTCCACATTTTGTTACAGCCTTATTTCAAAATGGATCAAATTCATTATTGTCCTCAAAGTTCTACAAACCCCATAGTGAAAACGTGAAAGAAGTTTGTTTGAAATCAAAGCCAACACGCCAACAGTTAACCCAACCTTTTGCCAGCTGTGTTATAATGCTGCACCTAATATAATAATGTGTTCTATTTTTCCTTTCTAGTCCTTTGTATGTGGCAGATTGAGCCGAATAGGTTCTGTTAATCAATGAATCCAGGTTTTTTTATATCTTATTTACCAACTGACATATTTGCTGGGTTGTATTATTGGGCATTACCATGTATTCAAAGTATCATCAATGTGGAAGAAATCATAAAACTAGAAGTGTTGTTCTTATGGAGTTTTTACTTTGAGATGATCTTTCAACAGAGAACATGTTTGTATGTAAATGAAACAGGTGGTGCACAGGGACAAGACATATTACTATAAGTCAGACCT
This sequence comes from Channa argus, assembly GCF_033026475.1. Classification (NCBI taxonomy): domain Eukaryota; kingdom Metazoa; phylum Chordata; class Actinopteri; order Anabantiformes; family Channidae; genus Channa; species Channa argus. Next base: position 6,365,172 of record NC_090205.1, read on the forward strand.
CGACCCAGAAGGAGAATGAGCACACAAACACACACAGGCTGAGGAAAGGAAGTAAATTAAGTTTAATTAGGACAATCGGAGAAAACAAAGGCTGACTGCTCAAACTAAAAACACCTCGCAGAGAGAAATATTAATACAAAATACAACAAAAGGCCTCAGTGTGAGGGAGAATTCCAAAGATGCACAGACACAGAGTGCACTTTGAGGCAGGATTAAAAAGGTTCATACTAATCAGCAAGTGCAGACAGCTGTGCATCCATCCACAGCATCAGTCCAGGGTGAGACAATGACAGGGAGGAAGAGCAGCCACCTACAGAGGGAGACAGAGTTACAACAATAATAAGCAAAGCACACAAACACACAGGCCTTGACAGAGCATATTCATGTTTTATATGAAACATTTCCATATGTATGATGTCAAAACATTTACCAGTGTTAGATGTTTTTCTCACAGATCCATTGCTGAAACAATTCACATGGCGCGTCATGCCACATATAACCGTTTTGAATTTCAATTATTGCACAGTCCTCTCCGCTAGACGAAAGCCCAAACCAATCATTGGGTTCTCCCTCATCCCAGTTCCTAACGGATGAATGAAGAAAACAAAAAACAATCGTGAAATTGTGAATATCTGACATAAAAAGACTCTTGATGGTCTCTATGCTGATAAGTTATTAAATGTTATGACAGCAGTGGTGCAGTCAGAGCCAACAGTACTGAAACAGACAGGAAGTGTGTCAGCAGTCATTCTAGCAGCTCTGAGAGTCTCCAGTCAGTGGTGTTTAGAGCCAAATCCTAACTGACACTGTGCAGTGTGAAAGTCAGAAGGTGGCGACAGATACTGTTGTATTACAATACTGATAAACTGTCCATTTACTGCTGAAGGGTGAATGCAACTTTAAATAGCTGTGTACTGAGCATAGATTTAAAAGACTATTAATGTGTAGAACAAGTGGATCCTCACACTGGTTTACACAGTTACACAGCACAGAAACTGGTGAGAAAGAGCCGAATGCTACACTTACTGTCTCAGACACAAGATACCAAAGACTTTTTGTGGAATAATATCTGACTTTCTAAAAGAACATGTTACTGCTGCTGAAGCTATTTCTCACAGATCCAGTGTTTAGAAGCATCACATTTATATTTGTTATGTATCTGTTTAAAAGATTTGAAGTATATTTTACTGTATTTTGCTTAAATATAACTTAATATGTAAAAATATAACCTAAACTTAATACATTAATACTACTAATAATAATAAAACAGTAATAATACATAAAACTGTTTTACATACAATCAGAATAAATCTGAAGTATATTTAATATTATTACAGTTTTATTATCATTCACATAAGGTCCAACATGAACATTGTGCAGAGACAGAGACAACTTGAAGCCATTCAGACCCAACAGAAGATGCTTGTTTAACATTTTATCATCACAGTAAATTTCTTAAGTGCAGTTACTAGCTGACAATGAACAGGACATGAAAATCCACTTAAATTAAACTTGAACTTAAAGCATTTAAAGCTGCTCAATAAGTGAAGTAATCAGGGGTTAAACTGGGCAGGAGCTTCGTCCTCTTCATCACATTGTTGGCATTTTTGTTTTAAAGTCACCAAACAAATTTGAACTCCAGCTCAAGTTTTGAATTTAATTACATCCCTGTGGGTCTTAAACTGTAGCACCAGGTTTGTCTCCTTTAAAAAGATGAGCTGAGCACATCATCACACACTTCTTATAGAAAGTGTCAGTAACCATGTGAATCTGCAGCTGGGACATCGTTGTCTTCTTACTTTAGTCTTGAAGCTTTTTGTGCGACACCCTGATGGACAGATTCACTCTGTGAAACCAGCGATTTCAGCAGTTTCAAACATTGTTTCCTCTGCGTGTTTGAAGCAGTGAAGGTTTTTTTGATTTGTTTCTTAAATTCAATAATATCTGCAGCATTAGCTACAAACATGAAAATTATTTAATTACTTACACAAATAAAATATAAAATAAGAATTCTAATAATGTAAAAACAATTTTTGTACTCAAACAGTCAAACCAAAGAGGTTAAATAACTGGGGCTCAATAATCTCGTAAACCAAGATTTTAATTTTGAAATGTCTCACACTGCTAAAGTGATACGTTTGTCATGGTTCCATTGCACTTCCTCCCTTTGGACTTTTATTTCGTGGCCCCTTCTCCCCACTTCCTGTGCCTAGTTCTGTTCCTTAACTTTACCCTTGTTATTCCTCATTGTTTGCACCTGTTTCCTTCACTATTTAAGTCCATTCTTCCCCATGCTCCTCTGCCAGTTACTTGTAATTGTGTAAATCACAGTTACTGCTCTGAACGCTTGACTAATCTGATTGTTGTAACCTGTTTCTTGTACTCTGGACTCTGTGTTTCAACATCTTGTGGTCTGAGGTTTGGTAAATTCCTGTTTAGTAGTTTAGGTACTCATTTGATTTGTGTATTTCTGTTTTGTTAGTTCCCTTAGACTTTCCCCGGGTGTTCATTTGTTTAGTAGTTCATATGTCTCTTACCAGTGTCTTGTTTCATTTGATGTATTTCAGTTTGTTAGTCTTCTGTGGTTCAGTGGTTATTTTTATTCTTTATTCAGCAATCTCCGTAGTGTTTAATTGAGCTGTTTCCTGTAACCTCCTGTTAGGAGCATTTTCTGTTAATCAATTAGTTTTTATCAATAAAGTTTCTGTTTAGTCAGTCCCTCTCACGGTCTCTTAACTTGAGTTCGCCTTTGCCACAATTGTTACAATGTTACTATAGTGATATGTTATCAGAGCAGAATTTGGACTCAAACCACTGGATCAATGTGATCATAAATAGCTTCACCAATATGCAAATATTCTTTCTCTTCACTTACTTTACTCAAATACAGCCGTATATACTTGTGTATTTAGTCTTATTTTAACTTGGCTAAAATTCAGAAAGCAATGCTGCACATTTTCCTATAGTTACATTGCAGATACAAATTGATAAAACAAAATTTTACGAACTTTTAAATGCTGTTTTTTTGTGAATGAAGCTTTTTTTCAACACATAAACTGGTTAAAATCATCTTTACCCGCTGCTACATTAGTGATGTTCACTGTTAATGCAGGAATAATATAATTTATTATCTTTCTACATGAGTTATTTTACTTTTGGTACTTTAAGTATATTTTGTTTATCAGCACTTTTAATCAAGTGTTTAAAATACAGATTATTTTTTTTCTCTGTCAGTAAATCAGACTAATGTCCACAAAAATGTATTTCTTAGTGAAATTTCTACTTTTACACAAGTGCATCTTCAGGCTACTTGAATATTGAGTTTACAGATGCTACTGTACGTCCGCCACCATTGCAGGACACTGTAGCTACTGCAGAGCAAAGATATGTTTGTTTTTCTCTATTCATATGATTCACACTGAAATTCTTTCAGTAAGGTGCTGGTTCAAAAGGATGCTCCTGTTACAGGCTACAGTTTGTGCTGCTGAAACTAATTTAGGTCCAACCTCAGAGTCAGTGAAGATCCATCAATCCATTTCCAGGTGCCTTCTTCTTCACTGTCAGTCAAACCAATCCAGGCTCCTGCTGTGATGAAGCCTGAGATAAATTTCTGTATGAAAGCAAAAACAAATTATTAAAAAGTTAGTGTTCACATTTACCTTTGTCATTGACCTCAGTGTCCTAAAACATCCACACTGTACCTGTTCTTCATCACTGTCTATCACAACTAGATCTGCTTCTCTGTCTTTGCAGTCCTGTCTGCCTGTTTTCCAAGAACGAGGGTCAAGGGAGATGAAGTAACAGGAATAATTGAACATGTGCCATCCTGCAGGACACACTTTCTCTGTAAAATCTATTAAAAATGTAAAACATACTTAATCAGAATTGGTTTACTCATGGTGGTGGTGCTCATCTATTTTTATGTTCACCACAGTGACCTTACACTTTGTGTGTACTTACTGTCGGTAGAGGAACTCTGAAGCCTGTTCAGCTCTTTAGTCATTTCAGTGAGTCTGACATTCAGCTCGTCTCTCTCTGCAGTTAGGGAAGACAGTCTGACATTCAGCTGGTCTCTCTCTGCAGTGATGGAAGACAGTCTGACATTCAGCCGTTTTTTCTCTTCAGACACATCGGACAGTTTCTTATCACTGGCCTGGAGACACTGTGTCAGGTTGTCTTTCATAATGGAAAAATCTGCAGCTGAACCTCGATCTAAGTTACGGTCTGAAACAGATAAAACAATTCACAGTTCACTTTATTTTTTACATGACAAATATCATTTCTCCATTTGTTTCCAGTTACTGTAAATAAATCTATAAAATAAAAACATACATTTCTATTTGAAGCAAAACCACATGTTTAAAGTGCAGCAAAGAAGCTCACGCACAGATTGAGCCAAAGAATTTGGACAACGTTCATTGAAATGATATAAAAATATATGTACAATTCTTGCTATTTCTGTAATAGTGCATCACTGAAACGAATATGTTTAACTTGGTTTATATCATCAAATTATATCACAAAGTTTTATATGAGATATTGAACTTTTGTAATTCCCATAAAAATAATCTAATGGGAATTTTATAAGCACAAAAGCAATATAAGACGAGAAAATGGCTGAAATCTAAAGGTGAATAAAAAAACTGCCTGTGAACCAGACTCACAATAGATACCAACGCCGAGTCCAACCAGCAGGAAAACACTCAGCAGCCCCAAAGAGAGAGCAACAGCTCTATAAAATCTTCCGTCTGAGCTCCTGGGACCTGAACAGAGAAAAGACCAGTGAATATGATACAACAGCGATAATGATAATTCAGTCTTTCAGCATCTGTATAATTAAATTACCTGTTTGTGACATTTTTGAATCAACAAACCTGTCAGCATTTACATTCATCTCCTGCACGTCTGGAAGAAAGTAAATGGCAACTTAATTATGGAAGATCAGCTCTGCAGCAGAAGTGATGCTACGTGTAAATGAGGAAACTTCTGTTCTTTTGAAATTTTACAGGAAAGAACATCAAAATATATTTTGTTTGTTAATTACCCATCATTCATCACATCAGTTGTTAGCAGGAAATCAACCCACCAAAACAAGCAACCCACAGACACACAGACAGACACACACACACACACACCTGGGTGTGATTATCTAAAATTCTTATCTAAACATTTCAATCTGTATCGACTGCAGAACACATGGCAACTTCCTGCAGAGTGGTGCTGTTGCTTTTAGCTTGTTGAATTCTTGATTAATTACTTGTTGCCTTAGCTCAGTACTGAGTATGTTCATATATGATATAAGGTGAACTGATGAGACTGGCAAAGGGATTAAGACACTGTCATGTTTGGTGGAAATATTGTGTCAGTCTTTAACCGAGCTTTTAAAACTGACCACATAACCACTGAACAGTGGAATCAGCTAATAATCTGTAATCTGCCTGCTAATCTGCGTTCTCTGCTTAAGACCTTGGTAATGTGAGTTTTTGTCTGACTGTCTGATCCTCTGAATCCCTGACTATTAAAGATACTGTGGATTCTGAGCTCTGCCTCTGGCTCTCTGTTTTCTGGATAATTGGATTTGGATTCTGTGTTTAAAATGGAATCTGTGTTGTTCTGTATTATTGATATTTAACTGTATTATTGTAGTTTTATGGATCAAGGTGTTTGGATTGTGGTTCTGAACTACCCTGGTCTAATACCTAAGGACTCAGCAGAAATTGTATAAACACTAGAAACTGACAACACACACTGTCTGTGAATATGAAACCAAACCAGTCACAGCACAATGTGGGAAGGGGTCCAAGGTCATGAACCAGGAGGAGTGGATGACCAGAGAAAGATACACCGACCTCTGCCACCAGAAAATAACTTCTCACAGCTTCCTCTCTGAACTGATAAATGAGTACAATTTGAATACTATTACTAAATGAGTCATAAGGGTACAGTCATATTTAGTGTGATTTTGATTCTATAAAAGCACCTTTGTTAATTTATGTAGATTTACAGTCTATTTACTTTTTTCTTTCCTTCTCTCTGTCTTAAATCTGCACATGGGTGGCAAATCATTTGACGTCGTTCTAAGATGAGGTTCCACGAGTTCCCTCCAGAACAACCTCACTGGTCAGATTATTCAGTTCTGAAGAACTAAAATGAACATTACAGAAAACATTCCCTAGTTTGGCGTTTTGATGATTGTGTTGTAGAGTAAGTGTTTAGCTGAGTCATTTTTAAAGACAAGTACATGTACAATTTTGAAATACTTGTGCTTGTACTACTTCAGTAGATGTCAGGGGGAAATATTACACTTTTTACTCCACTACATTTCATTCTTACTCAGTTGTGAGTGTATCAGCTACACTAACTCAGTCCAACACAGCTCCAATAAATCCTCCTTTATGATGGAGTTTACTCCTTTATGAGTTTTTGATTCAGTGATTTTCGATTTCTGTTATTTAGCTTTATTGACACCAACGGGGTGAACAAAATAAAAGTGATACTATTACATTGTTAGTTGTGTTTACTGTTATGTTAACATAGTTAGTCACATTGTTGCTATATGCAGTGATAAACACATAGGTGCCAAAATAACTATCTATTGATTTAATTTAATAATTGTAATATATAAAATTTAATAATAATAATAATAATAATAATAATAATAATAATAATAATAATAATAATAATAATAATAATAATAATAATAATAATTGCTTATGTTAACTGGTGGTGATGCATCATAAACACACACTGAATGAGTAAAGTTCAATTGCAATTACAATAAAATACAGGGAGTTGACGTGACATTGACTTACTACACATTTCATTAACAATGACTGAGTTTGATTCAAATCAAACAAATGGAGAAACAGTTTGGCTTAGTGTTACAGAAACATTGTAGTTGTAATCACTGTCACATCTGACAGAGAAGTGGGCAGTTATGTGAGTATCACAAGACTCATCTTTGAGTTTTTAAAAGTTGTGAAGCCTCAGACATACGTAACAATATCTACACTGTGGTTTACAGAATTCACTTCAGTTTAGCTGTTAGCAGCAGGTTCACTGGCAGGAAACTGGAATGATGCACCTACAACAGACACACTTTAGTTAAATTCTGCTCCAGAGACTATTTGAATTCAAAATAAATCATCTCCACAATGCTGACGAATTCTGCCAAACTTCCAAACTGTGCATTTCAGTCCTCATCTGGTCAGAGTAAAGACGGCTGCACCCAGCTGGTCTTTCCCCACCAATCTGCCTTTGACAGCATTATCTAAGTTAGCCTTAACATGTATTTGCCATGTGTTTCTGAACATACATTTTTGATGTTTAATCTTGCTCGTTTGGATTTGTTACCATGTACAAGCTCCTGGTGGCTGTGAAACATATTTATTTAACATTATAGGAACTTTAATAGTTATGCCTGGAGACGCTAGCCACGGTTAGCATTCCTTGCAGACAACAGGTAGGCTGAGTAACGCTAAGCTAACTTCTGCTAGTTACGGTAGATTTACACAAGCTGAAACAAGTAGAGCACAGCACCTGTTTTGTATCAAGCTACTTAAACCACCATTGTGGGGCAACTTTAGAGCCAGTTCTTTAATTAATGTGCAGCACAACAGCTGCTTTGTCCTGAGGAGCCTGCACTGGCTTCCTCCTTCCTACACGCAACTCATCAGCCAATAAAATTCACTGCCACAGACGAAAATAGGTCAAAATCCAGGCTGGTTTATACAATCAAGACCAAGAACTACGGCTGGAAAAAACACACCAGCAGTTAACAACTTGGCACTGGGGCGAAGCACAGCAGAGATCAGGTAGTTTATACAATGAGCCTGAGGTGCAAATGACTGGCAATGAACAAACAGATAACACAGCAACAGCAGTAAGATGCAAATCAACTATCAGGTCATAAAAAGTCATAAAAACAAGCTGCATTCTCAAAACAGAAAGTCAGAATCATGACACTGACACAATGGAGGAGGAAACAGTACAGTGTGAAAATAGAGAAAAGAGACAAACACATACACAGCGTGAAATGTGTGAAAGGTAAAGAGACTTATTTAGACTCGTACAGGGCCATAACAGAACGCTTGTGTTAGTTTCTAATTTATTCAGCTGTGGGCAGATGATTTAACAACAAGAAGGCATCACTCCATGGTGAGGTTATTTACTGGACCCAACTGATTACCCGATTATCTGGCAATCACATCCACCCCTGATTCAATAAATGAATCTAATGTTTTGAAATCTTTGTTTTTTATTTTAAATAAATTTCCAAACAAAAATCACTTCTACAGAAGTTTTCACCAACTTTGCTTAATAGTTTGTTGAAACACCTTTAGCACCAATTACAGCCACAAGTCTCTTTGAGTATGACGCTACAAGCTTGACACGACAATTTTTGCACCATTCTTCTTTGCAGCACTTCTCAAGCTCCATCAGGTTGGATGGGGAGCGTTGGTGCACAGCCATTTTTCAGTTCTCCCCAGAGACATTCAATCAGGTTCAAGTCTGGGCTCTGGCTGAGCCACTAAGGGACATTCACAGAGTTTTTCCTGTAACCGCTCCTTTGTTATCTTGGCTGTTTGTTTAGGGTCGTTGTCCTTTAGAAAGATGAACCCAGTCTGAGGTCCAGAGTGCTCTGAAACAGGTTTTCATCAAGTATGTCTTGGTACATTGTTGCATTCATCTTTCCCTCCATCCTGAATAGTTCCTGCTGTCTCCCCGTTCCTGCTGCTAAAAAAACACGTGTCTGTATTATAATGTACTGTTATAAAGGAATCATTGTGATTATTAACAAAGTTTACTTTAACAAACTTCTGTCCACTTTACAACTTATAAACAGGAGTTGTTCTGATTTGAGGTCTTTCAAGTCGAAAGTCTTCTTCCAGTTTATTAATGCACATCTACTCTTGCTACCCATTATATAATTGAACAAATATTTAGTACCAAATAAACTAACTTGCAGGTTGTCTTGAAATTGTTCCCAGAGTTTTCATTTTTGTACCCAAAGTATGATAAATCACCACTGGATCATACAATGTCCATAACAGTACAGGGTCAAAGATGACACTGTCTCAGCATCATCATATCTCTGATGTCAACATGTTCACCAATGTTGTGCTTTTTTCTCACAGATCCAGCGCAGGAACGTTTTACAAGGCAGGTCGTTCCACTCTGCAGTGTGTTCTGTGATATGTGCACAGTCCTCTTCAGGCGTTTCATGTTTGCCTCCGTTATCAGGCTGGTTCTCCACCCAGGACCTGAACAAAACAAACCGATACCACAACAAGCACAGTAATGTAAGTATGTGACTTACTGTTCAGAGGAACTTGATGCTTGTTTAGGATTCTGGTCTTTAATGTCCTCAGTAAAGACATGAGGACTGTTTGACCTATTTAAACAGCTGTGGTGTAGCAGTGTTGGTGAGTGCATGTACAAAAGTTTTCATCCTCTCATTTTGAAATATATATAAAAAAAAAACAAAGATTGCTTTTCATTAACATTGTATTTAATGCACATGCAGCTGGTAAAATGTTCTTTCATCAAAAATCAAAGTAAATATTTAATTCATTTATCAAGGGGGATGCACAGTTTTGGACCTGACTTTACAAATTATAGATGACATTTTGATTTCTACAAGATAAAGCACATTTTTTACCCTACTTCAAAATCAGTGGAGATCCATTGATCCATCTTCAGATCTGTAAAAATGTTATAGTTTCTCCAATTATTTATGATCGTTTTAACCACATTACAATTTAGGAATATCTGATGATAAATTTAAATCCTTGCACGATGTTCAAATCAACCACATTTGTGATTAAAGTGCAATAAATATTAAATACAAACCATGTAAGAAAACAAATTACAAACATGTAAACTTTATAACATTTTTGTACACAGTATAAATTTTTCCCTCCAAATTACTACTAGATAAATGCAAAAAAGGTTTTTCATCATTCCTACTATGCAAACTTGAACATGCATAAATTGACAGTTTTATATGGATAATTATACTTATTTATATTTATATACTCTGTGTGGACAAACTCTGAAGCTTCTTCCGCTCTTCAGTCATTTGAATGATGCTGGCATTCAGCTGGTTTCTCTCTTCAGTCAAGGACGACACTTTGTTCTTAGCGTCCTGGAGACGTTCAGTCAAGTTGTTTTTAATGGTGGAGAGTTCTGCAGCTGCGACGAGCACCGAGTTATAATCTGAAATAATGAAGTGACGTGTTTGTATCTGATGCTCATAATTTAATCTTCATCCAGTCTACATTTGTAAAATACTACATTTGTAAAATGTAGACTGGATAGACTACACTGACAAGTATCGTAACACATATAATATTAGTATAAATAAACCATAAGTCAATTGACAAAAGACAGCAATAAAGACGATGTCTAAGACAAATAAAACCAGGACTTTACTTAAGAAAACCAGACTCACAGTGGACACCGAGGCCAATGAGTCCAGGAAAACACTCAGCAGCCCCAGACAGAGAACAGCAGGTCCATGACATCTCCTGGGACCTGAACAGAGAAAAGACCAGTGAACACAGAAAAAACCAGAAATAACGGATTATCCTCCTCTCAGTTTGTACACATTTTCATTCTCACCTGTCTGATCAGTTGAAGGTCTTGAATGAACAGACTTGTCATATTCAACATTGACATATACTTCCTCCATTAATCAGAGTGGACAACTGTCTCCTGGAAGGTAAACTGCATTTCATGTAAACTACGAAGGAAGTGACAGTTTAATGGCGGGCACTTCTTTACCAAAAAGCAATTTTTTAAGACAATGTATTTAGTTCTGTGTCTTGGGATGTTCACTTTAGACATTATTCACAACAACATTGTAAACAAAGTCACCTTCACTCTACACACTGATGCAATGTCAAGAGGGTTTGTGGCTTTGAAATTTCATAAGACTGTAAAACTAGATTAGATCACTTTCACTGTGAAGTGAGGTCATTTTGATTTGTTTTTACAGATTTGGGAGACTCGGAAATCAATAATTCAGAAGATCTCATTAGCTTTAATTTCTGGGCTGTAGCCCTGCACTCAACATTTAAACAAAAAACAAAAACAAAACTGAGATTCAATTTTAAAATTAAACTTCGACATGTTCTCAATAGACTCAACACATGTTGTCATGAACATTTAAGACCTGAGCTGTAGAACAGTCTACTCAGAATAACAGTCAGTGCCAGGGAGGACTTCTTGTCTGTAAGGTACTAGTTTTAGGGTTGGACCCAAGAAAGTGGTTCACACAACTACTCAGTTGAAAAAGGTTTATTATAAAAAATAATAGTTGGCAAAACAGGATGGAGATGTAGTAAGTCCCCAAATCGCTAGATGGTGCTGAACCCCTGTCTATGAGAGAGGACACGAACATGAGTATCTTGACAGTGACTTGTGGGATATGGTGCCTGAACATAAAAACAAAACTTACTAGAGTCTGTGGGGAGACGAGCAGAGTCTAGAGGAGAAGCAAGGCTCTTATGGGGAAGAGTGGAGTGTGGGCCTGGTAGAGTAGATAAATGTTGAAATGTGGCGAGGATGACTAACTTGAAGAAAGGAAATGGTGGGAGGAGTGTCCACTGGGGAAAGCGTGAGTGAGCGTGTGGAACATAGCCGTGGTTGAGTCTGCAATCCCTGATAGTGAAGAGAACTCCAAAATCCAATTAGTGATTGAGTGGAATAGTCTCATAGCTCTGGATTCCATAGTTCTCTAACGTGACACAAACATGGTTCTTGACATTGGAATGAGAATTCTTACAGTGGATATTCACTTGGTGAAGTCCTTGATACAGGTAACTTGAACACATGATGGATACTCTGTTACTTGTCAGAGTTCTGCATTAGAGTAGTAGATAATCACATAACTTGGTTAAAACGTAACATGACATGATCAAAATGCAGACATGACCTGGTAAATCTTCTCCTTATAATCACGTGGTTACAACTTGATCCCTCATGGGCAGATAACAGTTCTCATAATCCTGGTCATTCATTAGGTCGGTAACAGAGAGTCAGTAGGTAGCAGCTACTCAAATAACCGAAGTAGCAGCAGAGTCACGTCAAAAACGTAACGTGGCCTGAACCGTAGTTAGCAAAGATGATTCAGATGAAGACTAGAAAGCAGACGATGTGGCAGCTTGGTGAGGGACCTGAGGAGGTATATAAGCAGAGAGATGGTGAAGTTGGTGATCCTGACATTGTCTCCTCATCATTACATCACTGCCAGTAAAAAAGTTTGTGGTTTGACCTTTTACACAGTAAAAATAAATCTCAGTGGCAGGATGATGAGTGAGTGTAGTGTGTTGGTGTGTGCATTTGTATAATGACTTCAGACACAATATGTCTCCCATTTTCCACACTCTCCTTTCAACAAATTACTGAAATTCCGTATATACATTTAACCATGTGTGTCAGACTGTTTTGTTCAAAAAGCTACAAAAAATGTATATTGGCTGCTTATTAAGACGTTTAGATTGTTTTTATACTCAAAATCTAACTAAGCTAACTAAATCTAACTAAGCTGGTAACAAATCATCATCAGTAGCTTTTCCATCTAATCTGCACATCTTTGTTGCAAGTGTTTCTGTGGCTCCTTCTTATCAGTGTGCATGTTCTCCAGATCAGCAACCAGCTGATGTGTGTGTGCAGCTCTATCTCTGTATGACAACCCAATGTGGTCCATAGCTTTTTTCATATGTAGCACGTTGTATCATGGCTCTAAAATCTAAAATCCAACATTGTTAACCACACACACAGGAGCTGGTTACAAATGCAATAGAATTGTCACTATTCTTATTTTGAACTTTTTAAATTATATAGCACATTTAAAACAGTGAGAAGCTGCACTAAAGTGATTCTCAAACAGATACAGATATAAAATGACGTAAAGACCCAAAAAATACAAAAAACACAAAGAAGTAAAAATCACAAAAGAATCAAAATCAAAAAGTAAAAAATATTCAGTTGTACATGCACTGACCAACACAGCTACACCTCAGCTGTTTAAATAAAGAGGTCATAAACAGTCCTTGTGTCTTTACTGAGGACATATTTGAAAAAAGGCGAATTTTAAGACAAACAAATATAATTTGTCATCACCATTAAGAGAAGAAAATACTAATGAACTGTCCAAAACTGAAGGATGAATGCCAATTTAAATAGGTGCATTCTGAGCATAGATTTAAAAGATTATTTTTCTGTTGCAGAAAAAAAAGCCTCGGTACAAAACAGATACAAGTGGATCATCACATACTTTCTAAAAGCAAGTTTACATAATATACACTACTGTTGAGCCTTTTTCTCACAGATCCAGCTCATAGAATTGTTACATGACAGATCATTCCAGTTATTTCTAGTTTCACTGCCACTGTAGAAGTGTGCACAGTCCTCCTCACCAAACCCGATGTATCCACCACCGTTGTCAGGCTGAGTTGGCGCCCACTCGCTAAACGACAGGAAAATCACTTAGAAACTATGACATGACTACTGTCTTAAAATGAAGCAAAAATAATTGTTGTTTATTACTCAACTACTAATAAACTTATTGTTATCAGACTTATACATTGTTACTCTACCAGTGTATTGAAAACACATTTTAAAAATCGGATGAAAATTTAGGTCAATTTCTCAAATGCAGTTACTAGCTGGAAGAAAACAGGACATGAAAATCCACCTAAACTCAACTTTAATTTACAACATTCAAAGCAACTTAGTAGTGAACTAATGAGCCAGAGCTCTGTCTCCTTCAACATCACAGTGTTGGCATTTTTGTTTTAAAGCTTTTTTACCGTGTGTCAGACTGTTTTGTAACAGTTTTGCTTCTTAAATGCAACATTATCTGCAGCATCACATACAAATATTAAATGATCTAACGTCTGACAGGCGCACGCAGTAACACTGTGGCTCCTCATGATGCTCAATTCATCTAGTGCTTCATAGTTTTACAGACTGGAGAATGAATGAGTGTTTCTTAACCATCCAGGTCATCAGTGTGTTCTTACACCAAACACACACAAGTGGAAATTCTATATATCTGAGCAAACATTGCGCATTTACTTCACCTACAATACATGTTTATTCCATGAGCTGATGCATGTAACACATTGAAATACCAGCTGTTTCCTATTTTAGTTGATGTCCAGAGAAATGTATTTCTTAATGCAGTACTTTGTACTTATGTTCTTAAAGCAAAGTAAGAACAAAAGTCCAAATAAAAAACACTGACACTGAGTAAAGACTTTGTTGTACTTCTACTTGTAGTGTAGAGTTTGTGGAACATGCTCTACATCTTCCACCTCTGCAGTAAACTGTAGCTACTTTGGGCCAAAGATATGTTTGTTTTTATCTATGTTTTTATGAAGCATAAATTCAGCTAAAGAGAGGAAAATAGTCAACTACCAACAGTGTGTTTGGATTTAGGTCTGTGCTATTGTTTGTGTGTTATTCTGTGTTAAAATGAGAAATGAGATTTATTCCCCACAATTCTATCAAATGTTTGTTTCACTCAGATTATCAACAAGTAATTGAATAAAATAAATTAAATGTTAAACATGTTCTCACTTTTTAAAAAGATGAAATTGAGATATCTTAATGTTCCAATGAAATGATGATTCCTTTTGAAAACTCAGTCCAATAAACTCATATCTATGATTCAAACTAATGTTCAGGCTAAAGATTGTGCTGCTAAAATAGATTTAGGTTCAACCTCAGAGTCAGTGAAGATCCATCAATCCATTTCCAGGTGCCTTCTTCTTCACTGTTATTCAATCCAAAGTGGATATACAGGTCCTAGGATTTACAAAGACATATACACAACCTTTATTTTACTTGTAGAACCTATAGTACAAATTGGTGCATCATCTACTTTTATGTTCACCATAGTGATCTTACACTGTGTGTGTACTTTCTGTCATTAGACGAACTCTGAAGCCTGTTCACCTCTTTAGTCATTTTAGTGAGTCTGACTTTCAGCAGGTTTCTCTCTGCAGACACATCGGACAGTTTCTTATCACTGGCCTGGAGACACTGGGTCAGGTTGTCTTTCATAATGGAAAAAACTGCAGCTGAACCTCGATCTAAGTTACGGTCTGAAACAGAAAAAACAATTCACAGTTCACATTATTTTTATTTTTTTTACATGACATATATAATTTTCTCAATTTCTGTTTTCAGTTACTGTAATTACAGCTTTAGAATAAAAGCATATACATTTCTATTTGTAAAGCAAAACCACATGTTTAACATCATCCGACACCAGCTGTTCATCA
Source organism: Channa argus (assembly GCF_033026475.1). Taxonomy (NCBI): domain Eukaryota; kingdom Metazoa; phylum Chordata; class Actinopteri; order Anabantiformes; family Channidae; genus Channa; species Channa argus. The sequence goes on from NC_090205.1 coordinate 6,380,468, forward strand.
AAATTGGATAAAAATATGTGTCAGAAAATTCCTCCTCCTCATTCTGTAATTATATGGTTCATTATTAAAACAAATATTTTTACCACAGTTCATATCATCAAACTGTATCATCAACACAATGTATTACATCTGATATTGTTGAACTTTTTTCAATGCTCAAAATAAATAATACATGGAAATTTTAAAAACACAAAAGCAGTATAAGACGGGACAACAGCTCAAATCTAACAGTGAATAAAAAACTGCCTGTGAACCAGACTCACAGTAAACAACAAAGCTGAGTCGAACCAGCAGGAAAACACTCAACAGCCCCAAACAGAGAACAACAGCTCTATAAAATCTTCTGTCTGAGCTCCTGGGACCTGAACAGAGAAAAGACCAGTGAATATGATACAACAGTAATAATGATAATTCAGTCTTTCAGCGTCTGTATAATATTAAATTACCTGTTTGTGACATTTTTGAATCAACAAACTTGTCATGTTCAGCATTTGCATTAATCTCCTGCATGTTTGGAAGAAAGTAAATGGGAACTTAATTACTGAAGATCAGCTCTGCAGCAGAAGTGATGCTACGTGTAAATGAGGAAACTTCTGTTCTTTTGAAATTTTACAGGAAATCACATCAACATATAGTTTGTTTGTTAATTACCCATCATTCAACACATCAGTTGTTAGCAGTAAATCAACCAAAGAAACAAGCAACCCACAGACACACACACACACACTCTTGAATTTTTTCATTGCTTAACATAAAAATTATATAATTGTAATTTTAAAAACACAAAAACAGTGTAAGCTCAAATCTAACAGTGAATAAATTTGACAATAATGTTGAGCTGTACAGTTATATTTGCTCCATCATTCTAAAACCTACAAAATTGTCAGTGTACAATGATATAAAAAAGGGAAGTATCACATCTTCACACTTGAAAAGCTCATATTGTTGGTCTTTTTTTTTTTCCACTCAGTAAAAAAGCCGCCAGGTTTGTTTTTGTATTTTATTTCCATGATTCCAGTTTTTAAACCATCTGACAACATATCACAGCAACGTCAGTTTATTATTTTACAACTTAAACGTTTGTTAAAAGCTTTACCTGATTCCATTTCAGTAAAATCATTTGAAGTTATTTAAGGCTTTTCAGTTTCCTTTTTACATGTGCATTACTGCATTGATTAGTCTGACAGTAACCATTTGCATTTTAGCTGAAATAAAGCATTTTCTCTTACAGCAACTGAAACACTGGTCCAGTGTGTGCAAGGATTGGATGAGAAGAACATCACCCTGATGTGGGATCAGATCAGCCTCTGCTAACTCACTGGGGACAACTTAGAAATATGTCTGTGGGACTTGCCCGGTGGTAAGGCTGTCAGCAGGTTCTAAAGACTCAGTAGACTCCCCAAGAAATTGTATAAACAATAGAAACTGACAACACACACTGTCTGTGAATATGAAACCAAACCAGTCACAGCACAATGTGGGAAGGGGTCCAAGGTCATGAACCAGGAGGAGTGGATGACCAGAGAAAGATACACCGACCTCTGCCACCAGAAAATAACTTCTCACAGCTTCACAGCTAAATGAGTACAATTTGAATACTATTACTAAATGAATCAGAAGAGTACAGTCATATTTTGTATGCATCTTCTTATGCATATAAATCTCTAAAAAAAAAGAAAAAACCTTTCTGCTCTCTTGCACTTGTATCTCGTGAATTGTGAACACTTTTCTGATAGGACTTTGCTTTGATGTTTTCTCCTTGACTTAGATGTTTGCTGCCTTGTACCTCACTTGTAAGTCGCTTTGGATAAAAGCGTCTGATAAATGACTAAATGTAAATGTATGATTTTGATTCCATAAAAGCACCTTTATTAATTTATGTAGATTTACAGTCTATGTACTTTTTTCTTTCCTTCTCTCTGTCTTAAATCTGCACATGGGTGGCAAATCATTTGACGTCGTTCTGAGATGAGGTTCCACAAGTTCCCTCCAGAACAACCTTAGTGGTCAGATTATTCAGTTCTGAAGAACTAAAATGAAGTGCTAATAATATTGATGTTAAAACAATATTTGGAGTCAGAAAATCCTAAAAATGGAAAAGGAAAGAGGAAAGTTTTCATGTAGAAGCTGTCGAACGTCAGGAGTCCCGTTGTCATCGGGTTAACGATACTTCTCTTGTCTCGGTAAGCTAGCTCCTCAGCATGGTTATGATTGCTGTGTGCGTTATTATTAGTTATTTTGATAATCAAGCATTAATTTGATGTTTTAGCGCCGTGCTGTACCGATCTTAATCATCTGGGAGAGTTTACTGAAGTGTAAAGAGTGTTTTGATAGTAATAGTTACTAAGAGAAATTCGGTAAAATATTCCTTTCTCATGAAGATGCTGAGTGAATGCAATTAATGTCGCTGACTTATACTGTGCAAGGAGCATAACGGTTATTTCATGATAAATCTGAATTATGAACACGTTTTGTGGTGGTCATTTTAATGTAAAATGTATAAAGTGGTACTGAAATATAATTCTAAACAAGGGATTGTGTAATTGAGACTGTGGAAATTGAACTAGGGTGTGGTAAAATATTAAAACTAGTATTGACAGGTAATGTAAGTACCAGCAGTCTAAGCATATAGCAGCATAACTATAACTAACTATATGCTTTATCAAAGAGGAAGGTTTTAAGCCTGGACTTAAAACTAGAGAGGGTGTCTGCTTCCCGAATCTGAACTGGGAGCTGGTTCCACAGGAGAAGAGCTTGATAGCTAAAGGCTCTACCTCCCATTCTACCTTTGGAAATTCTGGAAACCACAAGTAGGCCTGCATTCTGAGATCGAAGTGGTCTACTGGGATGATATGGTGCTATGAGGTCTTCTATATATGATGGAGCCTGACCATTCAGAGCTTTATATGTAAGAAGCAGGGTTTTAAATTCTATTCTAGATATTATGTGAAGCCAATGGAGAGAAGCTAGTGAAGGTGAAATATGATCTCTCTTGATAGTTCCAGTCAGCACTCTTGCTGCAGCATTTTGGATTAATTGCAGGCTCTTTAGGGAGTTACTGGGGCATCCTGAAAGTAGGGAATTACAGTAGTCCAACCTAGAAGTAACAAATGCATGGACCAGTTTTTCGGCATCACTTTGAGACAGGATGCTCCTAATTTTGGCAATGTTCCGTAGGTGGAAGAAGGCTGTTCTAGAGATTTGTTTTATATGTGAGTTAAAGGACAAATCCTGATCAAAAATAACTCCAAGGTTCCTTGCAGTAGTACTGGAGACCAGACTTATGCCATCTAGAGTAACAATATGGTTGGACATCATATCTCTGAGATTTTTAGGCCCAAATACTATGACTTCAGTTTTGTCTGAGTTTAGAAGTAGGAAATTGTGGGACATCCAGGCCTTTATGTCTTGTAGGCTTGAAGCTTTATTAACTGATTATTTTCATCTGATTCCATAGATACATATAGCTGGGTATCATCAGCATAGTAGTGGAAATGTATGGAGTATTTTCTAATAATGTTGCCTAAAGGAGACATAAATAAAGTAAAAGGTATTGGTCCTAACACAGAGCCTTGTGGAACTCCATAGCTAACCTTTGTGTGCATGGAAGATTCATCAGTAATATGAACAAAATGAAATCTATCAGATAAACAAACCTAGTGAAGTTCCTTTAATCCCAATTTCATGTTCCAGTCTCATTAATAAAATGTTTGGATCAATGGTATCAAATGCCGAAGATCTAACAGAACAAGTATAGAGACTAGTCGATTATCTGAGGCCAACAGAAGATCATTGGTGACTTTTACCAGTTCTGTTTATGTACTATGATGAACTCTAAATCCTGACTGAAAGTCTTCATACAAATTATTATTATAAAGTTGATCACATAATTGTTTTGCAACTACTTTTTCAAGGATTTTAGAAATTCTCTTATTTCAGAAATGGTTGCTTCTCTTTCTGTATTTAGGATTTTGGTCTTTGGTTTTGTCCTCAGTTAAACCACAGTTAAAATGAGCTCTTCGCTGAAACTCACGTGTTTCAGTTGTATTGGACCAAACACAAATTAATTCCACATGTATTTAGATTTAAACAAATTGAAGCATATTTCCGTCTTACTTAAAAGTTAGTGTAGTTCCATCGATCCATCTCCAGGTCCCCTCTTCATCACTGTCACTCAAACCAATCCAAGCTCTCATTCTGGTGAATGCAGAGAGGAATGTCTGTTCAATTGAAACAAAAGAAAATCGCTGCAATTATATTTTAGTTGTAACCAGCAGGAGTGAGACACAAAGACACAGCACACACACATTCATATCCACAAAAAAAGCTGAAACACTTCCATTCATGATACAGTGGATTCAGAAAGCAATCACATGCTCATATTTCTTCCTCATGTCCATATCACCCATATTTATTATAATAGTGGCATAACTATTAGATTGGCCTGCAACATCAACAATGTATAAAAATATAAAGTACGGATTCATTCATTTTCGTGCAAAACTATCACTTTACATGTTGTCACTTTAAAAAAAGATGTGTAAAAATTCCTGATCATGTTCATCATTCTTTGTTTGGACACACTGCACCTGTTCTTCAACACTGTTAATGACCACCAGGTCTGCTCCTCTCTTTCTGCAGTCCTCTCTGCCTTTTGTCCATGAACCAGACTCAGTGGACAGGAGATAACAGGAGTAGCTGAACATCATCCATCCTGCAGGACAAGTTTTCTCTGCAACGTAAAACAATAGATATTAGAAATGTATCAAGACACAATATATAGTGAACAGTTCACAAGTCTAAATCCTTGACAAGATCAAATTTCCTGTCCCTCACTGCCCACACTCACTCACTCTGACACTTGTTCAGTTCCTCTGCTGTTTTATTGAGTCTGGCATTCAGCTGGTCTCTCTCTTCAGTCAGTCAAGACACTTTTTTCTTACTGTCCTGGAGAAGCTCAGTCAGGTTGGTTTTGATGCTGGACAGTTCTGCAGCTGCACCATGTGCTGAGTTACAATCTGAAACCACATGAATTCATATAATTTAATACCACATACTATTTAGCCAGGTCTTATTCTTTGCTATCTTTATAATCTTTAAATCTTTAAATCTTTATAATGAACTGATGCCCATAATTTAAGTTCCATATGCTAAAAATCTTCACCACAATCCTAAACTTTTAATCCTACAGTACAATTATTGGATTTTCCTCTTATGCCCCGTTTAAAAAAGCATTAAAAACAGTGGTTAACCAGGGGGTCCTAGGCAAAGAAGTGTAATGAGGCTCCTCAGTATCAGTGTAGCACAGTATACAGCCTTTACAGGAAGCTTAAGGGGATTTGTTGCTGACTTTGCTAAATGTGCCAAAATGAGGGGCCACTGGGGCCTTTTCCTCATTTTTGGTTGAGGCATCAGACATTTGCCTGTTTTGCCTGTTCTGATGGTACAACTCTGTAAACATAGCAATATACCTATTGACTATATTGATGTAGAAATGCTGTTGATGACATTGATATAATAAAACATTTGCATACAGGCATAATGCTAATATACTATTACAGAAGAAGTGAAGTGTGCTGAACAGCTACATCCACTTTTCCTGCTAAACTTTGTCTTTTTAGTCAAAACTACGAATTCTAAAAATAATTCAATTTTTACATTTTAAAATGCAATAAAAAAATTTTGAAATTCAAAAAGAAGTAAGAAACCTGAAAAGGTAAATTTGTAAAAGTATATGACAATACTTCTGAAACTCATAAAGTGACTCTGGTATTAACTTATAAAACACAGACTCACAGTGGACACCGAGGACGATGAGTCCAGCCAACAGGAAAACACTCAGCAGCCCCAGACAGAGACCAATAGTTTTATAAAGTCTCCTGTCTGAGCTCCTGGGACCTGAACAGAAAAAGACCAGTAAACACAGTCTTAGATCAGAAATAACATATGATTAAAACAGACTTAATCTCCACTCAGCAACTAATTAAACATTCTTACCTGTCTGATTTGTTGAAGGACTTGAGTGAACAGGTTTATGGTCAACATTGATATATATTTCCTCCATTGATCACAGGTTTGTTAAACTGCCTCCGAGCTCTGATCAGCTTTGCAGCACATTACATGTAAATGATAAAGACACTTTGGTTTCAGATACTAAGAGGAAGTGATGGGCCTTGTGGTTTTGATAGTGGGCAATGCTCATTAGAAGACACAGCAGAATGTGTGATTAAGACAACCCAGCTACAAAAACACAACAGACTTTGACTGTGTGTGTTGCTGCACGTGAGACATTTCTATTGAGTCTTTCTGTCTCTGCTGAATTTGAACTCTTGGGCAAAGAGAAGAGCACGATTGTTCTCTGTTTGATCCATCTCTCTGCACTTATGTCCATAAACCTGTTTGTTTTCCAAATTAGAGCAGAGCAGATTTTAAACCTAATTAAATTAAATCAACTCTTTCTTTGAATGTCTCAATTGTTTTGTACATACGTAGACACAACTTAAATGCTTAATTGCTCTACTTCATTCCCTTGTGGTTGGTCTTTTTCTTCTCTGTGTCTTTCAGCAGGTGTCCTCAGCTTTGGAGCTGTGTGTTTCCAATGTGCAGTTACTGACTCTGTCAAAACCGTAAAAGATCCAAACCAATTCCAGACCACTGACATTTTTCTGTAAAAGCTTCACTCGTCTTATCCTTACGTATGCTCACCTTCTTTTTATTGATTTTAATTCTGCATTTGATACAATACGACTTTATCTAATACTTAAGAAATTAGGACAGATGAGCGTAACTTTTTTTTATTAATTTGTGTCTCTGTTTTCTGATCAGTACTGGTGTTGCTCAGGGGAGTGTGAGCTCTACATTGCATAAAAATAGATGTGTGAACACCAATGCTTTCAACCACATACTGAGGGTTCAAGATAACACTGCTATTTTCAGGCTTTGACACAGAGAGATATGTCGATACGCCACATTATTAACAAAAGAGTTTATGAAATGGTGCAGCTCCCACCATCTCATGGTCACAGACCATAGTAAAGTTAGGGTTATACTGGTAATATTTTGTTACTATATGTTATTTTGTGTGTTTTTGTATTTATGATTTGCAGTGTTACGTTTTGTCTTGTTTTACCATGTTTACCATAAATATCAGCCTCATTCAAATGAGTGAGTGACAGCAGTGAGGTACAAGACCCACAGTACACAAAGAATCCCAGAAAACACTGCTGCAAACACAGTTTTCCATATGAACCTGTCAATGTAGGCAAATGCTTGTGTTTGTACACTAATGGCGTCCAAAGGCCGGAGATGACATAGTCAGATTCTCTGTGCATGGTAACATTAATACCACTTAGTGGACAGGAGTCAGCCCTGATAGACGGGTATCGAACCACACGGGTCATCACAGCTTGCAGTGTATGTGGTTGTACATGCTGAACCCCCGTCCATCACAACATTGAGCAGTTGCATCTAATGTTGTGATGTGTTACATAATTGCCAACAGGACAAAAGCCAGGAGAACAACAGCTCTATGAAATCTCCTCTCTGAGCTCCTGGTACCTGAACAGAGAAAAGACCTGTGAATACAGTCAATGATACAACGGTACCAACACAGGAAGCAACATTATTTGAAGATCCACCACAGCTATAAAGAAGTGAAACATGAGAACATGTTGTTACTGTTTATCCGTCTTTAATGAAGACAGTTATTCATAAATCATTCAGTTTATTCACTAGGAAGATAAATGAAGAACAAAGCAAAATTCAACCTGCCACCACTGATGCACCTTTAGGAGGATTTGGAGAAAGAGTCATAACTAACATGGCCACAAGATGTCACTGTTAGATTCAAGCAAACACACAATTTGAACAAACACTCACTGTTGTTTAACATTCATTGATAACAGATGACCGAAAATCTTTTGTCATGTTTTGTGTGACTTGAATCATTTATTTTAGTCTGCTGTCAATATGTAGATTATTTGAGATTTGGAACTTTTAGCAATTTACATTTTAAAATAAATGTATTTCTGTATTTTTAAGATTATTGTAACATTTGAAAGATGCTTTTAAAAACATTGTAACTTGTGTAATTTTCATGTAAAATGGGCTCTAATGTGAGTGAGGCATAGAAATAGCACATGTTTATTTAATATTAGAAATAAATGAACGATGCTCTCATTTACTAGCCAGTACTTACTGTAATATTGTTTTAGATTCTTCAAAACAATGTAGTCTGATATAAATTATAGAAAAACTAAGCTCTCAGACCTCCCAATAAAGTTGATGTATATCAGTTTAAATAACTTATGTAAACAAAATTACTAACTGGACTCTAAATAATAATAATAATAATAATAATAATAATAATAATAATAATAATAATAATAATAATAATAATAATAATAATAATTCTTGCATAGACCTTGTATACATGTGCCCTGTTTGGCTTCATTCAACAGGTGGCTCATTTCAGAGGCAGTTTGTGCTGCAAAAACAGTTAAGTCCAAACTCCGAGTCCGTGAAGCTCCATCAATCCTTTTCCAGGTGCTTCCCTCTACATGGTCTGTCAAAATGGGGAAAAGTGTCTTAGAATTTTACTGTTTACTGCATTAACATTACACATGTTCTAATAGTTGGATGCCTGACATTCAATTTTATGGGAGCTTTAAATCAATGCACTCTTTTGTACATAGGAAATAAGTCAGGCTGTGTGTGACAGTGTAAAGGACAAGCACTGTTTAAGTATAATCGTTTGAACTCATGAGTTGACCAGATGCTATGAAAACCAGAATCCCTAATTATCAGTCTCGTGCAAGGTACAACACAAGCTAGACACAGATAGATAAATAATATAAAAGCATGTGACGGAAGAGCTAATAATCTAAACAGGACCAGACAGCCGGACCTGGCATGGTGTCGACCAAAGGATTAAAAAAGCTGAGATGAGACATTAACACGGAAGAGCAAACTCCTAAACATCTAACATTACAGCAACTTGAGAGAGTGGAGAACTCCTCTGCTGGGAAAAAAGGGACAGCAGATCATGCTGTTTGATCTCAGACACACTATTTTTAAGCCCGACGGAAAAACTAATGTTGATACTGATCTGAGCCTAATCACCTCCCAAGATCAGGACAAACTGTGTGGAGAATAATGTCAGCTTCAACTCCAAAACCCACTCGCCTGCAATTTTGGATGCATACTAATGGGGTGGACATTGGATCAAGCTCCTGTGAATGTGTGAACGGGAATGTGATGCTGCATTGCCAAATTAATGCGACAAAACATGAGGCAAAGGAGACTGTGGCTGAGGACTAGGATGAGATCTTTTTGAACTCAGCTGAGATGTGGACTTTATTAGAGCTAATCTGCCAGATGCATCAATGTCTGTGTGTTGACCTTATTGCACGCTAATATTTAGGACTGAAATTAAATTAATTTAAATTAGCCAAAGCTCCTTAACTGATCACAGTTAAAAAAATAACGACAAGGTTTTCGGGGAACCTTGATAGAAATTACTGGATACAGAACAGATTAATGTCATCTTTAACCAATTTGGTTGGAACAGGGTCTAAAAGACATGTTGTTAGTTTTGAGGAAGCGATATTTGAACTTATCTCAGTGAGATCTATGGGTGAAAAGCAGTCTAAGATGGATTGGGGCCTTATTGAGGATTCTAGAGCTGTTGTATATGAAGATCTATCTGTAATATTTGTAGGGAGGATCTGGTAAATTTTTTCCCTAATGGCTACAATTTTAGTAGTAAAGAAAGTCATGAAGTCATTGCTGCTCAGAGTTAAGGGAAAACTAGGCTCAACAGAACTATGGCTCTTAGTCAGCCTGACTACAGTGCTGAACAGAAATCAGGGGTTGTTCTTGTTTTCTTCTATTAATGATGGATAATATGCTGTTCTGGCATCACGGAGAACTTTTTTGTACATTTTTAAACTGTTTTTTCAGGCTAACCGGGATTCTTCTAAATTAGTGGAACACCACTTCCTTTCTAACTTTCGTGACGCCTGCTTTAAGCTGTGCATTTGTGAATTCTACCATGGAGGTTGGCTCCTCTGATTCACTGCCTTCTTTTTCAGAGGGGCAACTGTATCTAGTATCTTACGCAGTGAGGCTGCAAATTCGTCAACTAAGTAATCAATTTGTACAGGAGTAAGATGGCTACTCACCATAGTATTGACACATGGTGGTGAAAAAGATGAGTTATAACTATGTTTAGGTCTAGGAATTATTGATAAGCTAGAATGGAAGATTGCTGCTACTCCTCCACCTCAGGCTGTGCTTCTAGGAACATAATTTAATTAATATGACTTGGGGGGGTTGACTCATTTAAACTGACATATTCTTCCTATTGCAACCAAGCTTCAGTGAGACAAAATAAATCAATTTGATGATCATTTATCAAGTCATTTACTAACAGAGATTTAGAAGAGAGAGATCTGATATTTAATAATCCGCATTTAATGGTTTTGGGTTTTGGTCCAGTATGAACAGTAGTCTTAACTTGAATTAGATTTTTATGATTAACTCCCCTTGTGTTCATTTTTGGTTTAAAAAGTTTAGGTGGTCATGGAACAGACATAGTCTCTATGGGGCAAAGAGCAGTGTGGTTTTCTGGGTGAAAAATTTGAATCCATAAGAGCTGCATTTTGTCTGCTGGATGCAGGAGAGTTGAGCACATAGAAGCCACAGGTGTTTTCAATGGTCAGTCAGACTCCGGAGACTGATATATGGTGTTTCTTCAGTACATGGGAAATGTGTGTGCGTCAGTAACAATGGAACAGGCCAGGAGAACCTGGCGTTTGTCCCAGAATTAAACATTTCCCAGCGACTCTGTTGAAAACAGTAGGGGCATAGAATTTTTGGCAAGAAAGAGGAAGAGAACAGGATATGATGTTTTTCCCTGAACTGTTGCTAAGGAGGAGAAAGATGGGAGAGTATTAGAGTCTTTTTGCCTTTTTGCCTGTCTGACTGATGCTTTATCCACAGCATTAACCATCTGCCTTCATACACCTGTACAGCTGGACTGAGGTCAGGTGACCCTGGAGGAGAAGGTCATCCCTGGTGGGCCGTAACAAACTCCCTGGCAGCATTAGCTGTGTGTATGAACCAGTGTGAATGTGAATTCAATAAAAGAGCCTAAAGCCAGTGCTTTAATATTCTTTCATGTTAAATATGATAAACCACACAGGCAAAACCATTAAAGTGTGTGACTGGACAAGTTGCAGGCTGTACTGTACTATACTGTCTAACCTGTTGCTGGTTGTATCCTGGTTGGTTATCACCAGTTTATAAGGTGCAGTTGTGCGCAGCCTCAGTAATTCGTCCTCCATGATTACGATGTCAGGGTGAGCAAGTTTCTGCATCAGCTTTCCCATGAAGGAACCGACTACAAACAGGACACAAATCACTTCCGTTAAACACTTTGGTGAACAATCTGCATCCACAAACCAAAGCTAAATACATTTATTAAAAAAAAAAAAAAACACAAGTCAACACACCCTCCAGCTACACACTAGTCTTTTTAGCCTTTAGCCAAAGTCAAGAGCAAAACACCACAAAGACAGGTAAAGGTGAGACTCACCTGAGGGACTGTGGAGGCGTCTCTGCGCTCCTCTGGCTTTACTGACCGGCCTCGGTGCTTAATGTTTTCTTCACTAAGCCTGAGTGCGAACTGTAAGGCAAACTGTGTGCTGAACCTTACTCTGCCTGTAAGGCTGAGCCTGGGAGTCCGAGCTGAGGGCAAACAAAAACTTCCAACACACACTAATCGTTTTACGCGCACACAAATCTTGCAGACGGAAGAGCAGTAGCAAAATTCCACCGATAATATCAGCACTTTCCAGCACTTTTACTTATAACCTAAGTGTTTTCTCAGATTATTAGACATTTACAGTCATTTTTTTGAGTGAATAAATTTTCACATTACACACACACAAATCCTTGTACACATACACATAATTTTGCTACTATTCTACTTCCATATACAGAGAAATCTAAAATGAAGCAGTTTTCCCTGCAGAGGAAAATGCAGAAATGCATTTTCTGATTAGTCTATTGTGTTTGTATTTATGTTAAAGACCTGTGTCATAATGCTACAAAATTAATGTGTTGTCTATTTTTTAGTCCTTTGTATGTGGCAGATTGAGCTGAATATGTTCAGGTAAATGAATCCAGGTTTATAAAAAAATTAAAAATAAATCTTATTTCCCAAATATTTGACCTCTAATTGACAGACTGACATGTTTGCTGGGTTGTATTATTAGGCATTACCATGTATTCAGAGTATCATCAATGTGGAAGAAATCACAAAAGTAGAAGTGTTGTTCTCATGGAGTTTTTACTTTGCATGAGATGATTTTTCAACAGAGAATATTATTGTATGTAAATGAAACAGGTGGTGCACAGGGACAAGATATATTACTGTAAATCAGACCTCGACCCAAAAGCAGAATGAGCACACAAACACACACAGGCTGAGTAAAGGAAGTAAATTAAGTTTAATTAGGACAATTGGAGAAAACAAAGGCTGACTGCTCAAACTAAAAACACCTCGCAGAGAGAAATATTAGTACAAAATACAACAAAAGGCCTCAGTGTGAGGGAGAATTCCAAAGATGCACAGACACAGAGTGCACTTTGAGGCAGGATTAAAAAGGTTCATACTAATCAGCAGCAAGTGCAGGCAGCTGTGCATCCATCCACAGCATCAGTCCAGGGTGAGACCATGACAGGGAGGAAGAGCAGCCACCTACAGAGGGAGACAGAGTTAGAACAATAATAAGCAAAGCACACAAACACACAGGCCTTGACAGAGCATATTCATGTTTTATATGAAACATTTCCATATGTATGATGTCAAAACATTTACCAGTGTTAGACGTTTTTCTCACAGATCCATTTCAGAGAATGTCCACATGGCACGTCATTCCACTTGTGACCTGTTTGAACTTTAATTTCTGCACAGTCTTCTCCATCAGTTGAATATTTAAGAAGATTATCGGGCTGCTTCACATCCCAGTATCTAACCAGTCAATGAACAAAAAAACAATCGTGAAATTGTGAATATCTGACATAAAAAGACTCTTGATGGTCTCTATGTTGATAACTTATTAAATGTTATGACAGCAGTGGTGCAGTCAGAGCCAACAGTACTGAAACAGACAGGAAGTGTGTCAGCAGTCATTCTAGCAGCTCTGAGAGTCTCCAGTCAGTGGTGTTCAGAGCCAAATCCTAACTGACACTGTGCAGGTGAAACAGTGTGAAAAGGTTGTCGGCTTCTATTTCTGTCAGTTTTGTTCCTCAGTAAAACCACGAAGGCCTTTATGAGCTCTTTCTAGAAACCTCTTTGTTTCAGTTGTGTTGGTCCAAACAAACATTTACAGAGATATTTGGATTTAAAGAAGGTGAAGCACATTTCTGTCTTACCTAAAAGTCTGTAGAGATCCATCGACCCATTTCCAGGTTCCCTCTTCAGCTATGTCAGTTAAACCGATCCATGCTGTCTGATTGGTGAATCCAGAGAGAAATTCCTGTTCAATACAGAGACAGAATTCCACAGTTTTTAAGTTCTAGTTTTAACCACATTACATCTTCACATGTGTGTTAGGGCAGAGACAGATTACACACACTTTTAAAATAAAAACTAGTGTAAACGTATCAGATAACAAATTGAGATCCACAACAACCACATAAGCTAAAAAGTTGGAGTTATTCCATTTATGTTACGATGGATTCAGAGAACAGTCAAATGCTAAAATATCTTCCTAATATAAAATTACAATTATTAAATTGGCTTATTGCCAAGAACAACAACTTAGAAGCTAGAACTGAAACCTTTTGACTATAACTAGATTCAGGCACAAAAACAAGACAGTAACTGTCTTGCTCTACAGTCTGTCTCTGGTCCAACACAGTGAGAGACACAGACAGACAAGGATTCACACTCACATTCACACCTACTGGAAATTTAGAGTGACCAGTTAAGAAACATGGGAGGAGGAAACCAGAGTGGTAAAGATCATGGGGGGAACTCATTCTGACCTCCTCCCTACAAAGACAATGTCAACTTTAAATTACCCATTTCCCACTAGTCTTAGTCGTGCTAACGTGCTTGTAGGTGGTTCTGCAGAAATGGCCTTTTATGTCCTTTAATCAGTCTTCATTCCTTATTCAGCCACACACACATGGACACACACACATGCTGTACCTGTTCTTCTGCACTGGTTACGATCACCAGATCTGCTCCTTTATTCTGGCAGTCCTCTCTGGCCTTTGTCCACGAACCAGACTCAGTGGAGAGAAAATAAAAGGACCGGCTGAACATTGTCCATCCTGCAGGACAAGTTTTTCCTGTAACATATAAGACAGCAGACAATAGAAGTCAGTCAAGACAAACTCCACCTGTTGCCAAAGAAAGACAGTGTGAGGTAAAACATGCAAATGTGGCACAGAGGTGTTTTTAGTGTCTGACTCGTGTTTAGAATCACAGAAACATGACCTCAACATGTTAACATTAGTTCATTAACTTACACAAACATTGTTTGTGCAAACATAAGTTTGTCTAAATGGACTTGAATCTAATATGGAAAATACAGTTGAATTCAATCTTTATTTATATAGAGCTTTAAAAACCACCAGGAGTTTTAAAGCTCCAAAGTGCTTTACAGCAGATAAACTGTCATTTGCCTTGTCCCTTACTGTCCACACTCACTGGTCAAACTCTCAAGTCTGTCTCGGTCTTTAGTCATTTCAATGAGTCTGGATTTCAGCTGATCCTTTTCTTTAGTTACGTTAGATATTTGGGCATCTAGCTGATCCTTCTCTTCAGTTAGGGAAGATATTTCCACATCTTGCTGGCCTCTCTCTGCAGTCAGGAAATTAATTCTAGCAGTCAGTCGGCGTCTCTCTTCAGTCAGGGAAGACATATTGTTCCTGCTGTCCTGGAGACTCTTATTCATGTTGGCCTCCATAGCTTTCCCACTGTTTACTGTGTTATGGTCTAAAAGATAATAAAGAATGTGTGAATGACAAGCATCATATAATACAATTCACCTTATTTCCTACAGTGAACTAATGCTCCATATGTTCCATAGATTATTTCTAGTAAATTCTTACACTTGTAAACATGGTTCTTAGTGTTTTATTAGTCTCATGAAACATCAAACAAATCAATGTGCTGTAGAAATGTATGACAAAACTTGAATAGCTACATGTATTTTAGCTTTGTCTGTTTAATTAATGTTGTAATTTTACATTTTAAAAAGCAATTTTAATTTTTTTTATTAAAGTTTTAAAATTTAAAAAAGAAAAACTGAAGCAATAGGTAACAATATCAATAAACAGTAATATTTGAATGTTTAGAACTAAATGTTAGAATTTAACTTGTGTGTATTTGTATTTTAGCTTTGTGTATTTTATTTAGTGTTGTTTGTACAATTGTCTCAAAACACATTTATCCAGATTTAACACAAAAAACATATTAAGCTTGAACTTCATAGTCTTATATCATTCAGAGTAGCATAATGCTCCTTATAAGAACAAATTAAATGTTAATTTATGAAAACCAGACTCACAGTGGAGATTGAAGATGAAGAGTCCAGTCAACAGGAAAACACTCAGCAGCCCCAGACAGAAAACCACAGCTCTATAAATTCTCCTCTCTGAGCTCCAAAGATCTGAACAGAGAAAAGACCAGTGAATACAGTCAATGGTTTCATAGTAAGACCAGATAATATCAGATTTATTCCCACTCAGTCTGTAAGCATCTATGTCTGACTGAACATTCTTACCTCTCTGAGTTGTTTTTGATCTTGAGAGAAAAGACCTGTCATTTTTAAATTTCATTTGTATTTCCTCCATTGATAAGGTGGTCAGCTCTTACTAGAAGCTCAGCTCTGCAGTACAGACTGCAGTAAAATGTAAATGAAGAAAGTTGGTTTCAGTTTTTGAGGAAGCTGAGCTTAAGAGGAAATGAATCATTTTGAGGGCCAAATCTTTATGAAGCAGTATTTTAAGACACATTTTAAGACACTGAATTATAACGAGGAGTTTAGTACAATATGGATGAGAGGAGGTGGCAGACAGAATATGTTGGTCAAACTGACATCCACCATGTATAACACCTCCCACCCCCTGCTTCACACTGTGGAGGCTCTGAGCAGCTGCTTCAGCACAAGATTGTTACACCTCCAGTGTATGAAGAAGCGCTATCGCAGGTCGTTCCTCCCCTCAGCTATCAGACTGTACAACACGTGTGTACGGTTATTATGGGAGAAACTCATGTGTCTGTTGTGAAACTTTTTTGTGCTCTATTTGTTTAGGTGAGGGGAAATATCTTTGACTTAATGTGTGGAGCGATATCTGGTGCTTTTCTTTTTACTGCTGGAACACTGGAATTTCCCCATTGTGGGATCAACAAAGTCTTATCTTAGCTTTTTGGTCAAAACCAAGTTTGATTAGGAGAGATGGCCTCCATCCAAAACAGTTAAGACAGATACTGCTGTATTACAGTCACTGAGGAAGTAACAGTAAGAACAGCAGAATGTTCTGCAATATTCTCAGTGAAGTAAATATGAGTTTAAGAAGCTTCACAGATGGTGTCAGACTCAAATTAACCAACTGATGATAATGAACATCACTGATTTGTTAAAAAACATAATAATAAAGTTTATTTACATAGCACATTTGAAATGTGCACTAAAGTGCTTCACAAGCAGATACAAATATTAAACATCAAAAATGCATAAGTCAAAACGATACAAAGGATAAAAGGGCAATTTTAAAACAAGCAAAAATAAAATGTGAAGGACACCAATAAAAGAAGACAATACTGATAAACTGTCCATTTACTGCTGAAGGGTGAATGCAACTTTAAATAGCTGTGTACTAAGCATAGATTTAAAAGACTATTAATGTGTAGAACAAGTGGATCCTCACACTGGTTTACACAGTTACACAGCACAGAAACTGGTGAGAAAGAGCCGTACGCTACACTTACTGTCTCAGACACAAGATACCAAAGACTTTTTGTGGAATAATATCTGACTTTCTAAAAGCACATGTTACTACTGCTGAAGCTTTTTCTCACAGATCCAGTTTTTAAAAGCATCACATGGCTGATCGTTCCAATTATTTCCTATTTTCCTGCCCGTTAGGATGTGTGCACAGTCTTCCTCACCCCACTTTATGTCTCCACCACCGTTGTCAGGCTGATTTTCCGCCCACGGTCTAAACAACAAGAAAAATGAAGATTAAAATGAAGCAAAAGTAGCTGTTTCTTATTTCTTTACATCTGTCTGACTAAAGGCACCTAATTAAAAACAGAAAACTTCTGCTAAAGTGCAATTTAGATATATCTAGTATACTTCCATTCATTCATGATAAATGTATTTCAAGTGAGCTACAGTTCATGTACTTACAATGTACTTATAGTCTACTAATGATGTACAATTAATACAAATAAAAATCTACTAAAATACACTTAAGTGGACTTGACTCTAAAGTGTATTCAAATACATTGTTTTATATTGTTATAATATTTATATTGTATATTGAAACAGGACATGAAAATCCACTTAAATTAAACTTGAACTTAAAGCATTTAAAGCAGCTCAATACGTGAACTAGTCAGGGGTTAAACTGGGCCGGAGCTTCGTCCTCTTCATCACATTGTTGGCATTTTGTTTTGAACTTAGCTCATTTTGGATTTTAACTTAGTGTTTAAAATACAAACAGATTTTTCTCTGTCAGTAAATCAGACTAATGTCCACAAAAATGTATTTCTTAGTGAATTTTCTACTTTTACACAAGTGCATCTTCAGGCTACTTGAATATTGAGTTTACAGATGCTACTGTACGCCTACCATTGCAGGACACTGTAGCTACTGCAGAGCAAAGATATGTTTGTTTTTCTCTATTCATATGATTCACACTGAAATTCTTTCAGTAAGGTGCTGGTTCAAAAGGATGCTACTGTTACAGGCTACAGTTTGTGCTGCTGAAAATAATTTAGGTCCAACCTCAGAGTCAGTGAAGATCCATCAATCCATTTCCAGGTGCCTTCTTCTTCACTGTCAGTCAAACCAATCCAGGTTACTACAGTGAAGTGTGAGATGAATTTCTGTATGAAAGCAAAAACAAATTATTAAAAAGTTAGTGTTCACTTTTACCTTTGTCATTGACCTGAGTGTCCTAAAACATCCAAACTGTACCTGTTCTTCAGCACTGTCTATCACAACTAGATCTGCTTCTCTGTCTTTGCAGTCCTGTCTGCCTCTTTTCCAAGAACCAGAGTCATACGAGATGAAGTAACAGGAAAAATTGAACATGTGCCATCCTGCAGGACATGTTTTCTCTGGAACATATATTAAAAATGTAAAACATACTTAATCAGAATTGGTTTACAAATATTGACAGTGTGTGTGAATAAGAATTTAGACTTAAACTTTCTTTTGATCGCAACAGGCACCAACCAGCTAAGAGCGGCCGCTTCCACATTGAAGCCTGTAAATGTGGTCCACTCGGATTCCATGTCCCCAGCCTCCCCCGGAATGCAGGAGAAAGTACTCTGAGGTGGAAGGCAATGATCTGATAGACAGAGGCCTCAACCAGGTGTTCCCAGCACTCCCTAAATACACGTTTGCGTTTACCAGGTCAGTCCATTAGCCTCCCCCATCCCCTGATCCAACTCACCACCAGGTATTAATGGTTAACAGCTCTGCATTACTGTTCATCCAAGTGTCTAATACAAACAGTCTCAAATCTAATGATACACCCACAGAGTCAATCATTGACCTGAGGCCTAAGGTGTTCTGGTACCAGGTACACTTGTGACCAACCCTATGCAAAATCATGGTGTTTGTTATGTCCAACCCATGATTAGCACTGAAGTCCAATAACAAAGCACCACTCAGGTTGAGATCATGGAGGCCATTCCTACAATCACTTTCCTCAAGGTTTCTCCATCATTGCCCACCTGGGCATTGAAGTCCTCCAGAAGAACTATGGACTCCCAAGGTGGTAACTTCAAGGACCCAACCCAAAGTCTCCAAGAAGGCTGGATACTCTGTAGTGCTTTATGGTGTATAAGCACAAACAACAGCCAGAGCCTCCCCCTCACGTATAGGTGACCCTCTCATTCATTCACCAGGGAGTATTCCAACAAAGCAGCACTCAGCCAGGGACTTGTGAGTATCCCCACATTTGCCTCACACCTCTCACTCTGGGCAACTCCAAAAAAAGAAATGAGTCCAACTACTCTCTAGAAGTTTGGTTCCAGAGACAGTGCTATGTGTAGAGGTAAGCCCCACTATATCTAGTTGGTATCACTCATCCTCTCACAGCAACTCCAGTTCACTTCCCTGACAGAAAGGTGGAATTCCATCTTCCTAGACCTAGCTTCCAAAGCACTGAATGGAAGCACTGAATGGAAGTGGGATGGGATTGCAATGGGAGGTAGTACAACTTAAAAAGTGAGAGAGACTGTCAATGACTTGGGGGAGTCCACCACTGTGATTCTCAGAGGGGAAGCATGTCTCAATCCTTGAAAACATTAAAGGTCTTATCCCATACTGCCTACACCTACTTACTCTGAAGCCTGTTCAGTTCCTCTGCTGTTTTATTGAGTCTGGTATTCAGCTGGTCTCTCTCTTCAGTCAGTGAAGACAGTTTGGTCTTACAGTTCTGGAGAAGCTCAGTCAGGTTGGTTTTGATGGTGGAAAGTTCTGCTGCTGAGTTATAATCTGAAACCACATGAATTCATATTATGAAATACTACTTACTATTTAGCCAGGTCAGATGTTTTCCCCCAAACTTTAAAATAAATTGATGCCCATGATTTAAGTTCCATATTCTAAATATCTTCAGCACAATCTTACACTTTTACTCCTACAGCACATTAAGTGGATTTTCCTCTTATGCCCAGTTTAAAAAAGCATCAAACAAACAGTGGTTAACCAGGGGGTCCTAGAAAAAGAAGTGTAATGAGGCTCCTCAGTAGCAGTGGAGCACAGTATAGAGCCTTTACAGGGGGTTTAAGGGGATTTGTTGCTGACTTTGCCAAATGTGCCAAAATGAGGGGCCACTGGGGCCTTTTCCTCATTTTTGGTGTAAAGTTTAATTTTTCATATTTTCCCTCTTTTTTGGTCTGATTGTGCATGTTACTCTAAGCAATGCAACACCGATACCATATTATTAAAATAAGACAAATTAATTTCAAGTTGTTGGTTTTTTATTTCTATAACTAATTTTTTTTTTTTTTACTTTGATTGTAATGCTGCATTCCACAGCTGAGAAAAAGCTAACAGGGATTAATTTGCAACCCTGTTACTGCAACTATAGTAACAGGGTTGTATCTTACTTACTTCACTCAAAAGAGGCAGTATATTAAAATTAAATATGTATGCAAACTTTAGATTCATCTACATTTTTTTAAATGTATTAATATATTTTCCAGAATGAAACGTTGCTGTGGTTGACAGTAATTTTTTGTCACATTTATGTGATGATCTACAATCCAAATTAATGTATCCATTCAACCCTGTTACTCTAATTTAACCCTGTTACATATAATTTAAAAAAAAAACTGTCTGAAACTAATTTCTAAGCTCATGAGGGTTTCACCTATTGTTCATTTTAATAGTTTGAATGATTATATACATGATGTATTTGAGCTTGAAAATAAATATTTAAATTTGTAAAGAAAAGTGTGTGACTAAAAATTAGTGGGATTGGTTTCAAAATTTGCCTAAATTAATGTGAGTCAAGACTTATTTGAAATTAAATGAGTATTTAATGAAAATGTATTTCTTTAATGGTAAATGATTTATTACACAATATTTTAAAATATACCTTTTTCAGGTTCCTAAGTATTCATAACAGGGTTGCACAACAAATAAAACACCTTAATAAAAAGTAAAAAGTATTGTCTGAGCTGGATGAATCAAATTGTTTGATGGTTTAATACCTATTTATTCTTAATTCATAACAGAAAGCTAAAATATAAGGTCAGTTTTCCAAAAGTGTTGCTTAAATTGTCCTCTAATTCTGGAACGACCCACAAATATTCATAACAATTATTGTACATTAGCTTTCAGACTTTCACACAAAGTAAAAGAACCCCTTTCCTGAGCAGGCTTACACATGTTAGAGTTGGAACCGTGTTTCTAGTTGTCACCGTTTAGGACTAGTAGTGTGCCAAAAAAGGTACGGAAGAATTTGGAATAATAAACTAGAATGGGCATTTACTACAGAAAATGCATATTATTGCTCAAAAGCCAGCCGCTGCAGCCATCGCCAAATCTGCAGCTCTGAACATTGTAGAAGCGACAGCACATGAACAAAATAAAAATCATTTGCAGTACACCCAGCAGAGTTATAGAGCCAACGCCGTAACATGGAATGCACTTCATCATGGGGCAGCTGTCCACAAAGTTTCATCATGTTACCATGTGTAGTTTTTGAGATACTAAACTAAACTACTTAGAAGTGACAGCACATGAAACAATCAAGTTTTCAATTGCTATTCACCAACTCTCCAGCAGATGGCAGCCTGTCCAAAGGAATCAACTGTTGCCATCTTGCCCTCTCCACACTAAGGAAGTTCTGAACATATGATGACAAAAACATAAGCACATAGCACCCCCTAGTGGAGAACCGATGTGAAATCGGACACGTGTGTTCAGGACATGAGTAAAGTTTGCATTAGCTGCAAAAAAAATAAATAAAATAAAGACTAAAGGCGTTGTACCATATAGAAGTGAAAAGGAAACACTATGACATTATTATTACAAACCGTCACAAACCACGTGTGCTGTTTCACTTGATTGACAAATGTCTTAATGCTCCTCAGACTGTCTATTTTGAGTCCTCTAATGAATCTTGTGAAAACTTTTTGCATTTGTTTATTAATAAGGTCTCTATCTCAAAGGCCCAAATCTCACTGGTTGACTTTGACCCATCAGTCCACTCCTTTATCCTCTGCTGTCTTTCATCAGTTTGAGCCTGTCACCGTGTTACAGGTTAAGGAGATTGTTGGACATTTGAAGACCTCAGGTTCACCTTGTGATGCTCTTCCCTCCCGACTTTTTAAAGAGGTTTTTCATACTTTAAAGCCATCTGTTCTCACCATTATAAATGGCAGTCTAACCTCTGGGGTGGTCCATAAAAATTTAAACATGCCGTAGATCTTAGAGAAAATTGTTTATAGTCAGATAATAGCATTTTTAAATCAGCACAGCCTTGAGGCTTTCCAATCTGGTTTTAGAATGAATGTTTGAGTGTTTTTTTGCTAGGCTTAATGACATTTTTCTAGCCTTTAATTCTGGTGACTGTGTGGTCCTTGTACTACTCAATTTAACGGCTGCGTTTGAAACAGTGGACCATGATATCTTAGAACAGTGGCTCGGTATAAAGGGCATGACTCTTGACTTCAAGTCCTCTTCTGCTCCTAGTGGGACTGCCCTGGTAGACTTGGGACACTTGGCTGAATATGCCAAATCTGAAATTATTAACCTTTAAAATGAATACTGACCTGAAGCTTGAAAGCCAGATCCGGTCATTTGTTAAGTCTAGTTTCTATCACCTGAGGCAGCTGACCAGAGTCAAACCCACAAGCACACAAAGTAAAAGCACTCCTCTCCTGACCAGGCTTAAAATATTACAGTTGGAACCATGTTTTTAGCTGTCAGTGTTTAGGACAAGTAGTGTGCCAAAAAACATACGGAAGAATCCGGAATAACAAATAATGGAAACAAGAATGTGATTCACACTAATAATGTCAGTGAATAAGTGAAGGTGAAGTTCCTGTTTGTCTGGTGCTGAACAGCTGAAAGCACTTTTCCTCCTGAACTTTATGAGTTTTTGAAGTATTGACATTTAAATGAAAATACGTCTAAAACTCATAAAGTAACTCTGGTATTAACTTATAAAACACAGACTCACAGTGGACACCGAGGACGATGAGTCCAGCCACCAGGAAAACACTCATCAGCCCCAGACAGAGACCAATAGTTTTATAAAGTCTCCTGTCTGAGCTCCTGGGACCTGAACAGAAAAAGACCAGTAAACACAGTCTTAGATCAGAAATAACATATGATTAAAACAGATTTAATCTCCACTCAGCAACTAATTAAACATTCTTACCTGTGTGATTTGTTGAAGGACTTGAGCGAACAGACTTGTCATGTTCAACACTGACATATATTTCCTCCATTGATCACAGGTTTGTTAACTGCCTCCGAGCTCTGGTCAGCTTTGCAGCACAGTACATGTAAATGAGAAAGACATTTTGGTTTCAGATACTAAGAACCCTGAGCTTTAGAGGAAGTTTGTGTGGTTTTGATGGTCAGCAATAAGAAGCGTGCTCATGAGAAGACACACTAAAATACATGTGTTGTTAACAACCCAGCTACAAAAACACAACAGACTTTGACTGTGTGTGTTGCTGCACGTGAGACATTTCTATTGAGTCTTTCTGTCTCTGCTGAATTTGAACTCTTGGGCAAAGAGAAGAGCACGATTGTTGTCTGTTTGATCCATCTCTCTGCACTTATGTCCATGAACCTGTTTGTCTTCCAAATCAGAGCAGTGCAGATTTTTTGGATTATCACCTTGAACACTGTTGTTCTTTTCTTTGTGTGTGGCAAAGTGAGCTGACTGTGTTTCAGTACAAGACTAAATTAAATCCCACTTATCCTCTAATCCTCAGAAAGCAAAGTAGAGGAATTGCAATGTGTGGACACACACTGTTGTGAAGCGCACCGCTGGGCTTCTAACGGGCAGATGACATTTGCATCTGTGAGCACATGACTGCTGGTGGATGGCTGAGAAGCACATGTTGCAGCAGAGATGCAGGTTGCACACAGCTTAGCTCAAGCAGCACTGGCCCCACTGGAACCAGCAAACATAAAGAAATAAAACATTTGAATTATTGTTAATTAATCAACTGTTTCTTTGAATGTCTCAATTGTTTTGTACATACGTGGACACAACTTAAATGCTTAATTGCTCTACTTCATTCCCTTGTGGTTGTTCTTTTTCTTCTCTGTGTCTTTCAGCAGGTGTCTTCAGCTTTGGAGCTGTGTGTTTCCAATGTGTAGTTACTGACTCTGTCAAAGCTGTAAATGATCTAAACCAATTCCAGACCACCAACATTTTTTCTGTAAAAAGCTTCACTCGTCTTATCCTTACGTATGCTCACCTTCTTTTTATTGATTTTAATTCTGCATTTGATACAATACGACCTTATCTAATACTTAAGGAATTAGGACAGATGACTGTAACTTTTTTTTTATTAATTTGTGTTTCTGTTTTCTAACCTGATCAGTACTGGTGTTGCTCAGGGGAGTGTGAGCTCTACATTGCATAAAAACAGATGTGTGAAGAGAAATGCTTTCAATCAGATACTGAGGGTTCAAGATAACACTGCTATTTTCAGGCTCTGACACAGAGAGGAAGATATGTCGATACACCACATTATTACCAAAAGAGTTTATGAAATAGTGCAGCTCCCACCATCTCATGGTCAGAGATCATTGTAAAGTCAGGTTATACTGGTAATATTGTAATATATGTATGCTTTTGTATACATATAACACAAAAATCATCAAAGTATTAAAAATCTGTCACCTCCCTTAAGATAGAAGTGCAACCTGACATAGGATGTTTGTCATGTTTAACTTTTTCTTATTCAGATTTGGAAGAACAACAACCTTTAGTGTCATTGAGCATATAAATGTATTGCACATCCATAAATGTCTTTAAGTTTGTACAATGACATGTCACTCTAGTAAAGTGACATCAGTTTAGGACACGGTTGTGGAAATGAATAGAAAACACAGTCCCATTTATTCTACCCAACCTGATGCAGCTTTGTCATTTCCTTCTTAGTTCCTGGAAAGAACAGTGGCACAAAGGTTTCACAGTTCAGAATAAATGTACAGAAGTTGAGGGGCCGGGGTGGGCTGGGCTGTTACACAGCTACAAAAATAAAACAGACAGTGACTTTGTGTTTGTTGTAAATATAAATCCTGCACTTGAGATATTGTGACTTCCTGTCTCTGCTGTGTATGTGTCTGACAAAGTGTACTGACTGAGTTTCAGTACAGGGTTAAATTACCTGAGGTCTCTTAAATTAAATTCCTCTTAATCCTTGAACATTTGTCTTCCTCCACTTTTACAATGGAAGTTTGACCCACTATTGTTACCTGCTAAATATTTTTCTGATATATTAGAAGTGTCACGGTTATATAAGTAAGATTCTCTATAACCTTCATCCACCGCCAGAAGCCCTGAGAGCGGACATGTGAGCTTCAGAACTGGACCACAGAGCGATGGATAAAGGGGGCCAGGTCTGGTTGTTTGCATGTGCATCACTTACTCAGGAAAAGATGCTACCAGGATGCACTATGGCAGAAAGGGAAGCTGGCAGAAGCAGTGTGATGCTCCTGACAATGTTCTGGAGGGAAACCTTACGTTCTGCCATTCTTGCAGATGTTACTTTGACAAGGTACCACCTACATAAATGCTGTTTCTGAGCTGAAGTACACGGAAACCGTATTTCCTAATGTCTGTGGTCTCTTTTAGTGGTCTCTGCCACACTGCAAAAAATGGTTCAACAATTGTTTGAGGAAAACACTGAGTTTGAGGTATTGACTTGGCCTCCAAGTTCTATAAATCTCAATGTAAACGAGCATCTGTGGGATGTGCTGGAAAAACAAGTCAGATCCATGGAGGCCTTGGAACTTATCAAGCATCTGTTACTGAGGGCTTAGTGCCAGATAACTTCAGGGGTCTAGTGGAGTCTGTGCTTCGATGGGTCAGGTCTGTTTTGCTTTTCTTCTCATGGTAGTAATTCAATTTTTGATTAAAGTATTTAACTCCTGTTCGGTCTCGGTTACCCAGAGCTTAAGGTTGTGCAGCAATAGAACGTTCACAGTCCACATTACCGGAAAAAGTTAGTGTTCACATTTACCTTTGTCATTGACCTCAGTGTCCTAAAACATCCACACTGTACCTGTTCTTCAGCACTGTCTATCACAACTAGATCTGCTTCTCTGTCTTTGCAGTCCTGTCTACCTCTTTTCCAAGAACCAGATTCAAGGGAGATGAAGTAACAGGAAAAATTGAACTTGCTCCATTCAGGACACGTTTTCTCTGGAACATTTATTAATAATTTAAAACATACTTAATCAGAATTGGTTTACAAATATTGTCAGTGTGTGTGAATAAGAAATTAGAAAATTGATCAGCTGTTGTAGATCACATACATCCTCAGATGTACACAACCTTTAGATGACTTGTAGAACTTATACTACTATAGGTACTATATTTACACTGTGTGTGTATCTACTGTCATTAGACAAACTCTGCAGCTTGTTCAGCTCTTTAGTCATTGCAGTGAGTCTGACATTCAGCTGGTTTCTCTCTTCAGACAAATTGGACAGTTTCTTATCACTGGCCTGGAGACACTGGGTCAGGTTGTCTTTCATAACGGAAAACTCTGCAGCTGAGCCAGCGTTCAAGTTAGGATCTGAAACAGATAAAATTCATCTTATTTTTTGGTTATGACAAGTTTAAAATATTTCTCAATTTTTATGTTTGCAGTTACTATAATTACATCTTTCAGAATTAAAGCACCTATAGTAGCCAAAGATTTGAACGTGTGCAAAGCAAAAACACTTCAAAATGCAGCATAAAAACTGCTGCACAGTTTGAGCCAAATCATGTGGACAACAAAATTATATAAATTACGTTGGACAATCCTAATTTTATGTTCCATCCTTGAAACAAGTGTTTTTAATACAGTTTATATCATCAAATTATATCAGTACAATGTTTTACATGTGATATTGTTTAGTTACTCAATATAATGGGAATTTTAAACACAAAAGCAGCATAAAGACGAGAAAACAGCTCAAATCTAACAGTGGGTTAAAAACTGCCCGTGAACCAGACTCACAGTAAACAACAAAGCAGAGTCCAACCAGCAGGAAAACAATCAGCAGCCCCAAAGAGAGAACAACAGCTCTATAAAACACACACACCTTGGTAGGTTCTTTGCTTTAGAAACAATTTATATAATCCAGTCTAAAGCATTTTAATCTGTCGACAGCAGAGGGCTTAGCAACATCCTGTTGAGTAACGTACTGTAGACCATCGTTGTTGCTTTGAGCCTCCTGATTACTCACTTGGTGGCTTAGTTAAGGACTGCAACATAAAGGGTTGTCAGGACTAGGTATGTTCATATATGATATAAAGTGAACTGATGAGACCGACAAGGTGAGTAAGACACAGTCACAACTTAGTGGAGGTCTAAATCATTGCAGAAAATATATGCAAAAAGGTTGAATTAGATGTCACAACCTGCCAAAAAATTTCTATAGACACATGACAAGATGGTTGATCTTTGAACTTTTTTCTGGAAGCTGTTATTTTGGATTCTCCAAAACCCTAAAGCCCAGCAGAGAATCCAGGAGCAGGCAGCACAATAAGGCACGTGACAAAGCAACAGGAAACAAAGACAAACAGGCAAAAGACTGAGGGGTTTAAAAGGTCAGGAGAGCAGGTGAAACTAATCAGGACAAACGAAGTAGATAAAGAAACCAAACAGACTATGAACAGGAAGTGGCACAGGAGGGTCAACAAAATAAAAGCCAAGCTCAGAAAAACAGGGACAAACTAAAGGCAGGGACAGGATCGTGACAGTATACTGAGCATAGATTTAAAAAGACTCTTTATCTGTTGCAAATACAAAAAACACCTCAGTTATAAAATGGAGATGAAACAGATAGATCCTCACAGTTTTACATCGTTAGAAACTGTGGTGGGAAAAACACCAAAGAAACTTTGCAGAATATCTTACTTTCTATACCTAATTTACTGCCAAGACTTTTTCTCACAGATCCAGCCCATTGAAGATTCACATGACACATGACTCACCCCACTTTATGTCTTCACCACCCTTGTCAGGTTGCTGCTCCTGAAACAAAAGAATCTCTGACGGGACTACCAGTTTAAAATGAAGTAGCACTTAATTTAGATATACTTAGTATACTTTAGATGTAGCCACAGAAAGGGATGGTCTGATGCTGTGTCAGTTTATCACTGTTACGCTAGATCTTTTGTGCAGTGGGATGTCATGCGATCACGCTATATCTTCTGTAGGTGGCAGGAATGAGGGGGGCAAAACATTAGAACCACCTCTTCTTAGAATTAACTCCAGTACGACTCCACTACTCACTTTGACCTCAATAATAAACACACAGTAGAATTATCACCTTTCTCGCAGTTCCAACTTAAAAATAGAGAAATGATAACCTTGGTAATGTAGAACTCATGGCACAGCTGCTGTATTGCTGCATTAAATTGCTCAGGGGGTCAAACTGTAATGTTATGCCTGATTGATTGTGCACATGTGCGCTCTACAGTACTGTGTACTGCGGGCAAGGATGAGACCTTATAACACCTCATGGTTGAGATGAAGAACTTGTTGCAAGCTTCGAATTAAACACAGTGCATCCCTGACGCCACCAGTAGGGTACCACAGACATACCACACAGAAAACTATGACTCTTTGAATTACTACATTTTAAGTATATGAAATGCCTATATGTTCTCATATTTCAATATATTAATGACGTACTGTTATTTCCATCTGTGCAATGCCGGTCCAAGCCCGGTAGAAATTGGGGAGGGTTGTGTCAGAATGGGCATCCAGCATAAAAAGTGTGTCAAATCAACATGTGGACAATGATCCGCTGTGGCGACACTGAACTCACAGGATAAGCCGAAAAGAAAGAAAAAAAAGATTGACTGTTATTATTTCAAGGCTTAGTACATAGAGAGCAAGAAAAAAGGATTTTGTACGTGTGGAGAATTTAAAGGATGTGTGCCACATTCTCTTGGACACAGGAAAGTACATTTGAAACAGGATGTCTGGTAGTTTTTAAAGTAACAAGTTACCCTGAGATACATAATGGTGAAATGTTGCCAAAGGTCAGGAGAAAGAAAGGTCTGATCTTCTGTAGAGCCATGTGCATTAACCAGCCACACTCACATTGGTTGAGCAGGTAGTTGGAGGTTGAAAAATGTCTGTTCATCTATAGCTGTTTAAGATAAGTGACAGCAACCAAAGTTAAACTGACTGTAAGCTCTGCTCTGCTAACGTCTTAAGGTCCAGTTGCCAACAGTCATTTCTATAAAGACTTTTTGGATTTGTTTAATATTTACAAGTGATGTTGGCAACAACCAAGTCAGATCTAAAGGTGAAATATGAGAAGCTGCTAGCTCAATATTTTCTTCACTGATCTTTGGTAAAGGGGTTTTTCACAGTCCTGCAGTCAGGTTCATAAATATTGAAACAGCAATGTGATTTTTGGCATTTGGCCTCTGTAAACCAGTACAGTGAATTTGAAACGGAAAACTTGCTTTAACTCTTTCAGCTTTAATTAAAGGGATTTAACAAAAGTGTGGCATTAACCATTCAGGAATTACAGCCAGGGACAGTTGGGTTTACTGACTGATCCACAGACTGGGATAAAGATCTTGGGGAGTGCTAATGGGCAGTGATAGGATCTGAAAAGTATTGTGGTCTAGCATTTTCTCATAATACTGTAACAGTATTACTGCACTCTACATTCTGTCTTACAGTTATGAATATTGCACTTTATCTAACATTGCTTCCTTTGTTTAGGCCTGGACCTGCTCTTACTCCTGCCCCAAAAAACAGGACCACAACTGTATTCTTCTGAGAATTTCTGGCCAGTTATGAGGGATTTCCCCTTCCAGGAAATGTAATCAATATGGGCCCAGGTCTCCTAATATTTCCAGTTATTATCATGTTCTATTATTCCCCAACTAACTGTTTTCTTCCACTTTACCAGTGAACATTTGTCCCACTGTTGGAACCTGGTGATACATAGTCTGTACGAAATAATTAAACTGTAACTTGCAGGTTATAGCCTGAAGTGCTACCATGCTTTCAGAGTACATGGAGCACATAGCAACTTTGTAATTTGGAAATTAACGTAAAAAAGCAGGCCAGGTAACTGCAGGATTGATCAGAATTGTGTGAAGTTGTGTGCACCGATGGGAAAAGGAAAGAAAGTTCTTGGCAGGTTATTTGCCAATATTTAGCAGGAAATCCTATAGAGAAATCCCTTTTACAAGCGAGACCAATGGCCAAGCAGCAGACATACAATATCAACACGGACAAAACATAGAAATAACAATAAAGCCGGTCTGCGGAGAGAAGTAAGCATGGGCTGGAGACAGAGTGGGAGCAAAAGAGAGGTCTTGATGAGATAATGTTTCAACAGAACATGTAATGTGTCAGGATTATCAGGATGATATTTTTTCCCTTTCCTTTGTTGGACAGGCATGTGTGCCGTTGTGTGCTCTTCTTTTCATTCTTCTCCGCCTTTCAGTCAGACTTTCCTCACTTGTGAAGCAGAGTCCTCCCCATATAGGAAACAACAATTTTTTACCATAAATTCACAGAGTGGTGGTAGTTCTTTATGACCTGGGTTAGGATTGAGCCTGGGACCTTTACTCCTTTCCTTACCATGACATCACCCATGTCATGGTGTCAAGTCTGTCTCGGGATATTCCCTTTTCTCATGAGACAGAGCTACTCACTGTGCGGCATACATCATTGGAAAACAACACTACAGATTATCTGCTAAGGCATGGCTGCCATCTTCTTTCCTTTCGATGATCTGGCTCAGATCCTACACAGATTGGAGCATTGTCCGGGTAGCACAGGATGACAGCTTCTCAACCTGAGAGAAGCCATTTTTGATTTGTGATGCCTTTCTGGTGTGGGTTGAAGTCCAGATAACAGGTCAAATCCCACATCTGACAGAAAGTTTGTATGAATATTTAATTAATCTAACAGAGTTGTTAAGAAATTTTAGGTTTTTGAAGGTCAAACAGCAACAAAACTATTGCAAGAGGGTTCAGATCAGTCTGAACAAGAACACGTTCATGTACAAATTATTTATAAAACTTCACAACTTCTTTGAATATAGAACAAACCCCAAAGGTGTTGCAGTGGGGGGGAATAAACCCTGGTCATAAACTGGTCAAAACCAGTCTCATAACCTTGTGTCACAGGCAAAATCAGCCCCCTGTGGTTTTATCGCACATAGTAGAATGTTCCAACAAAACCTCGCACCTCTCTAGACATAACACATCTTTATTAAGTTATACAGCCATGTGGTTAGTCATAAAGGCAGATTACATATTACATAATCTTTGGTATAAACTCAATTAAATTGTCGTTAAACATCAACAAGATCTCCACAAGAAATACCTTTCTAAAAGCAAGTATACATGATGTACACTAGCACTGAGCCATTTTCTCACAAATCCAGTGCAGAGAAGCATCACATGACAGATCATTCCAGTTATTTTTAGTTTTCTTTTGAGTTCGGATGTGGGCACAGTCTTCCTCACCCCACATTGTGTCTCCAATACCATTGTCAGGCTGTTTTGTTTCCCAGTACCTAAAAAGAAAAAGAATCAAACTTTAGGCAAAACACGCAAAGACCAAGGTCAGCAGATGGATTAAAGCTGGGGACCTTCTAGTTGTGAGGTAGCACCGCCAACCACACCACCACCATGCTGCTTCTTTCTAGAAATATTTGTGAACATTTTTCACAAGTCATAGGAACTAAAATCTGTTTTTTGAATCTGGGTTTTATTCCTACATTGGGGTAGTTTCATTGCCTTGTAGTTTTAAATGAACTGAATGGTTGATCAAAGTCTTAATTGAGCTGAATATTCTATGATTCACTCTAATGTTAAGTTATTATTCAGAATTCTTTCAGTAAAGTGTTAAGTCAACAGTTTGCTAATGTCAGAGGCTTTAATATGTGCTAAAAAACACATTAGGGTCAAACCTCTGAGTCAGTAAGGCTCCATCAATCCATTTCCAGGTGCCTTCCTCTTCCCTGTCAGTCAAACCAATCCACCACCAGGTGCCTAGTGCGGTGAAGTTAGAGAGGAATATCTGTATAAATGCAAATAAATAAATAAGTAATATTACATTTAAAGCAATTACGTTTGCATTTACTGTATTTATACTGAAAAATAGGAAATACTTCTATTTCTCTATAGCTCTTCATAACTTTCACTGATAAGCACCATATGCCACATGCAATGCACACTCTGGAGCACTGAATATCCACCTGTGAGCGACTGTGTTGGTGCAGCAATCAAGTAGTTACAAAATTTAAGTTTAACATAAGTGATGCTGTGATTTCATTAGCAATAGAGTAGAACTATGAGTGATCAACTGGAGGATACAGAATGGTCAGAGACCCAGAAAATGCTGTTTGGTGGCAACTGGACCTGCTATTTAGTTTTGTACAACTCTTCCTTTTTTCATGATCATTTGGGGCGTTGTTGCTGTTCCGTTTGCTGTCATTGATTTGTACATTGGAGAAACTAAGTAGATGCTTCCCTGGTACATGGCACAACACGGTAGAGCCCACGCCTCAGGACAAGACCCCAAAGTCCATATGCATCACTCCTTTGAAGAGTGCATATACATGCACTTATATAACCAGTTCACTTCGACCTTCAGCTTTCTCGGGTATCATGTTATGCAGATCTCACCTGGTTACCAGAAATCTGTGTATACATGCAGCAGAAGAGTAATTGCTTTCTCTTCCACCTCTGACTTATTTTGAAAGCCAAACTCAAAGATATAGTGAGAAACAATGCTGCTCAATTTTTTAAAACTAATTTTAACCTTTAATTTTGTTAATTTAAAGTCCTGAAACAGCAAACTACTACTAACTAACATTAAATAATAATAATAATAATAATAATAATAATAATAATAATAATAATAATAATAATAATAATAATAATAATAATAATAATAATAATAATAATAATAATAATAATAATAATAATAATAAAACCTTATCCAGCTGTGGCAAGGACATGTGGGGGAGGAGGGCAAAAAGGAAGGGCCCCTGACAAGGCATTAAGAGAGGGGGCTAAGGTCAGTGATGGTGCAGTGGGTAGAGGTAGGTGGTAAAGGTCATTTATAGCCTTTAACCCTGATGTGATGAACAATCCATTTCCATGAGGGTGCATTCCTAGAATCTGTAATCTCATAAAGTGACACCTGGGTGTCAATCTCTGCTCAACCTTACCTAAACCACCAGTGGCCCTTTCCATCTTTCCATCTGGAAGCTTCTTCAGCTTTTGTAGCGAGTCATCAAGAACAAGATCACCTGGCTGGTGAGGGTGAACCAATACTTTTCATATCAAGTCTTCTGGTTGGTTGCAGCAGTCTTCTGGCCTGCATCCTCAAAAGCATGTGACAAGCAACCAGTCTGTAACCCTATTTTTCTGAATTGGGTAGGATAGTATACTGTTTGGCTTGTGGACAATATGCGGCTTTAGTGTCTCTTGCGACAATCTTCTTTAACAAATACCTACACGGCAAGACAGTTCAGAACCAAATTTCTGGTAAACCCCTTCCGTGTCACAAATACAACCAGCCTCCGGTAAGCCAGGCCAGGTAAGAACTACAGATTCTCTTAACCAAGAGGACATGTTAAACAATGCAAATGTACACATGTCAGTATGTAAATAATCAAATAAAGTGCTCTAGGAGATGATCAGGTTTTCTTTTTTTGTTTCAGGTGTTTCCTTTCAGGGGTCGCCACAGTGAATCATGTGCTTCCATCTAACCCTGTTCTCTGCATCCGCTTCTCTCACACCAACTAACTTCATGTCCTCTCTCACTACATCCATAAATCTCCTGTTTGGTCTTCTTCTAGACCTCCTGCCTGGCAGCCCCAACCTCAGCATCCTCAAAGTGAATATTGCATCTGTTGGACTTTTTCTATGCATGAAACCATATTGTTGCTCACAAATGTTCACCTCTGCCCTTAGTCTAGCTTCCACTACTCTTTCCCACAACTTCATTGTTTGGCTCATCAGCTTTAGGGGGGGGACTGTGGCACAGGAAGGTAGAGCTGTTGTCCACCAATCTCGCAGTTGTTGGTTCCTCCGGCTTCTCCTGTCACACATTGAAGTGCCCTTGAGCAAGCCCTGCACCCAAGCTTATGATTTAGTTAAGAGACTGATTGGCAACATCCAGAGGTAAGATGCATAATTGTAAAGTGGCATATCTTATATCCAGAAAACTTCTGTAGAATCGGCAATTCTTTGAAACATATAACCATTTCTTTTATATCATACTATACTTTTTATGTTTGACAAGCTCCGTCATCATAAACCAAAACAATGGGACAAATACCTCCAGCCAACTATGTTTAGCCTGGGCACAAAGTTTACAACCCAACATCACCAGGTCTTAATTATTTAAGGTCTGGCAGGGATGCATGGTAATTTCATTTTCCTTTCAGAAGTTGTGGTCATGTATAGTTCGATAAATAGTACAGAATGCTATGATAGTATTTAGGTTTATAAAATTTTATACTTTTGAAGGTGACTAAAGAAAAGTTTTGGAGACGCGTGAAGAAAGAAAAAAGTTTTTTGAGGCACTTGGAATAAAAATCAACAAACTGGTAAACTGGTGTCTACAGAGTAATGCAACAAAATGTCACAAACACAGCAACAACTTTGAAAATGAAAGCTGGAAAAGGAAGCTGAAGACCAATTCAAAAGTGGTGATAAGACCACTTCAAAGGTGGTCCTAAAAACAACCATCAGAGAAAAGAGGCGAAAATAAGGAATCAATTGAAAAATATTGAAGACTTCCTCTCCAGCCTCTGTTTTTATACCCAATAAATATATTCAGAACTCAGCCTGGTTTGGGTTTGATCTTTACTCAAATCTCTTACAACATCTATGAGAAAGAGCTGAGTCGATCTGCAAACTGGATTTGGATGGTGAATCTGAAGAAGAACCTGTTGTTGCACATTTGAGAGCTAGAAAGGTTGTTTCAGAAAAATACATCTGTTTCAGCCTAACAGGAGATTCCAGTTTTAAATAACTTAAAAATACTGCAGAGACTGAGTTCAGTCATTTGGACCTTGACAGCAGAGGAGGGCGTCTGCCATCGCTATACTGCAGAACTGAACCAGCCTCTGAATCACTCCGCAGAGCAGAGACACACACTCTGAACAATAAACAAATTTTATCGACAAGAACAACACCCATAACCATGACAAGATGTACACAAGATGGCGACAAGCTGTCGCCTCAAAATTTCTCTACGTAAACAAACTTGGACAAAATCACTGCACCTGTTCTTCAGCACTGTTAATGACCACCAGGTCTGCTCCTCTCTTCCTACAGTCCTCTCTGCCTTTTGTCCAAGAACCAGACTCATTGGAGAGGAAATAGCAGAAACAGCTGAACATCGTCCATCCATCAGGACAAGTTTTATCTGTGAAGTAAAACAACAGACATTAGAAATTATCCATCCATTATGTTAACTTCTCATGCTGTCATTTAAGGTAGTGTACACGCTGGACAGGTTGCTAGTCAAGACACAACTCTATCTATTGCTAGATATAACAAAGAGCAGAATCCTGCATGGCATTAGGGAGTGGGTGACCTGTGGGTGACCCACAAAAAATCTATTGTGATGGGTGCGAAGACTAAATGCAGGCAGGATAAAATTAAGAATGAAAAAGAAGTAAAAATAAAGGCACTGTTTTTCTTTTAAGTAGTGCTGTAGCTGTGTCAGGTTCTACATAATCCTCCTCAGTCCAGTCATTCTGCAGGTCCTCCTTATAAACAGAAAACAACCTGGATTATCTTAGATGGGTCAACGCACCTATCAGCCACTACAGTAACACCTGATACATTTACTGCATCACAGCTTGCTGTGTATGAGCCTGTGTAGGTGGAGATCAGAGTTGAGCCCTGACTATATTGTGGCTGATTACAGTTAGCCTGAGATACAGGTACGAGTCTGGTTGCGGGTCTTACATTAACGGGTTGAGTTGGGGGTGGATTTATTTTCCAGATAAGTGTGGGCAATGGGTTGGTTCAAGTGAAATGCCAAAAAGTGAGTGATTTCCTACGCTTACCTCTCTTTTGTCCCCTATCCCTTAACCCCCTCTGGAAGAGCGACAATGGTTTTCTATTACAACCCCAATTCCAAAATAGCTGGAATGATGTATAAAACTGAAAGCAACGATTTTCAGATCTCAGAAACCCATATTTTATTCATCATAGAACATAAACATAAACACATCAGATTTTAAAACTGAGAAATTTTACCATTTCAACGAAAAAAATTAACTCATTTTGAATTTGATGGCAACAACACATCTCAAGTTGGAAAGGGGGCAACAAAAGGCTGGAAAGTAATTGCCACAAATGAAGCAGCATTTTTCAGGTCAGTTTCAGCATCTGATGATGTATGTTGTGAATATAATATGGGATAATGACATTTACAAATCATTTCATCCTTTTTTAATTACATTTTACACATCCTTCCATATTTTTTGGAATTGGGGTTGTACAAAATCAGTTTTTGGGATGACAATCTTTAGATTTACACACAAAGTGCACATGTTATTAACTTGCATTTAGAACCGACTAATACATCCTCAATCTTTGGGGAAAGCTTTGTGTACTGTGCAAACCTGAGCATTAAATTGGCATTTAAATTATTTTGTTTACAGCTATTTTATCTTTCCCACATCACTGGAATGCAATGTGCCATTTTCTTACTCACTCACTCTGTCTGCAAAACTCAAAATTTTCCTCGTCTTCAGTCATGTTCATAAGTCTGTCATTCAGTTGGTCTCTCTCTGCAGTCAGGGAAGACACTGTGGAATTTAGCTGGTCCTTCTCTGCAGTCAGGGAAGACACTCTGGAATTCAGCCGGTCCTTCTCTGCAGTCAGGGAAGACACTGTGGCATTCAGCTGGTCCTTCTCTGCAGTCAGGGAAGACACTCTGGAATTCAGCCGGTCCTTCTCTGCAGTCAGGGAAGACACTGTGGAATTTAGCTGGTCCTTCTCTGCAGTCAGGGAAGAAACTCTGGAATTCAGCTGGTCCTTCTCTGCAGTCAGGGAAGACACTCTGGAATTCAGCTGGTCCTTCTCTTCAGTCAGTGAAGACACTCTGGAATTCAGCTGGTCCTTCTCTGTAGTCAGGGAAGACACTCTGGAATTCAGCTGGTCCTTCTCTGCAGTCAGGCAAGACACTGTGGAATTTAGCTGGTCCTTCTCTGCAGTCAGGGAAGACACTGTGGAATTTAGCTGGTCCTTCTCTGCAGTCAGGGAAGACACTCTGGAATTCAGCTGGTCCTTCTCTGCAGTCAGGGAAGACACTGTGGCATTCAGCTGGTCCTTCTCTGCCATCATGGAAGACACTGTGGCATTCAGCTGGTCCTTCTCTGCAGTCAGTGAAGACACTCTGGAATTCAGCTGGTCCTTCTCTGCAGTCAGGGAAGACACTGTGGAATTTAGCTGGTCCTTCTCTGCAGTCAGGGAAGACACTGTGGAATTTAGCTGGTCCTTTTCTGCAGTCAGGGAAGACACTGTGGAATTTAGCTGGTCCTTCTCTGCAGTCAGGGAAGACACTGTGGCATTCAGCTGGTCCTTCTCTGCCGTCATGGAAGACACTGTGGCATTCAGCTGGTCCTTCTCTGCAGTCAGGGAAGACACTGTGGAATTTAGCTGGTCCTTCTCTGCAGTCAGGGAAGACACTCTGGAATTCAGCCGGTCCTTCTCTGCAGTCAGGGAAGACACTGTGGCATTCAGCTGGTCCTTCTCTGCAGTCAGGGAAGACACTCTGGAATTCAGCCGGTCCTTCTCTGCAGTCAGGGAAGACACTGTGGAATTTAGCTGGTCCTTCTCTGCAGTCAGGGAAGAAACTCTGGAATTCAGCTGGTCCTTCTCTGCAGTCAGGGAAGACACTCTGGAATTCAGCTGGTCCTTCTCTTCAGTCAGTGAAGACACTCTGGAATTCAGCTGGTCCTTCTCTGTAGTCAGGGAAGACACTCTGGAATTCAGCTGGTCCTTCTCTGCAGTCAGGCAAGACACTGTGGAATTTAGCTGGTCCTTCTCTGCAGTCAGGGAAGACACTGTGGAATTTAGCTGGTCCTTCTCTGCAGTCAGGGAAGACACTCTGGAATTCAGCTGGTCCTTCTCTGCAGTCAGGGAAGACACTGTGGCATTCAGCTGGTCCTTCTCTGCCATCATGGAAGACACTGTGGCATTCAGCTGGTCCTTCTCTGCAGTCAGTGAAGACACTCTGGAATTCAGCTGGTCCTTCTCTGCAGTCAGGGAAGACACTGTGGAATTTAGCTGGTCCTTCTCTGCAGTCAGGGAAGACACTGTGGAATTTAGCTGGTCCTTTTCTGCAGTCAGGGAAGACACTGTGGAATTTAGCTGGTCCTCTGCAGTCAGGGAAGACACTGTGGCATTCAGCTGGTCCTTCTCTGCCGTCATGGAAGACACTGTGGCATTCAGCTGGTCCTTCTCTGCAGTCAGGGAAGACACTGTGGAATTTAGCTGGTCCTTCTCTGCAGTCAGGGAAGACACTCTGGAATTTAGCTGGTCCTTCTCTGCAGTCAGGGAAGACAGCCTTTTATCCACCTGGTATCTCTCTGCAGTCAGGAAATTAATTCTGGATTTCAGGTGGCATCTCTCTGCAGTCAAGGAAAACACTGTGACATTCAACTTGTCCTTCTCTGCAGTCAGGGAAGACAGATTGTTCTTACAGTCCTGGAGACTCCCAGTCATGTTGGCTTTGATAGTGAAGAGTTCAGCTGCTGCACTGTTTACTGTGTTATGGTCTAAACATAATAAAGAGTGTGTGAAACACAAGAACCATATACTGCAATTTACCTAATTTCCTATTTTTTACATTATGATTATAATGAACTGATGCTCCTAATTTAAAGTCTGGATTAAATATCTCCACTAAATTCTTACACTTTCCATAGTCCCATGAAGCATCAAACAAATTGTAATACACTATTTGGACAAAAGTATTTGGCCAAACCTGTTAATTAATGAATTTAGGTGTTTCAATCAGACCCATTGTCACAGGTTTATAAAATCAATCACCTCCATTTGCAAACATTTGTGAAAAAAAAAAAAAATTGGGTTGTTCTGAAAAGATTCAAGCATGGTACTGTGATAGGATGCCACCTTAGCTATAAGGCACCTCGTTTTTCAGGGTTTGGGCTATGCCCCTTAGGTCCAGTGAAGGACAATCTTAATGCTTCACCATACCAAGACATTTTGGACAATGCTCTGCTTCCAACTTATTGGGGAAGGACCTTTTCTATCACGACTGTGCCCCAGTGAACAATGCAATGACTATAAAGACATGGTTTGAGGAGTCGACACTGAGCCTTGACCTCAAACCCACTGAACCCTTTTGGGATGAACTTTAACAGGGATCGTGAACCAGGCCTTCTTGTCCAACATCAGTGACTGACCTCATAAATGTTCTACACAATTAGAGAAAACATTCAAACAGAAAAACAAAAATCTTGTGGACAGCTTTCCAAGAAGAGTAGATGCTGTTATAGCTGCAA
Source organism: Channa argus (assembly GCF_033026475.1). Taxonomy (NCBI): domain Eukaryota; kingdom Metazoa; phylum Chordata; class Actinopteri; order Anabantiformes; family Channidae; genus Channa; species Channa argus. Next base: position 6,419,977 of record NC_090205.1, read on the forward strand.
ATGGGAGGTCAACTCCATATTGAAGTATGTGCATTTGAATACCATGTGGCAGGTGGCCAAATACTTTTGTCAATATAGGATACCTGTCAGCTATATTGTTGTAGAAATGTATAACAAAATCAGAACAGCTATATGCATTTTTTCTATAAAAATATTAGCTTTGTCTTTTTAGTTAGTGTTGTAATTTTACATTTTGTAAAACTATTTCAAATATATTATAAAAAATTAAATAAAAAGAAATGATTTGATAAATACAAATCTTTAAAACTAAATTTAACTTTGAATTTAAATTCTGTGTACTTGTATTTTAACGTTGTATATTTCATTCAGTGTTGTTTTGTGGCAGATTTAAAACATGAACATATTAAGCTTAACAGTTTTGTTTAGGATAATGCTTAAGATAAGAATGTTGACTTATGAAAACCAGACTCACAGCGGAGACTGAAGATGAATAATCCGATCAAGAGGAAAACACTCAGCAGCCCCAGACAGAAAACAACAGCTCTATAAAATCTCCTCTCTGAGTTCAAACAACCTGAACAGAAAAAAAATAGTGAATACAGTCAGTGAGTTCATAGTAAGACCAGATAATATCAGATTCATTCCCCACTTAGTTTTTAAGCATCTATGTCTGATTGAAACTTCTTACCTGTCTGACTTGTTGGCCATCTTAAGAGAAAAGACCTGTCATTTATAACATTCATATGTATTTTCTCCATTGATTATAACCTGCTCAGCTCTTACTAGAAGGTCAGCTCTGCAGCACAGACGGCAGTAAAATGGGAAAAAAGAAAGTTGGATTCAGTTTTTGAGGAAGCTGAGCATTAGAGGAAATGACACAGTTTGATGTCACTTTGATGAAGTTTCATTATACCACCCCACAGTCAAGAAGACCTGAATCATAAAAAGAAGTTTAGGACATTATTTATGAAAAGAGAAATGGACAATGAGGTCACATTTACTGACACACTGTCAGGAGGCTTTGTGGATTATAAGATACCTTTTCTTCTGATTGAAAAGTGATAATTAACGTGGCCACAAGATGTCATTATTAGACATAAACATACAATTTTAGACAATTGAACCAAAATCTATGCTGTTATTTTGAATTCATTATCAAATATGAAAGAGGATTTTTAAAACACATGATTTTTTCAAATAGACTGAGGGAACATGGGATATCTGGAACTGTTTTTAATTGATTTTCATCTTACTTTTGTTGAAACTAGTAAAAACATATCAAAACCCTCTGAAATAACTTAGGGAGCAATTTTAGGACAACTACTTTTTAACTTGTATATGTAAACTTTTGGAAATTCTGTGAATCACAAGTAGGCCTGCATTCTGAGATCAAAGTGGTCTACTTTGATGATATGGTACTATGAGGTCTTCTATATATGATGGAGCCTGACCACTCAGAGCTTTATAATGACGCACATTCATTCATCTGCATTTATCTCTAGCTTTGTTTAATGTTAGCTGGATGTGTGTCTGAAGTAAAGACTGATGGGAGAGAGTTGTCTTACAGACAGTGAGTGGAGAGAGACCCTGATGTCCTGAAGAGCACTTATGAAGCTGTGTGGCAAGATGAAATATTTTATGAAACCCGATGACGCCACAGTCCGTTCTAACTCTGAATTTGACGACAATATCAACTTATTGCCAAAGAGTTTGGTGTGTGCAAAATGGTAAATGTTCTGCACTTATATAGCGCTTTTCTACCTATTGGCACTCAAAGCATTTTACACTGCTTCTTATTTACCCATTCACACTCACAATCACACACACATTCATACACCAATGGGGGAGCTGCTATGCAGCAGGCCAACACTCACCGGGAGCAACTAAGTTGGGGTTCAGTGTCTTGCTCAAGGACACTTCGACATGTGACCGGAGATTGAACCAACAACTGTGAGATTGGTGGACAACCGCTCTACCTTCCTGCGCCACAGTCGCCCAAGTCTACAGTGAAACAAATTTGTGTACATGTTTTGCAAAGGCATAGTGACAATGATCTGGGATGTCATCAGTGTTTCAATTGAGGTGACAGCACATGAAGTGATCTCAGGACCAATGTTTTATTCCTCATATTATTATGTACATAGACGGCACCCGCATCCACAACAACAAGTAAATAACACATGCAGTCCAAAAACTGGTTTGAAATACAGCTAGTCCTCTGTGAAAGAGCTGGAAACATCAGATGGAAGAGTGGTAGTACAGATAGTAGTGCTGCTGCTGTTGCTGCCCCATTCTTCAGAGACCTCCATCCTCACTGTTCCAACTCTCTCAGACATCTGGGCCATGGACTCCAAAAAAACCTCATAAAATAGACACCGACTTGTTTCACTGCCTCCCTCAGCCATGCAACCAGACAACTTTGTTTTAAATATCGCTATTTCGGTGCTTTTGACCATCCAGACACTTTGGGTGTTTTAGTCTTTCATCAGGTTCAGCATTAATAAGGCCTCTTTATCTGTCCAATAATGTTGGTTTTTGGTAATGTTGGTTGGATTGCTTGCATAACTGTTTACGTCGATGACAACTTCTGTGACAACTCGCAGACAACTTTTCTTTGGTTATATGTGCACAAGTGAAGAGAAGAGAGTTTATGTGTAAATATGGCAAAGAAATTAACGTTCTCCAAAAGAAATCTACCTAGAGACTATAGGTTTCCCTAAAACCCTACCATCCTTTCCTGTCACAGTCCTCAGAGTTGATGAATGAGGAAAACGAAAGAGGAATGAAGAGTAGAAGAGGTGACTGTTGTGGAGCAGGAAGTAGCAAAGATTAGTAAGAGTGAAGTGAGGAGGACGTTGAAGAGGATGAAGAGTGGAAAGGCAGTTGGTCCTGATTACATACCTGTGGAGGTATGGAAGTGTCTAGGAGAGGTGGCAGTAGAGTTTCTGACTAGTTTATTTAACAAGATCTTGGAGAGTGAGAGGATGCAGAGGACTGGAGAAGTGTACTGGTGCCCATTTTTAAGAACAAGGGAGATGTGCAGAGCTGTGGCAACTACAGAGGAATAAAGCTGATGAACCAAACAATGACGTTGTGTCAATAGTCATTTACATAATTCGTTAAATTAAGTTAAACTAATTTGTGGACTTTGAGTTGAGTTGAGTTGAAGCTGGAAGATACCATCTCAGATGAGCCCTTGGTGGCTGGATTCAAACCCGCGGCCTTCTGCATCCCAACCCAATACTCCACCAGGGCCCCACTAAAGTAAAAGTGCATGTATTGGCCTAGAAAGTCTGCACAAGTACCACAGCAAATGTTTTACTCAAGTACTAAGCAGAATATTTATATTTTACTCAAAGTACAAACATATGTCAATGTTAAGTAAGTCAATACCCGACGGTGGTCTGGGAACTTAGGTAACCATGTCTACAACTGACTAGAATGAACTGGACACTTTGTGTTGACAGTACAAACATACCATAACTGTGTGTATATACTGCCATTAAGAAACAAGGCCAGAAAGCATGAACTTTATCAACATATATTATTCAACAGTGATAAAAGGTTATAGTGATACAATGAAAAAGAATGAACAAGAAGAAGTCATATTTCATTATTTTAAATGATTTATTCTTATTTGTTGCATTATTATTCATTACATTGCTGGTTTTCTTAGAATTTTCACAAGACAACTTTAATGCATTATGTCACTGATAAAAATAGGTTGACAAACAGATAAACATCACCAGCCATCAGCCAGTCTGTGCACTGTTCACTTAACCAACCAAGATGTGGACTCACCAGGCACAAGGCTACAGAGAAATCTAGAATGAAGCCTTGTTCCTTGCAAATCAAACATGCAGAAATGGAGCCTGCTCTCTGATTAGTCCATGGTGTTTGTATATATGTCAAGAACCTATTTCTAGCAGTTTGTTCAACACAGAAAATGTTTGTATGTAAATGAAATATAAATGATGGTGGACAGAGACAGGACATATTCATGTCTTATATAAAATATTTCCATATCTATGATGTCAAAACATTTACCAGTGTTAGATGTTTTTCTCACAGATCCATTGCAGAGACCGTTCACAGGACAGATCATTCCACTTATAACCTTTTTGAACATCAATTTCTGCACAGTCCTCTCCGTTAGCCCCATTATTGGGTTCTCCCTTTTTCCAGTTCCTAACAGGTGAATGACCAAAACAAAAAAACAATGGTGAAATTGTGAATATCTGACATAAAAAGACTCTTGATGGTCTCTATGTTGATAACTTATTAAATGTTATGACAGCAGTGGTGCAGTCAGAGCCAACAGTGCTGAAACAGACAGGAGGTGTGTCAGCAGTCATTCTAGCAGCTCTGAGAGTCTCCAGTCAGTGGTTTTCAGAGCCAAATCCTAACTGACACTGTGCAGGTCAAACAGTGTCAAAAGGTTGTTGGCTTCAATTTCTGTTATTTTTGTTCCTCAGTAAAACCACAAGCTCTTTCTAGAAACCTCTTTGTTTCAGTTGTGTTGGTCCAGATATTTGGATTTATAGAAGGTGAAGCACATTTCTGTCTTATGTAAAAGTCAGTGGTGTTCAGAACCAAATGCTAACTTAAGCTTTTATGTCTTATTTCCCTTTTATGCCTACTATGTTCTATTTAATCTCTTTTATCTGTTTGTCTCTTTTCACTCACATGTTTCAGTTGTATTGAACCAAACACACATTATTTCCATATGTATTTAGATTTAAACAAAGTGAAGCATATGTCTTACTTAAAAGTCAGTGTAGTTCCATCGATCCATCTCCAGGTCCCCTCTTCATCACTGTCACTCAAACCAATCCAAGTTCCCATTCTGGTGAATGCAGAGAGAAATGTCTGTTCATTTGAAACAAAAGACAATCGCTGCAATTATATTTTAGTTGTAACCAGCAGGAGTGAGACACAAAGACACAGCACACACACATTCATATCCTCAAAAAAAAGCTGAAACACTTCCATTCATGATACAGTGGATTCAGAAAGCAATCACATGCTCATATTTCTTCCTCATGTCCATATCATCCACATTTATTATAATAGTGGCATAACAATGAGATTGGCCTGCAACATCAACAATGTATAAAAATATAAAGTACAGATTCATTTAATTATGATTGAAGATTATTTTAGATCTGAAATTAGCAGAAGAAACTATTAAAATCATCATCTGAATTGCAGAAACCATTTTTGTGCAAAACTATCACTTACATGTTGTCACTTTAATAAAAGATGTGTAAAAATTCCTGATCATGTTCATCATTCTTTGTTTGGACACACTGCACCTGTTCTTCAGCACTGTTAATGACCACCAGGTCTGCTCCTCTCTTTCTGCAGTCCTCTCTGCCTTTTGTCCATGAACCAGACTCAGTGGACAGGAGATAACAGGAGTAGATGAACATCATCCATCCTGCAAGACAAGTTTTCTCTGCAACGTAAAACAATAGATATTAGAAATGTATCAAGACACAACTCCATCTACTGCCAGAGAAAGATGGTATGAAGTAAAACATGCAAACAGAGGAGTTTTAAGTGTCTTCACATCTTAACATTTTAATGTGCTCACAGAATGTGAACGTGTCCTTAATCCTAAACATATAGTGAACAGTTCACAAGTCTAAATCCTTAAAAGATCAAATGTCCTGTCCCTCACTGCCCACACTCACTCACTCTGACACTTGTTCAGTTCCTCTGCTGTTTTATTGAGTCTGGCATTCAGCTGGTCTCTCTCTTCAGTCAGTGAAGACACTTTGTTCTTAATGTCCTGGAGAACCTCAGTCAGCTTGTCTTTGATGCTGGAGAGTTCTGCAGCTGCACATTGTGCTGAGTTATAATCTGAAACCACATGAATTCATATAATGTAATACCACATACTATTTAGCCAGATCAGATTCTTTCCTATTTTTCCCCCAATCTTTACAATGAACTGATGCCCATAATTTAAGTTCCATATGCTACAAATCTGATGTAATAAAACATATTTGCTTACAGGCATAATGCTAATCTAATATTAGAGAATAAGTGAAGGTGAAGTTGCTGTTTGTCTGGTGCAGAACTTTGTCTTTTAAGTACTTTGTCTTTTTTACTAAAAATAATTCAATTTTTACATTTTAAAATGCCATAAAAGTTTTGAAATTCTAAAGTAAATTTATACATCTAAATAACAATACTTCTGAAACTCATAAAGTGACTCTGGTATTAACTTATAAAACACAAACTCACAGTGGACACCGAGGATGATGAGTCCAGCCAACAGGAAAACACTCAGCAGCCCCAGACAGAGAACAACAGCTCCATGACATCTGCTGTCTGAGCTCCTGGGACCTGAACAGAAAAATACCAGCACAGTCTTAGATCAGAAATAACATATGATTACAACCGATTTAATTTCCACTCAGCAACTAATTAAACATTCTTACCTGTCTGATTTGTTGAAGGACTTGATTGAACAGACTTGTCATGTTCAACATTGACATACATTGCCTCCATTGATCACAGGTTTGTTAACTGCCTCAGAGCTCTGGTCAACTTTGCAGCACAGTACATGTAAATGATAAAGACACTTTGGTTTCAAATACTAAGAGGAAGTGATGGGCCTAGTGGTTTTGAAAGTGGGCAATTCTCCATAGAAGACACAGCAAACTACACTAATAGAAGATTGAAGCACTTAGTTCAGTTAAATAAGCCAAGTGAAGTTCACATAATTCACCAGTATTAACAGGAAATGTACAGTAACCCAGGACTAAACATGAGAAGCTGGTAACAAATGTTTAAAATCATCAGTAGCTTTTCCATCTAATCTGCACATCTTTGTTGCAAGTGTTTCAGTGGCTCCTTCTTATCAGTCTGCATGTTCTCCAGATCAGCACAGGTCTGTGGTGAATGTTTGAAATGTCTCACGATCATCAGCAAGTGCAACCATCTGATGTGTGTGTGCAGCTCTATCTCTGTATGACAACCCAATGTGGTCCATAGCTTTTTTCATATGTAGCACGTTGTATCATGGCTCTAAAATCTGCATAAAATGGCCAAATACAACATTGTTAACCACACACACAGGAGCTGGTTACAAATGCAATAGAATTGTCACTTTTCTTATTTTGAACTTTTTAAATTATATAGCACATTTAAAACAGTGAGAAGCTGCACTAAAGTGATTCTCAAACAGATACAGATATAAAATAACGTAAAGACCCAAAAAATACAAAAAACACAAAACACAAAGAAGTAAAAATCACAAAAGTTAAAAATTAAAAAGTTAAACATGTTTCAGTTGTATATGCACTGACCAACACAGCTACACCTCAGCTGTTTAAATAAAGAGGTCATAAACAGTCCTTGTGTCTTTACTGAGGACGTGTGTCTTTTAATGAGGACATATTTTAAAAAAGGTGAACTTTAAGACAAACAAATACAAAATGTCATCACCTATAAAAGAAGAAAATACTAATGAACTTGTCTTGGCAAAAATGACAATTTCTGGTCTTAGACGCCTCAAGTGTAATCAGTAAAGAAGCTTCAACATCCAGGACGTTTTTTAAAGTTTTATTATCTTGCAAGAGAAAAGTACATCGACAGTATCAATTCTTCATCATATGCAGTTCTAAACTTCATACATCACACATTAGAACCTTTTTAGAACCTTCTGTTGCTGGGCAGAACATTCTCCACCCTCAGGCTCTGGCTCCCAGCTCTTTTCTCCTTTTATGGAACCTTTTCCCTTTCCAGCACTTTGATAAGCACCTGTGAGCATGAAGTGACTCTGGGTCACTGCAGTGTGGGATGGTCTGCTGTTAGACAGTAACTGACCTTGGAGCAGTTGTGCAAACACTTCGAGACAAAACATGTATATGAGACAAAGTTTGACAACAACATACAATCTTTTAAACATTCTTCAAAAGTACACTGAGTACAAGTCGCTATTATAATTAGGCAAATTTTTTAGGATTAAATGTAATCATGATTTAATAATACTTGATTTTCCATCACAGAAATGTTCAAAAATGAAGGATGAATGCCAATTTAAATAGGTGCATTCTGAGCATAGATTTAAAAGAATTTTTTTCTGTTGCAAAAAAAAAAGCATCAGTACGAAACAGATACAAGTGGATCCTCACATACTTTCTAAAAGCAAGTTTACATAATATACACTACTGTTGAGCCTTTTTCTCACAGATCCAGCTCATAGAATTGTTACATGAAAGATCATTCCAGTTATTTCTAGTTTCACTGCCACTGTAGAAGTGTGCACAGTCCTCCTCACCAAACCCGATGTATCCACCACCGTTGTCAGGCTAAGTTTAGGTCAATTTCTCAAATGTAGTTACTAGCTGGCAGAAAACAGGACATGAAAATCCACCTAAACTCAACTTTAATTTACAACATTCAAAGCAACTTAGTAGTGAACTAATGAGCCAGAGCTCTGTCTCCTTCAACATCACAGTGTTGGCATTTTTTTTTTAAAGCTTTTTTACCGTGTGTCAGACTGTTTTGTAACAGTTTTGCTTCTTAAATACAACATTATCTGCAGCATCACATACAAATATTAAATGATCTAATGTCTGACAGGCGCACGCAGTAACACTGTGGCTCCTCATGATGCTCAATTCATCTAGTGCTTCATAGTTTTACAGACTGGAGAATGAATGAGTGTTTCTTAACCATCCAGGTCATCAGTGTGTTCTTACACCAAACACACACAAGTGGAAATTCTATATATCTGAGCAAACATTGCGCATTTACTTCACCTACAATACATGTTTATTCCATGAGCTGATGCATGTAACACATTGAAATACCAGCTGTTTCCTATTTTAGTTGATGTCCAGAGAAATGTATTTTTTAATGCAGTACTTTGTACTTATGTTCTTAAAGCAAAGTAAGAACAAAAGTCCAAATAAAAAATACATACACTGAGTAAAGAATTTGACGTTGTACTTCTACTTGTAGTGAAGTAGTTTTAAACGTGCAGAGTTTGTGTAACATGCTCTACATCTTCCACCTCTGTAGTAAACTGTAGCTACTTTGGGCCAAAGATATGTTTGTTTTTATCTGTGTTTTTATGAAGCATAAATTCAGCTAAAAAGAGGAAAATAGTCAACTACCGACAGTGTGTTTGGATTTAGGTCTGTGCTATTGTTTGTGTAGGATTCTGTGTTAAAATGAGAAATTAGATTTATTCCCCACAATTCTATCAAATGTTTGTTTCACTCAGATTATCAACAAGTAATTGAATAAAGTAAATTAAATGTCGAACAAGCTCTCACTTCTTGGAAAAGCTGAATTTGAGATATCTGAAACTTCATTTTGAAAACTGAGTCCAATAAACTCATATCTATGATTCAAACTAATGTTCAGGCTACAGTTTGTGCTGCTAAAACAGATTAAGGTCCAACCTCAGAGTTAGTGAAGATCCATCAACCCATTTCCAGGTGCCTTCTTCTGTATGAAAGCAAAAACAAATTATTAAAAAGTTAATGTTCACATTTACCTTTGTCATTGACCTCAGTGTCCTAAAACATTCACATTGTACCTGTTCTTCAGCACTGTCAGCAATTCCAATCCAGGTATCCACGTCCTGAGATATACACAGACATGTACACAACAACATCATCTACTTTCATGTTCACCATAGTGATCTCACACTGTGTGTGTACTTACTCTGAAGCCTGTTCAGCTCTTTAGTCATTTGAGTGAGTCTGACATTCAGCTGGTTTCTCTCTTCAGACACATCGGACATTTTCTTATGACTGGCCTGGAGACACTGGGTCAGGTTGTCTTTCATAACGGAAAAATCTGTAGCTGAACCTCGATCTAAGTTACGGTCTGAAACAGATAAAACAACGAAGTTCACATTATTTTGATATTTTACATGACATATATAATTTTCTCAATTTCTGTTTTCAGTTAGAATAAAAACATATACGTTTCTATTTTTAAAGCAAAACCACATGTTTAAATTGCAGCATAGAAGCTCACGCACAGTTTGAGGCAAATATTTTGGGCACCAGACGCAATTCTTACTGCTATTACTGTAATAGTGCATCACTGAAACGAATATGTTTAACACAGTTTATATCATCAAAATATATCACAATCTTTTACATAAGATATTGTTAAACTTTTTTCATTGCTCAACATAAAAAGAATATAATTATTATTATATATTATTATATATTATATAAAAACACAAAAGCAGTATAAGAGGAAAAAACGGTTGAGATCTAACAGTGAACCAGACTCCCAGTAAACACCAAAGCCGAGTCGAACCAGCAGGAAAACACTCAGCAGCCTAAAGAAAGAACAACAGCTCTATAAAATCTTCTGTCTGAGCTCCTAGGACCTGAACAGAGAAAAGACCAGTGAATATGATACAACAGTAATAATGATAATTCAGTCTTTCAGCGTGTGTCTAACATATAATTACCTGTCTGATTATGTTAAATCATCAAACTTGTCATGTTCAACATTTACGTTAATCTCCTGCATGAAGAAAGTAAATGGCAACTTAATTATGGAAGATCAGCTCCTCTAAATGAGGAAACTTGTTCTTGTGAAATTTTCACGGAAATCACATCAAAAATATAGTTTGTGTGTTAATTATCCATCATTTATAACATCAGTTGTTAACAGGAAATCAACCCACCCAAACAAGCAACCCACAGACACACACACACGCCTGGGTATGATTATGTAATATTCTTATCTAAGTATTTTAATCTGTATCGACTGCAGAACACATGGTAACTTCCTGCAGAGTGGTGCTGTTGCTTGTAGCTTGCTGATTACTTGATATAGTACTTATATCGTATATGTTCATATACGAAATAAAGTGAACTGATGAGACTGGCAAAATGATTAAGACACAGTCATGTCTGGTGGAAATATTGTGTCAGTCTTTAACACATAACCACTGAACAGTGGAATCAGATAATAATCTGTAATCTGCCTGCTAATCTGCCTTCTCTGCTTAAGACCTCGGTAATGTGAGTTTTTGCCTGACTGTCTGATCCTCTGAATCCCTGACTGTTACAGATATTATGGATTCTGAGCTCTGCCTCTGTCATGATCCCACACACTTCCTGTCCTTGGACTTTTATTTTGTGGCCCCATCTCCCCACTTCCTGTGCCTTGTTCTTTTCCCCAGCTTTACCTTCATTGTCCTTTATTGTTTGCACCTGTCCCCCTCACTTTTTAAGCCCAGTCTTCCCTTCACTTTGGGGTCAGATCTTTGTTGTCATCACTAGTCTACACTCTGAACTCTTGGAAACCTGACTCTTACCCTCCAGACTTTGTAATTGGGACTCTGTTTATCACTTTGGTCTGAGGTTTGCCTTTTGTTTGTTTCAGTGTTCTAGATCTAGCCTCGAGTTGTCTCTGGTGGTTTGGTCCTGGTTTTTTCGTGTTTGGGATATGCCTGTGTGTTCTTCAGTTTGCCAGTGCTCAATGTTCAGTTTGTTCGCGTCTGTCTCCCCTTAGTTCCGATGTTAGTTTCTGTGCTTCCCCGACTCTGTTACTGTGGTTATCTTTTCCTGCCAGTGTGTTTTAAGTTGTGCTCCCTTTGCTTTAGTCATTACTACGTGTGTTTACCTGTTAGCAGTTTATCAGTGCCCTATTTATTTAGTAGCATATGTTTTCTCCTGTGTGATCGTTTTATTCTTTCTTTTCCCAGTCTTATTTATCCTTGAGCCTTAGTAGTACTAATTTTGGTAAATTATGATGTTATCCCTTATTTTTGACATTAGTTTTGTCATCTTATTTTTTATTAAGTTAAACACTTCATGCTTTGGTTAGTTTGCACGAGTCTTAGCTGTTCTGAACCTGTGTTCTGTACACTCCTGTTAGGAGCGATTTCCAGCTGCCCTTTTAAGTCTCTGTCAATAAAACCCTTTTAGTTCATCCCTGGCACCGTCTCCTCTCTTGGGTCCATCCCTAACCATAGCCATGACAGCTTCTGGCTCTCTCTAATTGGATTTGGATTCTGTGTTTAAAATGTACTCTGTGTTCTGTATTATTGATTTTTAACTGTATTATTGTAGTTATATGGATCAAGATATTTGGATTGTCGTTCTGAACTACCCTGGTGTTTCTCTGTGATACGGAGTTAGACTGGTAGTAGTTCTAAATTTTTTGGGCCTTGCTTCTTAAACTACTGAGCGTGTCAGGAGTTAGGTTTTTCGTTCCTTTGGTCAGATTTACTTTTGTTTGTATGTGTCCCTGCAGTTCTCCTCCCCACCAGCTGAGGCTTCCCTGTTCTGCCTCCATCTGTCTCTGGCCCCTCTTGGTTTTCCGCTCCTCAGCTGGCACTGGTCATCACACCTGATCCACATCAATGATCCATTCCTGTTTATAATGTCTGTAATTGTTAGTGTTTATAGCTAATGTGTCTCCTGGCTTTACCTATTCCCATTCATTCCCTGACAACCAGCTTTATTGCGGTCTGAGTGTGTTAGTTTAGTGTTTGTTAGTGAGTTTATCTTATGTACCTTGTCTGCCTTGTTTAAGCCTCGTCAGAGTGATTCTTCATTAGTCTTTTCTGTGTGTATGTTGATCTGTTTTCTATATTAATGGGTGTGTTCACCTACTTTGTTTCTTTCCTGTATCCGCTTGCTGTAAGTTTGGATTCACTATAAATCAGTGAGCTGCACTTCCTGCCCTGTACTGCTATTGGATCTCTGTGTGTTGGATAATTACAGAAAGACCTTCACTGCCATCAGATATTCCCTGAAACCCCCATTTCAGCAACTTCTGCAGCTCACTATATCCTCTCACCATGGCACTATTTATCAGCAGCTTCAGCTCCAGCCCATCCAGAGAACCTAAGGTCCCTCCACCTGAATGGTATGGGGGAGAACTGGGGTATTGTCAGGTGATCCCTACCCATTGCCAGATCCAGTTTTTTGCTCCAGCCCTCATCTTTTCCCTTTGAGAAATCCAGAGTGCCCTATGTCATAGCCTTGCTTACAGGCCAGGCTCAACTCTGGGCTACAGCGGCTTGACCCTGCTAGCCCAGAGGTCGAGGCCATGTTCAACCTTCTCACCCTGTCCAAAGGCTCCCAGCCAGCCGTTGACGCTCTCGTTGAACTTCATAGAGTAGCGGCCGACAGCCCTTGAAATGACACAGCTCTGTACGATGCACTTTACAGAGGTCTCATCCACTGACTGAAGGAGGCATGTACATGACAGTCCTGCCCCAAGTCCCTGAAAGAACTCTATGTAGCAGGCAACAGATTAGATAGTCGCTACCAAGAGAAGCAATATGAAATGACCCACACCTACCATTCTTTGTCTCAAGTTTGACAACTGACCAGATCTTTTCCCCTGCACCTCCCATCCTCATCCAAAAGTCATTGGATTCTAGATTATATTCTGTGCTTCGGAGGAAATACTTCACTGCCTTCTAAACTCTTATTCTCATGCCCATCTCAGTTCCCCCGTCTGCTGTTACTGGCTGCCCTGCTGTCTCTGTCTGTCATTCTCCCGTACAGTATCAACACCTATGAGGTTCTTGCTCTGATGCCATCTTGCTTACTCCTATCCACCCTCTCCTCTGCCACACACTCCTCCTAGGCTCTGCTCACTGTTCCTTGAAAACCATTAAGCCTGAAATTCCTATTACTTTATTTTCAGTTCCTGATTCCATAAGATACATACATTTGATATTTTCTGTAGAGCCTTTGAAGTGATTAGATTTGTAGAACCTATAGTACAGATTGGGGGCTCATCTACATTTATGTTCACCATAGTCATCTTACACTGTGCGTACTCACTGTGTTTGGATGAACTGTGAAGCCTGTCCGGCTCTTTAGTTATTTCAGTGAGGCTGATATTCAGCTGGTCTGTGTTCAGACACACTTGACAGTTTATCACTGGTCTGGAGACACTAGGTCTGGTTGTCTTTCATAACAGAAAAATCTGCAGCTGAACCAGGATCTAAGTTATGGTCTGACACAGCTAAAACAATTCACAGTTCACATTATTTTAGTTTTTTTACATGACAAATATAATTTCTCAACTTCTGTTTTATGTTATTGTAATTACAGATTTAGAATAAAAGCATATATGTTTCTATTTGTAAAGCAAAACCACATTTAAACTGCAGCATGGAATTATATCACATTATATATGGTTTACATGACATTGTTGAACTTTTCATTTCTTAACATAAAAATTATATAATGGTAATTTTAAAAACACAAAAACAGAGTATAAGATGAGAGAGAAGCTGAAATCTAACAGTGAATAAATTTGACTATAATGTTGAGCTCTACAGTTGTATATTTGCTCCATCATTCTAAAACCCACAAAATTGTCAGTGTACACACCTTCACACCTGAAAAGCTCATATTGTTGGTCTTTTTTTTTTTCCAGTCAGTAAAAAAGCCGCCAGGTTTGTTGTTAAACCATCTGACAACATATCACAGCAACGTCAGTTTATTATTTTACAACTTAAACGTTTGTTAAAAGCTTTACCTGATTCCATTTCAGTAAAATCATTTGAAGTTATTTAAGGCTTTTCGGTTTCCTTTTTACATGTGCATTACTGCATTGATTAGTCTGACAGTAACCATTTGCATTTTAGCTGAAATAAAGCATTTTCTCTTACAGCAACTGAAACACTGGTCCAGTGTGTGCAAGGATTGGATGAGAAAACATCACCCTGATGTGGGATCAGATCAGCCTCTGCTAACTCACTGGGGACAACTTAGAAATATGTCTGTGGGACTTGCATGGTGGTAAGGCTGTCAGCAGGTTCTAAAGACTCAGTAGACTCCCCAAGAAATTGTATAAACACTAGAAACTGACAACACACACTGTCTGTGAATATAAAACCAAACCAGTCACAGCACAATGTGGGAAGGGGTCCAAGGTCATGAACCAGGAGGAGTGGATGACCAGAGAAAGATACACCGACCTCTGCCACCAGAAAATAACTTCTCACAGCTTCCTCTCTGAACTGATAAATGAGTACAATTTGAATACTATTACTAAATGAGTCATAAGGGTACAGTCATATTTAGTGTGATTTTGATTCTATAAAAGCACCTTTGTTAATTTATGTAGATTTACAGTCTATTTACTTTTTTCTTTCCTTCTCTCTGTCTTAAATCTGCACATGGGTGGCAAATCATTTGACGTCGTTCTAAGATGAGGTTTCACGAGTTCCCTCCAGAACAACCTCACTGGTCAGATTATTCAGTTCTGAAGAACTAAAATGAACATTACAGAAAACATTCCCTAGTTTGGCGTTTTGATGATTGTGTTGTAGAGTAAGTGTTTAGCTGAGTCATTTTTAAAGACAAGTACATGTACAATTTTGAAATACTTGTGCTTGTACTACTTCAGTAGATGTCAGGGGGAAATATTACACTTTTTACTCCACTACATTTCATTCTTACTCAGTTGTGAGTGTATCAGCTACACTAACTCAGTCCAACACAGCTCCAATAAATCCTCCTTTATGATGGAGTTTACTCCTTTATGAGTTTTTGATTCAGTGATTTTCGATTTCTGTTATTTAGCTTTATTGACACCAACGGGGTGAACAAAATAAAAGTGATACTATTACATTGTTAGTCGTGTTTACTGTTATGTTAACATAGTCAGTCACATTGTTGCTATATGCAGTGATAAACACATAGGTGCCAAAATAACTATCTATTGATTTAATTTAATAATTGTAATATATAAAATTTAATAATAATAATAATAATAATAATAATAATTGCTTATGTTAACTGGTGGTGATGCATCATAAACACACACTGAATGAGTAAAGTTCAATTGCAATTACAATAAAATACAGGGAGTTGACGTGACATTGACTAACTACACATTTCATTAACAATGACTGAGTTTGATTCAAATCAAACAAATGGAGAAACAGTTTGGCTTAGTGTTACAGAAACATTGTAGTTGTAATCACTGTCACATCTGACAGAGAAGTGGGCAGTTATGTGAGTATCACAAGACTCATCTTTGAGTTTTTAAAAGTTGTGAAGCCTCAGACATACGTAACAATATCTACACTGTGGTTTACAGAATTCACTTCAGTTTAGCTGTTAGCAGCAGGTTCACTGGCAGGAAACTGGAATGATGCACCTACAACAGACACACTTTAGTTAAATTCTGCTCCAGAGACTATTACTTTGAATTCAAAATAAATCATCTCCACAATGCTGACGAATTCTGCCAAACTTCCAAACTGTGCATTTCAGTCCTCATCTGGTCAGAGTAAAGACGGCTGCACCCAGCTGGTCTTTCCCCACCAATCTGCCTTTGACAGCATTATCTAAGTTAGCCTTAACATGTATTTGCCATGTGTTTCTGAACATAAATTTTTAATGTTTAATTTTGCTCGTTTGGATTTGTTGCCATGTACAGGCAGTGGCTGTGAAACATATTTATTTAACATTATAGGAACTTTAATAGTTATGTCTGGAGACGCTAGCCACGGTTAGCATTCCTTGCAGACAACAGGTAGGCTGAGTAACGCTAAGCTAACTTCTGCTAATTACGGTAGATTTACACAAGCTGAAACAAGTAGAGCACAGCACCTGTTTTGTATCAAGCTACTTAAACCACCATTGTGGGGCAACTTTAGAGCCAGTTCTTTAATTAATGTGCGGCACAACAGCTGCTGTGTCCTGAGGAGCCTGCACTGGCTTCCTCCTTCCTACACGCAACTCATCAGCCAATAGAATTCACTGCCACAGACGAAAATACAAGACAATCAAGACCAAGAACTAGGGCTGTAAAAAACACACAGCAGAGATCAGGTAGTTTATACAATGAGCCTGAGGTGCAAATGACTGGCAATGAACAAACAGATAACACAGCAACAGCAGTAAGATGCAAATCAACTAACAGATCATAAAAAGTCATAAAAACAAGCTGCATTCTCAAAACAGAAAGTCAGAATCATGACACCGACACAATGGAGGAGGAAACAGTACAGTGTGAAAATAGAGAAAAGAGACAAACACATACACAGCGTGAAATGTGTGAAAGATAAAGAGGCTTATTTAGACTCGTACAGAACTAACAGAACGCTTGTGTTAGTTTCTAATTTATTCAGCTGTGGGCAGATGATTTAACAACAAGAAGGCATCACTCCATGGTGATTATCTCTCTTTTACCCTGCCACACTCCCCAGTGTCAGCAGTGGTAAAGGGGGTTGAACTGCTAAAGCCAAAAATAGCATCGTCCTGAAGCTGATTGCATGTTCAGGCAGTTTTAGAGACAACATGTTAGCACACAACATGAACTTTCCTAAGCTACAGCTGCCAAAAATATTATAGTGAAAATTAGTTTGTAACTCGTTTTTTAATTCATCATTCGTTATTTCATGCATAGTCAGTGTTGAGCTGAGAGGCTGCAGAGAAGTGCTCCAGCTGATCTGACACCAAAACCAGTCACTCATTTGCAGAAAACATGGCAGCAGCCTGTGACAAATAAAAAGTCATTGTAATATCTAAACTATCTTACTCAGCAAATGCAAGAAATTCCTGTAACATTAAGCAAAAATGTATTTTCACACACTTCTCCACTGCACACAATTCCAGTTAGTTCAAAAACATCCACTTATTACTAAAAGAAGACATTTACGCCACGAGTTACCGAGTGACGTCCTAAATGCTTCTCAGTTCACTAATCAAAGCAAAAATGACTCTTTGACCTTACAAGTTAACAAGCGAGGACCAAAATGTCCACTATATACATTGTTAGTCAGATGGTTGTGTCATGTCTCCAGCTGGCTGTTGCCTTTCTTTGTGGAGTTTGCACATTTTCCATGTGCTTAATTGACCCTATCCCAGCTGTCACCCTATGATAGCGGTTATAGACTCAGAATGATGGATTTGAGTTATTTATTTGTTTGTTAACAGTGACTGCTTGTCATCAGAGACAGAAAACTACCCAATTCAGTTCTAGATGTAGTGTTGTGTGTCTCAAATAATGTTGCTTGGTATGGAAACCTTCTGCTCACAACTTGTCACTTCCTGTGAAGCTCAGCTTCTTCAAAGAGTAAAAGCAACTTTCATAACTAACATGAACTGCAGTGAAAGCTGCAGAGCTTTATTAAACTATTAATGGAGAAAATATATGTCAACATTTAATATGACAACTGTTCACTCGAGATCTTCAACAAATCAGACAGGTGAGAATGTTCAATCAGAATTGATGCTGACACACAGAGTGAAGAATGATTCTGTTATCATCTGTTATTACTAATGAATCATTGACTGTATGTTTGGTAGGACACAGGGTGGCAGACTGAGCTGTGTTTAATTATACATGATCATCTGCTCTTACTGTCACATCATTGACTGTGTTTACTGGTCTTTTTCTGTTCAGGTCCCAGGAGCTCAGAGAGGAGGTTATATAGAGCTGCTGTCTGGGGCTGCTCAGTGAAAATATGAGAATAGGGAACTACTGGAGTACTACTATACAAGTAACCCCAGTGGGAAGGGTCACATACAGAAGATGTGGGACCAATGGATGCTTTGAAACCCGACATGTAGACTAAGGGTCTTAAACACGCGAGCTACCTGTAGCTCACGAGCACTTTCCAAGTAGCTCATCAAAGAGTTCATGAATCCTACATAAATTTGAAAACTTGATTAGTCAATTCTGAGTGGTCACTCAGCAAACCCACTTACGTGTACAGATGTAGCCAGTGAAAGTGTCATGGTTTCTGCGGTATCTTACTGGTGGCGTTTTGTCATAAATGCAGTGTGTTTAATTCAGAACAAGGAAGTTAAACCCAGACATTCTTTATTTCAGATCATAACTCAGTGCATTATGCAGCAGCAGAACTCTCCACTATCAAAGCCAACATAACTGAGCATTTCCAGGACAGTAAGAAAGAACTGTTCTCCCTGACTGTAGAAAAGAACCACCTGAATTCCAGCCTTATGAAAATGACTGAAGCCAAACGCAGGCTTGAGAGGATTTGCAGACAGAGGGAGTTTGGGCATTGAGAGAAAGGGCACATGGTATGTGAGTGATGCAAGAAAATGAAAATTGCTGTAAAACGTAAATATCCAATTTGCACATTTACACAAGTTTTCCCAATGAATGACATAATGTTAAGGTACTTGGTATGTAAATCCAAAAGTTGTCATGCACTAAAAATGACCTCTGTGCCAAAAAGTGATTTTATAATAGAAAACCATTCTCGCCTCTCAAAGGGGGTTAGTGTTAGAGGACAAAGTGAGGTTATTTACTGGACCCAACCGATTACCCGCACTTACCTGGCAATCACATCCACCCCTGATTCAATAAATTAATGTAATGTTTTAAAATTTTTGTTTTTTATTTTAAATACATTTCCAAACAAAAATCACTTCTACAGAAGTTTTCACCAACTTTGCTTAATAGTTCGTTTGTTTTGTACCTTTAGCACCAATTACAGCCACAAGTCACTTTGAGTAGGATGCTACAAGCTTGACACACCAATGTTTGCACCATTCTTCTTTGCAGCACTTCTCAAGCTCCATCAGGTTGGATGGGGAGCGTTGGTGCATAGCCATTTTTCAGTTCTCCCCAGAGACATTCAATAAGATTCAAGTCTGGGCTCTTGCTGAGCCACTAAGGGACATTCACAGAGTTGTTCCTGTAGCCGCTACTTTGTTATCTTGGCTGTTTGCTTAGGGTCGTTGTCCTTTAGAAAGATGAACCGTCGACCCGAGCTGATGTTCTGCCCCCACTTGAGCTCTTGGTTGATTGTAGTGCCCACACCACAAACACATAAACATCCGGTTTCAGCCCTACGTAAAAATGGTTAGATGTTGCCAAAATGTTGTGGTTTTGCTTAAATTCACTGATCATCACAGAATATACGTCACATAACTTGTTACAATACGGCAACTGTTGTTTCAAACTGGACTCAGACTGCAGTCTCATGCACTTGGTTGACTCATCCAACCACCTAAACATCTTTCTGGTAAACTGCATGTCATACCAGTTTTAACTACTATCATTACATTATAATTTTTTATCATTATTTTTTGGCATCATCTATTTGTATTCAATATTGAAATTGTCATGGCTGAGTTATGGCCTAATGGGTCCCTGTGGTGGTGTTTAAATGACCCCCAGAATGAATTATTGGTTTCTATTTCAATTCATATTTTGTACATTTATGCTTATGATGTGTCTCCTGTTGGTCAATTTTCTTTTTTTTAACATTTTGACATATTTGTGGTTTTCATGTGTCTTGTCTCTTATTTTCATCTCTTTGCATTCATTTATGTTTTGCTTATAGCCAGTTCGGTAACTCAGGTTCAAAGCTGGAGCATGTTTTATTTGCGTATTTGAGTTCAATTTTCACCTTCATGTATTTGTAAGTGTCCTCTGGTACCTGCAGGTTTTTAATTACAGAGACATTTTTACATTTTAGTAGTCTAGAGTTCAAGG
Organism: Channa argus; assembly: GCF_033026475.1. NCBI lineage: Eukaryota > Metazoa > Chordata > Actinopteri > Anabantiformes > Channidae > Channa > Channa argus. Next base: position 6,440,386 of record NC_090205.1, read on the forward strand.
TTTTTGATGGGGCCACCTGAGATGGTGCTCAGTGACAGGATGTGGGCAGCACTTTGCATAGGAAGAGTCTCTGAGCTAAGGTATAGAAAGGGAATAACAACACATAGTAATATCTCATAATGGTAGATGCACAGTTTGAAAGGTTAAGAAAACCACAAAACTCATACACATGCAGCAGCAGATGCAAAGGGGTGAGTAGATATGAGTGTTTGTTGCCACCCTCTGTGGTCTGGGTGATTGTACTGATAAGATGCAGGTTAGCGTGTGCAAGGGGAGGAGAACAAAGGTCCTCAGAGGGGAGGAGAGTCTGGGGCCATCTGCTGACACAGGGAGGAGATGACATGGACAGAGAGCAGAGAGAGGTTTAAAGCAAATATGAGCTGAGCCTCAAATCAACATGTCGACAATGATCCGCTGTGGCGACACTGAACTCACGGGATAAGCTGAAAGGACAAATGTGGGGATTCTGTGTTCAAGCACAAGTCCAGTTCCCACTGAACAGCACTTTTAGTGTAAAGTTAACTCCCACTGTTTGTTAGCTGTTAGCTACACTAGCTGTAGCTGTTGACCTGCCTGCATCGGCTAACGTTATCTGCTGTAGCTAACAGTACAGAAACACTAGAAAAACTGTTTGGCTGAGCAGGACAAAGTCAAGAGCAAAACACCACGGTGACTCGGAGACAGGTAAAGGTGAGACACACCTGAGGGGTTTGGAGGCGACTCTGTTCTCCTCTGATAAGAACTGGGTTTTTGGACTGGTGTTGGAACTTTAGTTTTCTTTGATGCAGCCTAAGCGCAGAGTATAACGCACACAGAACTGTAGTCAGCCCTAAGGCTGAACCTTGCAGAGCTGAGGGCAAGTTAAACCTTCCAATACAGGCAAATCTTCTAGACGGCAGAACAGTAGCAAAAATCCTTACATAAAAAGAACAACACCAAGACCAACACAACATTACATTTAGTTTTTTGAATCAATACATTTGCACAATCTTTTACATACTCACAAATATTGAGTCAAATCCTAACTGACACTGTGCAGTGTGAAAGTCAGAAGGTGGCGACAAATACTGCTGTACAGTCACTAAGGAAGTAACAGTAAGAGCAGCAGAATGTACTGCAATACTCTCAGTGAAGTAAATACGAGTTTAAGATGCTTTACAGATGGTGTCAGACTATCAAAAACAATCAAAAATAAAGTGTCAAGGACACCAATAAAAGAAGACAATACTGATAAACTGTCCATTTACTGCTGAAGGGTGAATGCAACTTTAAATAGCTGTGTACTGAGCATAGATTTAAAAGACTATTAATGTGTAGAGCAAGAGGATCCTCACACTGGTTTACACAGTTACACAGCACAGAAACTGGTGAGAAAGAGCCGTATGCTACACTTACTGTCTCAGACACAAGATACCAAAGACTTTTTGTGGAATAATATCTGACTTTCTAAAAGCACATGTTACTACTGCTGAAGCTTTTTCTCACAGATCCAGTGATGAGAAGCATCACATGACTGATCGTTCCAATTAATTTCCAATTTCCTGCCACTTCGGATGTGTGCGCAGTCTTCCTCACCCCACTGTATGTCTCCACCACCGTTGTCAGGTTGATTTTTCGCCCACTATCTAAACAACAAGAGAATCACAGTACTTATACACATGACTACTGCCTGAAAATGAAGCAAAAGTAGCTGTTTCTTATTGCTTTACATCTTTCTGACCAAAGGCACCTACTTAAAAACAGAAAACTTTTACTAAAGTGCAATTTAGATATATACTGTATGTATACTTCCAATCCCTTATGATAAATGTATTTCAAGCTACTGGTCATGTACTTACAATGTACTTAAAGTCTACGAATGATGTACAATTAATACAAATAAAAAACTACTAAAATACACTTAAGTGGACTTGACTCTAAAGTGTATTTAAATACATTATTTTATATTGTTTTGTATTTGTTTAAAATATTTGAAGTATATTTTACTGTCTTTTTCTTTTAATATAACTTAATTTACCTGTATAGTACTTTTACACAAGTGCATCTTCAGGCTACTTGAATATTGAATTTACAGATGCTACTGTACGTCTGCCACCATTGCAGGACACTGTAGCTACTGCAGAGCAAAGATATGTTTGTTTTTCTCTATTCATATGATTCACACTGAAATTCTTTCAGTAAGGTGCTGGTTAAAAAGGATGCTCCTGTTACAGGCTACAGTTTGTGCTGCTGAAACTAATTTAGGTCCAACCTCAGTGAAGAAGAAGGCACCTGGAAATGGGTTGATGGATCTTCACTGACTCTGTCAGTCAAACCAATCCAGGCTCCTGCTGTGATGAAGCCTGAGATAAATGTCTGTATGAAAGCAAAAACAAATTATTAAAAAGTTAGTGTTCACATTTACCTTTGTCATTGACCTCAGTGTCCTAAAACATCCACACTGTACCTGTTCTTCAGCACTATCTATCACAACTAGATCTGCTTCTCTGTCTTTGCAGTCCTGTCTGCCTCTTTTCCAAGAACCAGAGTCGAAGAGATGAAGTAACAGGACACGTTTTCTCTGTAAAACATACTTAATCAGAATTGGTTTACAAATATTGTCAGTGTGTGAATAAGAATTTAGACTGAAACTTTTTTCTTTTGGTAAAAATCGATCAGCTGTTGTCACATACACGTCCTCAGATGTACACAGACATATACACAACCTTCAGATTAGAATATGTAGAACCTATAGTACAGATTATTGCATCATGTAGTTTTCTGTTCACCATAGTGACCTTACTGTCATGACCTGGCCTTCATATTCACTTCCTGTCCTGGACTATTATTATGTTCCCCTTTTCTCCACTTCCCATCCCCAGTTCATTTCTCCAGCTTCACCAATCATCAATGTTCACAATTGCTTTCACCTGTTCCCCTGCCTTTTTAAACTCAGCTCTCCCCTTGGTTCTCTGGCAGATCATTGTCTTACTTATCCATCCAATACCCTGTCTCCAAGTTTACTGGTCTCATGGTATTTGGACTCCTGTCCGTGTGGGTTGCTGTCATCTGTGTCTCTGTCTGAGATTTGCATTCATTGTCCTAGTAACGTTCTCTGTGCTTATTTTCTGTTTTTGAGAATTCCTTGTTTCCTTGTTCATGTTTAAGTCCTAATTTTCCTGTGTAGATATTAACGTTCATGTTTTTGTTTCACGGTCCCCAGCAATGATTGTCTTCCGGTTTCCAGTGTCTACAACTCAGTTTTTAGTTTTGCCTCACCTGTTTTGTCCATGTTACTTTACCTTCTCCTCCTTGTTTTTCAGCATGTCCACTCAGCCCTTGTTTAGTCCCGCAATGTATGTGATGCGCATTTGTCTGAGTTCATTCCTTGTTTCTAGTTTAGTAGTCATCCCTCTGGGATTGTGCCACTTTTATCCTCCATTATAGGAGTGAGTTTACATTTTCATTTACATTTAGTCATTTGGCAGACACTTTCCACTGCTATGCTAATGATACCCAGCTATATTTATCTATCGAACCAGATGAAAATAATCAGTTAATAAAGCTTCAAGCATGCCTAAAAGACATAAAGGCCTGGATGTCCCACAGTTTTTTACTTCTAAACTCAGACAAAACTGGAGACATAGTATTTGGGCCCAAACATCTCAGAGACATGATGTCCAACCATATTGTTACTCTAGATGGCATAAGTCTGGCCTCCAGTACTACTGCGAGGAACCTTGGAGTTATTTTTGACCAGGATTTGTCTTTCCCCTCACATATAAAACAAATCTCTAGAACAGCCTTCTTCCACCTACGGAACATTGCCAACATTAGGAGCATCCTGTCTCAAAGTGATGCTGAAAAACTGGTCCATGCATTTGTTATTTCTAGGTTGGACTACTGTAATTCCCTACTTTCAGGATGCCCCAGTAACTAAAGAGCCTGCAATTAATCCAAAATGCTGCAGCAAGAGTGCTGACTGGAACTATCAAGAGAGATCATATTTCACCTTCACTAGCTTCTCTCCATTGGCTTCCCATTAAATTTAGAATATAATTTAAAACCCTGCTTCTTACATATAAAGCTCTGAATGGTCAGGCTCCATCATATATAGAAGATCTCATAGCACCATATCATCCCAGTAGACCACTTCGCTCTCAGAATGGAGGCCTACTTGTGCTTCCCAGAATTTCCAAAGGTAGAATGGGAGGCAGAGCCTTTAGCTATCAAGCTCCTCTTCTGTGGAACCAGCTCCCAGTTCAGATTCGGGAAGCAGACACCGCTCTACTTTTAAGACCAGGGTTAAAACCTTCCTCTTTAATAAAGCATAATTTAGTTATAGTTATGCTGCCATAGGCTTAGACTGCTGGGGGACCCACCCCCCGGTGCATTGAGCTCCTTTCCTCCTCTTGACCCTCTCTGCTCTCCTCTCACCCCGCAATTGTCACCACTGTATTTCATTAACTCTGTGTGTTCTCTCCCGTAGATGTCTTTATCCTTCTCTGTCCCCCTCTCTCTATCCCTTTCTGCAGGTGTCCCCGGCTTTGAAGCTGTGTGTCTTCCAGTGTGCAGCTATTGGTCCTACCAATCTGTCTGATGTTTTGTTGTTGCTTGTTGTTGCTCTGTTCTTTTCTCTCTCCCCTTTCCACTCACCCCAACCGGTCAAGGCAGATGGGCTTTGAACCTGATGCGAGCAGCTACAGGAAGCCAGTGTAGAGACCTAAAGAGCGGTGTGACATGGGTTTTTTGGCTGATTAAAAATGAGGCGAGCCGCTGCATTTTGGATCATCTGCAAGGGTTTGATTGTGGATACCTGTGACCACATCAACAAAGCGTTGCAGTAATCAAAATAAGACGAGAAATGACCAGCGCCTGTACAATGAGTTGGGTTGTATATTCTGGGATGTAGGGTTTGATCTTCCTGATGTTATAGAGAGCAAATCTGCAAGCCCTAGAGACTGAGGAGATGTGGTCCTTAAAGCTCAGTTGGTCGTCGATGATAACCCCCAGATTTTTGGCCGATTTAGTGGGGACAATCACTGTAGATCCAATATTGATGTTGTGTTGTGTTGAAGGTCTGGCTGGGAAAACAAGGACTTCAGTCTTGGAGAGGTTGAGTTGAAGAAGTCTCTTACTCTTCCAGGCTGAGATGTCTGAGAGACAGGCAGAGATGCGTGATGAGACAGTGGAGTCGTCTGGTGGAAAGGACAGGAAGAGCTGTGTGTCATCAGCATAGCAGTGATAGGAAAGACCATGTGAGTGAATGATGGCACTTAGGGATGAAGTATAGATAGAAAAAAGAACAGGACCAAGAACTGAGCTCTGCGGCACACCGGTAGAGAGGCTATGAGAGTGAGAAAAATGCCCCAGCCAGGATACCTTGAAGGTTCTTCCCAATAGGTAAGAACGAAGCCAGTCTAGAGCTGATCCAGAGATGCCTAAGTCAGAGAGTGTGGACAAAAGGATCAAATGGTTCAAAGTGTCAAAGGCTGATGATAGATCAAGTAGAATTAAGACAGACGACTGACCTGTGGCTTTTGCAGCTCGAGGATATTCCACAACAGTCAGGAGTGCCGTTTGTGTGGAGTGAACCCTCTTGAAGCCAGACTGGTTAACATCCAGGAAGTTGTTCTTGGAAAGGAAGTCTGAGAGTTGGTTGAAGACTGCTCGTTCCATTGTCTTGGCCAGAAAAGGAAGGAGGGAGACAGGTCGGTAGTTCTCTACTACAAAGGGATCAAGAGAAGGCTTCTTGAGCAGTGGGGTAATCAAGGCCTGCTTGAAAGAGGTTGGAAAAGTTCCTGTTTTGAGAGATGTGTTGATGACTTGTGTAATAGCTGGCATTAGAGCAGGAGCAGCTGCCTGAAGAAGACTGGAAGGGATTGGAGTGTGCAGGTGGTTGGATGGTTAGAGAGGAGGAGGGTGGATACGTCATCCTCAGTCAGAATTGCAAATGATGAGAGCAATGTAGTGTTGGAGGAAGTTAGACGGATGTCTTCGTCTGGAGCAGAGAACTGTGAGCTGATGGCTGCCACCTTGTTGGTAAAAAAGTTGGCAAAGTTGTCATCAGTGAGAGAGGTAGATGGCGGAGGTGAAGGTGGGTAGATGAGGGATTTGAAAGTGGAGAACAGCTTTCTGGTGTCCGAGGTGTTGCTGAGCTTCTACTGGTAGTAATCGATCTTTGCCATGGTGACACTGTCAGAAAAAGGTCCAAGCAGATCCTGATACTCAGCAAGGATCTGCTATTACTATTTATGTTAGTTCTTTTGTCTTGTCCTTATTTTCCTAAATCAAGCCTTCAAACCATAGTCACCCTCTCTCCCTGTTGAACTTGGTTCCATCCTAAGAACCGATCCTGACCCTTACACTGTGTGTGTACTTACTGTGTTTGGACAAACTCTGAAGCCTTTTCAGTTCTTCGGTTGGTTTGAGTCTGGCATTCAGCTGGTCTCTCTCTTCAGTCAGTGAAGATACTTTGTTCTTACTGTCCTGGAGAAGTTCAGTCAGGTTGGTTTTGATGGTGGAGAGTTCTGCAGCTGAGTTATAAAAATCTGAAACCACATGAATTCATATAATGTAATACTACTTACTATTTAGCCAGGTCAGATGTTTTCCCCCAAACTTTACAAAAAATTGATGCCCATGATTTAAGTTCCATATGCTAAAAATCTCCACCACAATCTTACACTTTTACTCCTACAGTACATTAAGTGGATTTTCCTCTTATGCCCAGTTTAAAAAAGCATTAAAAACAGTGGTTAACCAGGGGGTCCTAGAAAAAGACGTGTAATGAGGCTCCTCAGTAGCAGTGGAGCACAGTATAGAGCCTTTATTTGTTGCTGACTTTGCTAAATTCTCCAAAATGAGGGGCCACTGGGGCCTTTTCCTCATTCTTGGTGTAAAGTTTCATTTTTCATATTTTCCCTATTTTTTGGTCTGATTGTGCATGTTACTCTAAGTAATGCAGCATTGATACCATATTATTAAAATAAGACATGAATTTTAAGTAGTTTTTCTTTTTTATTTCTATAACTAAGTTAGTTTATTTACCTTGACTGTAAGAAAAAGCAAACAGAGATTCATTTGCAACCCTGTTACTGCAACTAGAGTAACAGGGTTGCATCTTACTTCGTTCACTCAAAAGGGGCAGGATATTTTCTATGTTAAATTGAAATGTGTATGTAAACTTTAGCATAATCTACATTTTTTTTAAAATGTATTGATATATTTTTCTGTGTGTAATTAGCATTTTGATCTTTTATTGCCATCAGGTCGACCATCAATGTAAAGAGAGTAACAACTACCTGGGATTAACTTAAAATGAATTTGACAGGGTTAAAATCATCTTTCAAATATTTTTGAATACGTTTATAGACATTTTAAAAAACTAGCAGATGATTGAGTGCCAGGCGTAATGGGGATGAACAAAGGAGGCAGCAGTGCTAGTGAGCAGTGTCCCCAGAAAATTTAGCTAATGCCACATGGCCATTGCAGGAGAAGTGTGGGACCCTCGGGCCACCGTGACAAATAAATCTGAATATTCCTAAATTGATCATTTATCAGTTCTTTCTCTGTTCTGTTTTTGTATTTGATCACATACAGTTTGAAGTCTTCAAATGTATATTTTTTCAGTCATTCCTCCTCATTCTATTGATCCTTCACCGTAAAGATATATGAAATGTTAATAAACAACATTACTGTGGTTGTCAGTACTTTTTGTCACATGTCATGATCTACAAATCCAAATTAATGTATCTATTCAACCAATTACTTTAATTTCAACCCTGTTACATATTATTAAAAAAAACAAATAGTCTGAAACTAATTTCTAAGCTCATGACGGTTTCACCTATTGTCCATTTTAATAGTTTGAATGATTATATGATGTATTTGAGCAAATACTTGAAAATAAATATTGAAATTTGTAAAGAAAAGTAAGTGACTATTGAAAAAATTATTTGTATTGATTTCAAACTTTGCCTAAATTTAAGACAGTCAAGACTTATTTGAAATAAATTAGTATTTAATGAGAATTTCTTTCTTTAATGGTAAAGGATTTATTACATAATATTTAGAAATATTCCCTTTTCAGGTTCCTGAGTATTCTTAACAGGGTTGCACTAAAAAGAGAGCACAACAAATAATAAAATTATTGTCTGAGCTGGACAAATTAAATTGTTTGATGGTTTAATATCTATTGATTCGTAATTCATAATAGAAAGCTAAAAAAATAAAAAGTCAGTTTTGTAAAGTAAATTGTCCTAATTCTGGAACAACCCAAAACATATTCGTAATAATATTGTACGTTAGCTATCAGCACACAAAGTAAACGCACCCCTCTTCTGACCAGGCTTAACATGTTAGAGTTGGAGCCGTGTTTCTAGCTGTCATGGTTTAGGACTAGTAGTGGGCCAAAAAACGTACGGAAGAATCCGGAATAATAAATGCTGGAAACAACAAGAGTGTGATTCACACTAATAATGTCAGAGAATAAGTGGAGGTGAAGTTCCTGTTTGTCTGGTGCTGAACAGCTGAAAGCACTTTTCCTGCTGAACTTTGTCATTTTAGTCAAAACAACGTGCTACAAACATTCAATTTTTACATTTCAAAATTCAAATGCATAAATAGGAAATGTGAAAAATTAAATTTGTACATTTAAATGACAATACTTCTGAAACTCATAAAGTGACTCTGGTATTAACTTATAAAACACAGACTCACAGTGGACACAGAGGACGAGTCCAGCCAACAGGAAGACACTCAGCAGCCCCAGACAGAGAACAACAGCTCCATGACATCTGCTGTCTGAGCTCCTGGGACCTGAACAGAAAAAGACCAGTAAACACAGTCTTAGATCAGAAATAACATATAATTAAAACAGATTTAATCTCCACTCAGCAACTAATTAAACATTCTTACCTGTCTGATTTGTTGAAGGACTTGAGTGAACAGACTTGTCATGTTCAACACTGACATATATTTCCTCCATTGATCACAGGTTTGTTAACTGCCTCAGAGCTCTGGTCAGCTTTGCAGCACAGTACATGTAAATGATAAAGACACTTTGGTTTCAGATACTAAGAACCCTGGGCTTTAGAGGAAGTGATGGGCCTTGTGGTTTTGATAGTGGGCAATTCTCCTAAGGAGACACAGCAAACTACACTAATAGAAGATTGAAGCACTTAGTTCAGTTTCTTCACAATTCTGACATTTGCTGTACTAAACTGACACCAGTCACATTTATTCTACTTCACCTGACGCAGCAACAAGACACTTTGTGGCTTTGTATTTATTTTGTATTTATAGTCCAGATTTTCTATAGGGTGAAAACAAGAGTGGATGTTGTGCACATGAGTAACAACCATCCACAGTGACCCTGGTCACATCCTTATTAATACATATACACATAAAAAGTTGATTTTTATAAAAGTTGTATTTTTTTATTGAGGTTTCTCATGGAAATGTGCACTGTGTTGTGTTGACCACTGTTGTTCTTTGCTTTGTGTATGACAAAGTGACTATCTAAGTATCTAATAGTAGCTGACTTCATCACAGTTCCTCAACCACAAAGGTTGTGTATCAGCAGCCATCCAGCAGTTCTGGGAGTTCACTCAAACTGAGGACACTGTTAGTTTCTATGACAGTAACGTCATAGTTTTAAGTTACTTTTGTGTCCATTAACTATAATTTAGTGTAACTTAAAGAAAAATGATGAAGGCCCAGTTACCAAAGTACTTATCAGATACATATCTGTACACGCTTCTCATGCTTTTTAGAACTGGTTAACTACATAATGTCACCTCCAGTGGTGGACTCCAGACTACCCAAATATTCATGTGTCCTACTTATAGAGCTCGAAGCTAAACCGGGTTAATTTATTCATACAGTTAACTTTGACCTCTTCTTCAATTCATTCTCAGAGGCTTGGCCTTGTGGTTTTAAATTGTCCGAACAGTCAAAGTCTGTTAGAATTTAGTAGAAGATTCATATCTATAATTCACACATGTTGAGTTTTTTCTTAAACAGTTTGAGTAAGGTGATGACACAGTATGCTAATTTCAGAAGCTGTAACATTTTCTACAAAACACATTAAAGTCCAACCTCAGAATCAGTAAAGTTGAGACTGGGCTTGTGTATATATGAATGAAAAAATAAATCAGTTACAATATAAATAAGACTGGCACATATTTTATGTGAAAGCCTCTACATGAAAATCACAAACAGGATCGTGACAAAGGACAACTCTGATGGAGACGAGCATCATCTCAGGACGTGTTATATATTAACAACAGCTGGCCACATACATTCTCTGCAGTATCCCTCACAAAACCCTACTGAGGAGCACAGTCATGAGCCTTCTCCAAGTTCCCAAAAGACATGTTGACTGGATAGTCAGGCTCCCGTGACCCCTCCTTTGTTAAACACTCAGGTTCAGATATGGTTTAAAATAAAAGCTTTTTATTGGTTAAAATATAAAATTATAAACAAAATTATATATTTGACCTGAGTTTCCTCTCTGTCTTATAAAAATGCCAGCATATTAATAGATGATTAGTTTTGCTATTGGTGCTACATGAAAATAACGAGTCGAATATTGGTTTCAGACATTTTAAACTTTGTAAATTGTTTAGCCAATACCAACAATACATTTCAGAAAAAAAACAATGCATCAATGTCAGCAGGACAAAAGACAGCAAACATACATGCAGTTCTCATTTTTGAAAATATTTGGGTTCAAGCCCAACTTTTTCACAGCAGGCAGTAACATATTAAGCCTAAATTATTTTGGCTGCTGATACATTTCCTGTAAATCTAACTTGTATGTAGCATTTACATACATTGACAACAGTGCGGGAAAAGTGAAAAATGATTTTTCAAATGACAAATGGGAAATGATTTAGCAGTTTTCTTATCCTGATAACCATCTATTATAACAAACCTCCAATGTTAGAACCTTAACTATTACATAAACATACATAAAGAGCAAGGACTCTACACTAACAGACACCAGTGAAGCACAGCGTGCTGTTCCCTCTTAACTGACTCACTGCAAGTCATCGTCCACAGAAATACTGCAAACACACTGTGGTAGATGTTTATTGGAAACCATCTATCTGCCCAATCTGGTCTGAGTTGTACTTTCCCATTTATCTTTCCCCAGTTCCCCCATCAATTCAAATACAAAGATTTTATCTTAAGCTTCATGTTTTTAATCTTTTATTTGAGCAGTTATATGATTGTTTTGATAATAGAACTGCCGAATCTCATTGGTCTAGAAAATTATGAAACATATTCCTAAATTGTCAAAAAATAGAATCTAAGGGGAGAACATTACCATACTTACATTTCAAATTAAGTTTTAAACATGTTACGAAACAAATTCACAGATGTCTGGAGTTTCAACCCCAGAAAGTGAATTTAATCTACCTCTCCCTCACTGTTAACCCTTCAAACTCGAGTTTCAGATCTTTAGAAGACTTTCTATTAGGAAACTCTACTACCAGGGAAAGAGAACTGTGTTTTTTTGTGAAATTAACTCTTTCGAAAGTAGGATGGTTCTCTTTTGTCATGTTGTTGTGATGGACATGTAGAAATCTCTTCCACCTGTTATATGTACCTGTTCTTCAGCACTGTCTATAATAACTTGATCTGCTTCTGTCTTTGCCATGAACCAGACTTACAGGAAATCAAGTCCTGTAACAGGAAAAACTGAACATGCTCCATCCTGCAGGACACATTTTCTTTGAAACATACATAAAAATTAGTCAGTCAGTCTGTGCCAAAGTAAAAACACACTTAATCAGCACAGAATTGGTTTTCTACACAGTCTCTGACTAAGAACTTATTTTTCCATTTTATCTTCTGACTAAATGACAAATTGTTCATTTGATGTAGGTCATTCACACAGTCTTACATTTTAAACTTGTACAAACTCAATGGCAGATTTAGCAGAAGTATTTCACACACAGTAGCTTTTCCCAACAAATATGTTGATCTAGATGATTTTTAAAATATAGATTAGCTCATCATTTTACCACAGAGATCTTACAGTGTGGGGCAGTAACCACAGAGCTGAGTCACTGTGGTCAAACTCTGAAACCTGTTCAGCTGCTCAGTCATTTCAGTGATGCTGCCATGCAGCTGATTTCTCTCTTCAGACACATAGAAAAGCTTGTTGTTGTTCAGTAATGCAGACTATTTTTTAGACTATTGTGCATATTTCTTGGAGCAGGTGTTTGAGGACAGTTTTTTAATGGTGCTGCTTGTTATGAAATGTGACTGGTTTAAATATCATCTACAGAACATTTATTTCAGAGTTTTTACATGTGTGTTTGGCAACAAAGGTTTTTATACTGATGACTAAACTTTGTCACCAACCTAAAAGATGATGCATTTAAAGAAAACAAAAGAAAATCTCATCATGCTGATAATCTGAGACGGTGGACTGAAGGTGATGAAAGCTGGTGGTGATACAAACAGATGATGAGGGCAGAATAAAATAGTAACTAATGAAGTTCGGGTGAACACACCTGAGTGTAGAGGACAAGTAGGGACGTGACAAAGAGATGTATAAGATGTATTAGGCAAAGTCAACTTATCCGGGCTGACAGTGAACAGACACTCACTGACACATATTTCCTCAACTGCTCGTAAAGTGACCAACTGTCTCCTGGAAGATCAGCTCTGCAGCATTGACTGGACTTCCTGTAAGTGATGAAGGGCTTGTTGGTTTTTGGTTTCAGTCTGACACTTCTTTAGCTTTTGAGGAAGTTTCAGCTGTGGACAGTTCTTTACTACACAACAAGCCTTCACACAGTTTCATTCACATTAAACATAGTTTGACATTCTGCTTAAAATGGTTTGTGGCATCATTATAAAAGACTTTTCTTCTGACACACAAGTCAGAATTCACATGGTAACAAGAGGTCCCTGTTACACACAAACAGTTTTTAGACATTTGAACAAACACTGCTGTTGTTTCATTTACAAGATAAAAGACACGTAATAAAGACGTGAGAACACAAAATTAGACAGTTAATTATGGTGTTTATTGGTGACCCAATGTTTGGTAGACTATCAGAAAGTTTAGAAAAATTGCTGCACAAAAGGCCGCGTTCCAAAAACATAGTTTATGTCTTGCTTCCAATGCTGCATCATTTCTTTAGCATGACATCACAAAAAGTGCTTCCGGCTTTTCCCTTCAGTCGCTGACACAGTGAAAGGTGTTCTGCACGTTTTTACGCCGGACGGCCTTCCTGCCACATCCCTCCCATTTTATCAGGGCTCAGCCCTTGGTGGTCGGATTCAAACCTGCGGCCGGTCGCTTTTTTCAGCACATGAAGTGGTTAAAATCATCTTTACCCGCTGCATTAGTGATGTTCACTGTTAATGCAGGAATAATATCATTTTGTTTTTAGTTTTAGAAAAATAGCAGAATGATAAAGCATTATACATGTAAACTACAGCTGAGCCGCCTTCTCACAGATCCAGTTCATAGTAGCGTCACATGACCGGTCGTTCCAGTTTTCTTCTGGGTACCTTCCAGTTCTGATCTGTGCACAGTCTTCCTCACCCCACTTTACGTCTCCACCACCATTGTCAGGCTGCTGTTTTTCCCAGTTACTAACAGATAAAACAAGAGAATCACAACACTGTAATGACTGCTGCCTTAAAATGAAGCAAACTGTAAGTAACTGTTGCTTATCACTTGACTTCTGTCTGGATAAAGGTACAGTACCTAATTAAAAACAAGTTTAGTGTACTTTTGTAAATTAAAACACATATGTTCTTCCATTCAATTATGTTAAATGGATTTCGAATGTTCTACTTTTGACATACTTACAATAAATGCAAATATAAATCTACTAAAATACACTTAACTGGACTTCACTTTGCTATTCTGCGACACCATTAAAGTGCACTGAAATATATTTAAATACACAATTTTAATAACTTAATATAATAAAAACTATGTAATAAAATATTTAGTACATACAGAATAGGTCCAAAGTATCTCTAATAATATTGACACAAATAGTGTTGTGGTGATAATGTTTTGTAGAATCACTGCACGTCCACGGTTTTATTAGCATTCACATAAAGTCCAACATGAACATTCAAACCCAACAGAACATGCTCATATATCATTTTAGTGATTTTAACTACTAATAAACTCATTGTTAGCACAGCTAAACACTGTTAATCTGACAATATCTTCAAAGCACGTTTAAAAAATTCCCTAACTACATTTCTAAGTGTAATTACTAGCTGGTACTAAACAGAATATGTCCTTTTTTTTACTTTTTTCATGTGTGTGGAGCTTCGGGGAGATTTTTTGTTTTGTTTCTTAATTATCTGCAGCATTAGCTGCAAACATGACATTTATCTAGTAAATCAAATATAATAAAAGAACAGGTCTAATAACAGAAAGAATTTTCTGTTATCAGTCTGTAAGTTAGTGTAAATCTCTTGTGCCCAAACACTTTTTCCCAACGGATTTTATTCTTGAAATGTTTTACACTGCTGTAGTGATATGTCACAACAATAGAGAGTAAAATTAAGACTTAAAAAACATTGGATGGATGTGGTCATAGTTACATTGCAGATGCAAATTGGTAAAACCGAATTAAATGACCTATAAAGGATGATGTGTTATTATGGATGAGAGAGTTTTCAGCACATAAAGTGGTTAAAATCATCTTTACCCGCTGAAACATTAGTGATTTTTACTGTTAATGCATGAATAATTATAATTTAGTCATCTCTTTCTGCATGAGTTATTTTACTTTTGGTACTTTAAGTATATTTGTTTATTAGCACTTTTACTGAAGTGTTTAAAATACAAACAGATTCTTTTTTTTCTTTGTCAGTAACTCAGACTGATAATCACAGAAATGTATTTGTTAGTGAATTTCTACTTTTAAACAAGTGCATCTTCAGGCTACTTGAATATTGAGTTTACAGATGCTACTGTGCGTCTGCCACCATTGCAGGACACTGTAGCTACTGCAGAGCAAAGATATGTTTGTTTTTCTCTATTCATATGATTCACACTGAAATTCTTTCAGTAAGGTGCTGGTTCAAAAGGATGCTCCTGTTACAGGCTACAGTTTGTGCTGCTGAAACTAATTTATGTCCAACCTCAGAGTCATTGAAGATCCATCAACCCATTTCCAGGTGCCTTCTTCTTCACTGTCAGTCAAACCAATCCAGGTATCTACGGTGATGAAGCCTGAGATGAATTTCTGTATGAAAGCAAAAACAAATTATTAAAAAGTTAGTGTTCACATTTACCTTTGTCATTGATCTCAGTGTCCTCAAACATCCACACTGTACCTGTTCTTCAGCACTGTCTATCACAACTAGATCTGCTTCTCTGTCTTTGCAGTCCTGTCTGCCTCTTTTCCAAGAACCAGAGACACGGGAGATGAAGTAACAGGAAAAATGTAAAATTTTCCATCCTGCAGGACACGTTTTCTCTGCAACATATATTAAAAATGTAAAACATACTTTTCAAACATACTAAATTGGTTTACTTATGGTGGTGGTGCTCACTTTTATGTTCACCACAGTGACCTTACACTGTGTGTGTACTTACTCTGAAGCCTGTTCAGCGCTTTAGTCATTTCAGTGAGTCTGACATTCAGCCGGTTTCTCTCTTCAGACACATCGGAGAGTTTCTTATCAATGGCCTGGAGACACTGGGTCAGGTTGTCTTTTATAATGGAAAAATCTGCAGCTGAACCTCGATCTAAGTTACGGTCTGAAACAGATAAAACAACGAAGTTCACATTATTTTTATATTTTTACATGACATGAATAATTTTCTCAATTTCTGTTTTCAGTTAGAATTAAAACATATACATTTCTATTTGTAAAGCAAAACCACATGTTAAAATTGCAGCATAGAAGCTCACGCACAGTTTGAGCCAAATATTTTGGGCACCAGATGCAATTCTTACTGCTATTACTGTAATAGTGCATCACTGAAACGAATATGTTTAACACAGTTTATATCATCAAATTATATCACAAAGTTTTACATGAGATATTGTTTTACTTTTTTCATTGCTCAACATAAAAATAATGTAATTGGAATTTTAAAAACTCAAAAGCAGTATAAGACGAGAATACGGTTGAGATATAACAGTGAGTAAAAAACTACCTGTGAACCAGACTCACAGTAAACACCAAAGCCGAGTCGAACCAGCAGGAAAACACTCAGCAGCCCCAAACAGAGAACAACAGCTCTATAAAATCTTCTGTCTGAGCTCCTGGGACCTGAACAGAGAAAAGACCAGTGAATATGATACAACAGTAATAATGATATTTTAGTCTTTCAGTGTCTGTATAATACTAAATTACCTGTTTGTGACATTTTTGAATCATCAAACTTGTCATGTTCAGCATTTACATTCATCTCCTGCATGTTTGGAAGAAAGTAAATGGCAACTTAATTACTGAAGATCAGCTCTGCAGCAGAAGTGATGCTACGTGTAAATGAGGAAACTTCTGTTCTTTTGAAATTTTACAGGAAATCACATCAACATATAGTTTGTGTGTTAATTATCCATCATTCATCACATCAGTTGTTAGCAGGAAATCAATCCACCAAAACAAGCAACACACACACACGCCTGGGTATGATTATGTAATATTCTTATCTAAACATTTTAATCTGTATCGACTGCAGAACACATGGTTCCTTCCTGCAGAGTGGTGCTGTTGCTTTTATCTTGTTGATTACTTGATTAATTACTTGTTGCCTTAGCTCGGTACTGAGTATGTTCATATATGATATAAGGTGAACTGATGAGACTGGCAAAGGGATTAAGTGGAAATATTGTCAGTCTTTAACCAAGCTTTTGACACTGACCGCATAACCATTGAACAGTGGAATCAGCTAATAATCTGTAATCTGCCTCCTAATCTGCCTTCTCTGCTTAAGACCTCGGTAATGTGAGTTTTTGCTTGACTGTCTGATCCTCTGAATCCCTGACTATTACAGATTCTGAGCTCTGCCTCTGGCTCTCTGTTTTCTGGATAATTGGATTTGGATTCTGTGTTGTTCTGTATTATTGATATTTAACTGAAGCACGAGAAGTGGATGATACGCCGACGTAGTAAAGTGTCATTTTAACAATGTCCACTTCCTCCTTCCTACACACAACTCATCAGCCAATAGAATTCACTGCCACAGACGAAAATAGGTCAAAATCCAGGCTGGTTTAGACAATCAAGACCAAGAACTAGGACTGCAGACAGCAGAGATCAGGTAGTTTATACAATGAGCCTGAGGTGCAAATGACCGGCAATGAACAAACAGATAACACAGCAACAGCAGTAAGATGCAAATCAACTAACAGATCATAAAAAGTCATAAAAACAAGCTGCATTCTCAAAACAGAAAGTCAGAATCATGACACTGACACAATGGAGGAGGAAACAGTACAGTGTGAAAATAGAGAAAAGAGACAAACACATACACAGCGTGAAATGTGTGAAAGGTAAAGAGGCTTATTTAGACTCGTACAGGGCCATAACAGAACTCTTGTGTTAGTTTCTATTTTATTCAGCTGTGGGCAGATGATTTAACAACAAGAAGGCATCACTCCATGGTGATTATCTCTCTTTTACCCTGCCACACTCCGCAGCGTCAGCAGTGGTAAAGGGGGTTGAGCTGCTAAAGCCAAAAATAGCATCGTCCTGAAGCTGATTGCATGTTCAGGCAGTTTTAGAGACAACATGTTAGCACACAACATGAACTTTCCTAAGCTACAGCTGCCTCTAATATTATAATGAAAATTAGTTTGTAACTCGTTTTTTAATTCATCATTTGTTATTTCATGCATAGTCAGTGTTGAACTGAGAGGCTGCAGATAAGTGCTCCAGCTGATCTGACACCAAAACCAGTCACTCATGTGCAGAAAACATGGCAGCAGCCTGTGACAAATAAAAACTCATTATAATAACTAACCTAGTTGCTAGTTGGCATCTGCTTCATACCAGTGAGAAACTGTGCAGTTGCTGATACCTGCACTTAATTAATTAACTAATGCAGTGCTGCAAATGCATGTTAACTAGTGAAGGGACTGATATTTCAGTAGTTAGTTAGTTGTGTGCAGACATCTAGTAGTGCAGTTTATTCAAGGTTGGTTTGGTTTTAACAATTTAACCAGTGGATATTTTAAACCTACTAGTAGGGTCTGTGAGGCATTAAAGAAAACGAATAGATGCTTTTCTATTTTGAAACTCACTAGTTAACTAGTAATGTGAAAAAGGCTTCAGCTAGTTAACTAGTGAGCATTTTGGCCTTTACTAGTTAACTAGTTCTTTCACTTTAACTCATTAGTGCTCTCACTAATGAACCAGTAAGCTTTTTTTTTCAACTAGTATTTTATTAACATCTGAATTTACAGTAATGGACCATACAACAAAAATTCCACTACAGCAGGTGCAGGCATCACAAAAGTTAAAAAGGAAGTTGCGTTTCACTAATTTATAAGAATCAAGCTTTTTTCCTGTGGAACCAGCTCCCAATCTCTATTCGGGAGGCAGACACCCTCTCTAACACCTTCTTTTTTGATAAAGCTTACGGTTAGAGGTGGCTCAGTCTCTCTGAACCAGGTCTTAGTTCTGCTGCTAGAGGCTTAGGACTGTTGGGGGACTGTTGGGGGACCCCCCAACAGCTTCTTCTCTTAAAGGACGTTTTTCTTTTCCTCTGTTGCCTAGGATTTGCTCAAGGGGAGTTTGTTGGGTTTCTTCTACCAATCTTTATAGTATTGACTTTATTAAGTAAAAGTGCCCTGAGATGACTATGTTGTGAATTCGCGCTATATAAATAAAGTTGATATATGATCTATTTAACTAATGCACACATTTGGCAAACTAGTAGAGGAAATTTACTCTTGATAGCATAATAAATGCCCACATGACTTGTCACATGCCTAAAGGTTGAAACGCTCTGCATTCCTGATACATCGCTACCAGTAGTGTACTGCAAACATACCTCAGTGAAAAAGAAGGACACTTTAAAAGCCTACATCTGTATAAATTGGACATTAAATTCAGTTAAGACCACTGCACATCACAATTAAACCTGTACAACAGCACAAATAGTTTGGAACAAATTACTTATGAAAAGCAGACTCACAGTGGATACTGAGGCTGATGAGTCCAGCCAGCAGGAACACAGTTTCATAAAACCTCCTCTTCTCTGGGAATCTTGGACCTGGACATAGAAAATACCAGTAAATACAGTTAATTATGAAAGTAGGACCACATGATAATACTGTATAAAGCTGGGTGAAGCTCATACTCTGTCTAAATAAGGATTCCTTATTCCTTATTATAGGTTCACAGGTAGACTGAAAACTGTCAAGTTCTGCATTTAAATTCTAACTTCTGAGGAAGTTGCTGAGGTACTAAATAGCTTATTGTTTTAGCAGTATTGCTACATCACAGCCAGATGGTTGGGGGTTTCATGTCCCCAGCTGGCTGTTGCCTTTCTTTGTTTGCATGTTTTCCATGTGCTTAATTGATGACTCTAAATTGCCCATAGGTGTGAATTTGAGTGTGAATGGTTGTGTGTCTGCATCTCTCTGTGCTGGTACTGAGACAGACTTGAGACCTGTCCAGGGTGGACCCTGCATCTCACCCTATGACAGCTGGGATAGACTCCAGCCTTCTGTGACAAAATCGCGGTTCAGATGATAGAATGATGGATTTGGATTATTTATTTGTGTGTTTGTTAACAGTGACTGCTTGTCATCAGAGACAGAAAACTACCCAATTCAGTTCTAGATGTAGTGTGGTGTGTCTCAAATAATGTTGCTTAGTATAGAAACCTTCTGCTCACAACTTGTCACTTCCTGTGAAGCTCAGCTTCTTCAAAGAGTAAAACCAACTTTCATAACTTACATGAACTGCAGTCAAAGCTGCAGAGCTGATCACCTTATGATTCATGGAGGAAATATATGTCAACTTTGAATATGACAAGTCTGTTCATTCGAGATCTTCAACAAATCAGACAGGTGAGAATGTTCAATCAGAATTGATGCTGACACACAGAGTGAAGAATGAATCTGTTATCATCTGTTATTACTAATGAATCATTGACTGTATGTTTGGTAGGACACAGGGTGGCAGACTGAGCTGTGTCTAAATATACATGATCATCTGGTCATACTGTCACATCATTGACTGTGTTTACTGGTCTTTTTCTGTTCAGGTCCCAGGAGCTCAGAGAGGAGGTTTTATGGAGCTGCTGTTCTCTGTCTGGGGCTGCTCAGTGTTTTCCTGCTGGTTGGACTCATCAGCCTCGGTGTCCACTGTGAGTCTGGTTTTATAGTTAAAATCTGATTCAACTTTTGATTTTAAGAAGCATTATTCCATTCTGAAAGACATTTTAAAATCTTGTTTGTGTCATGATCTGGCCCTCATACTCACTTCCTGTCTTTTATTTTGTACCCTTTTTCTCCACCTCCTTTTCCGAGGTTGTTTCTCCACCTTTACCACTCGTCAACATTCACAATTGTTTTTACCTGTTCCCCTGCCTTTTTAAACCAAGCTCTCCCCTTTGTCCCCTGTCATATCATTGTCTCTGTTACCCTGTCCTCCAGGTTAGTTGTCTCATGGTTTTTGGACTTTTTCATGTTGGCTTCTGTTACCTGCATCTATGGTTTTTGGGCTCTTAACTCTGTTCAGGTGATTTCTGTTACCGGCATCTTGGTCTGAGGTTTGGTTATTGTTTTGTCTTTATTTTAGCTCTGTCTCATAGTTTTCGTTGTTAAACCAGTTGTCACCCGGTTTATTTGTCATGTCACTTCTCCACCGGCTTAGTTAGTGCTCACGTACATTTCCTCATCTGGTTTCCATTCAGATGCACCTGTTATTTTGACCCAGTCTTTTGATTAGTTATTTTCTGATTTGTGTCCCCTTTATAGTCTCTGTTTATAATCTGTAAAAATCCTTTAGGTAGTTTTGTCGTCCTTGTTTGAGTGATCTTTAGTTCCCCACTTTGAGTTTGTTCATGTAAAAAGTTGTATTCTCTGTTTACCAAGCCTAGTCTCTGTTTAATTCATCTCTTGTTGTTTCCTTAAATAAAATTACTTATATCTTACATCCCTCTCACTGCGTTGCTTTTGGGTCCTCATACAAACATTATGACTCAGATTTTAATATGTTACTTTTAGGTTTTACATTTGGCACAAATGTTTTAACTGTAAAAACACATCATTGACTATAAAACCAGACAAACTGGAACAAATATTTTGAAATTTAGTCTTAAAATTTCAAACGTTTGCAGTTCTTGTTGTTGCTTATTTTGAACAATCTATAAGATTTAAGATTGCAACATTGACTAAAAAGACAAAGTTCTAACTTAAACAGGAATAATTCATCCAGCTATTCAACAGACAAACAGAAAGTTCATCTGCACTTAAATTTTAACACAATCAAACTATTTCATCAAAGTAAACATGGATTGTCACATTAAAAGTCACTATAGCAGGTGTTTTTGTTTATACAGCAGTATCATTTATTTGCTTGATTTCCATAAGACTATGACAGCAGTAATAGATATAGGCAAAGCTCTTAATGCTACCTACCTTACTCGATTCTAATGAGAGTTGAAAACACAAGTGTCACACCGGCTCAGACATTCATGGACGACTGATGAAAATAGGGAACTATACTGTACTACTATACAAGTAACCCCAGTGTGAAGGGTCACATACAGAGGATGTGGGACCTATGGACCTATGGACCTATGGACCCGACATGTAGACCAGGAGTGGTCTACATGTCGGGTTTCAAAGCATCTCACGAGCACTTTCCAAGTAGCTCGTCAAAGACTTGATGAATCCTACATAAATTTGAAAACTTGATTAGTCAATTCTGAGTGGTCACTCAGCAAACCCACTTACATGTACGGATGTAGTCAGTGAACGTGTCATGGGTTCTGCGGTATCCTACTGGGGGCATTTCGTCATGAATGTGGTGTGTTTATTTCATAAAAAGGCTCATTAAATCCTACCTGTGGTTCGTCTTTTAAACCACCAGGCTGTCAGGATCTTGTTGCACTTCCTGTCCCTGGACTTTTATTTTGTGGCCCCTTCTCCTTACTTCCTGTCCCTGGTTCTTTTCACCCAGCTTTACCCTCGTTGTCCCTCATTGTTTGCACCTGTCCCACCCTCTATTTAAGTTCAGTCTTCCCTTCACTCCCCTGCCAGATCCTTGTTGTTGTTAATGTGGTCTCTGCCATTGTGGTTACTGTCTTCCTCGTTGTCATTATCCTCACCAACCCCACAGTAGACTCTGGACTTTTGGTAAAGCCTGAAACTTATGTTTCTTGAACTCTTGGGAGATCTGGACTCTAGCATCTTGGACTCCAGCATCTTGGACTTTGGTATCCTGGACTCTGTGTTTCCTGTGTGGTCTTGGTCTGAGGTTTGCCTTTTGTTTAATTCAGTATTTTGGTCTAGTCCCTAGTTTTCTCCGCTTGTTTTATCCTGGTTTTTTCATGTATAGGTTTGCTCGTGTGCTCTTCAGTTTGCCAGTGCTTTATGTTGAGTTTTTGTGACTGCCTCCCCTTAGTCCTTGTGTTTGTGCTCCCCCAACTCTGTTACTTTGGTATTGTTCCCTTCCAGTGTGTTTAAGTTGTGCTCCGTTTTACTTTATTCATTATTACGTGTTATCCTTTGTTCAGTAGTTCGTCCATTGATATTTCTTAGTCCCCTTAACCTTACCCTTGTGTTTACCCGCTTTAGTGGTTTAACGGTTATCTGTGCCTTATTTATTCAGTAGCCTGTTAGTTCTTTCATTTCCAAGTCTAACTTGTCCCCTGAGCCTTAGCTGTGTTTATTCTGGTAATTCTGTTCCCCTCTTGTTGTCAAGTTAACCCCTTTCGTGTGCTGGTCCTGTTCACCACTTACATCTGTCAATAAAAGCCCCTTATTTGCGATCCCTCTTACAGTCTCTTCACTTGGGTCCTCCCTTAACCTTAACGTGACAGTAGGATCTGGCCAAAAATTGGACCCTGAGACGTGTAAGAGGCAAACCATGAATCTGTCTGAGGCAAGGGAGTTATGGCTTCAGGTTAGGGAGCAATCAGACTCTCAAGATTACTTTTTTGAAGACCCCAGTCCTCGTTATTCGGTTAGGTACATTGATCCCTATTATTTCAAGGGCCTCAGGTGTAGGAGAATCACCAAACCTCAGACCAAATCACTTGTCCCTGACTTCCCTCAGTCTGTCAATATTCCTGAGGGTGTTTCCGGGCCGGCTGACACGCCCTCTGTCCCTGACTCTACCCCAGAGTCTGCCACAGCACCGCCTGCCCTTAGGCCGGTCTGCGGCCCACCTGTTCCTGTTTTGGCTCCCCTAAAGTCGACTCAATCTATACCTGAGGTGTCAGCTCTTGTTTCTGGGCTGGCTTCATGTCCGGTTGACGCTCTCCCCCACTCACTCCCGAGCAAGTCTGACCAGTTTTCCACAGAGCCACAGGTTGTTGGGCCCTCCATGCACAGGAGACGCTCAGCAAGACGTCGAAGGGCCCAGCACGGCAGCTGTTCCGAAACCCCAAGCAAGCAACCTCTCTCTAGCACCACCTCTGAATCTAGCACTCCAGCTATGTCAGCCCAGGAAGCTAGGGAGAGGGCGGAGTTCGAGTTGATCGACAAACTGCTGACTGTACTCAAGGTAAGGCTAAAGGCCTCCCTCCACGACCCTGCTTCTAGCTGTGCTATTGTTCAACGTATGGAGGACCTTATTCTGTCCCGGCCATGGCTACGGGAAATGGGGGCTGCTATCATGCATTTGGGCAGTCTAAGGGAATTTCGGGCCATGCTGGGGGCCCAAATCCCCTCGCCTGTCCATGTTGTGGTTCTACCTGGACCTGAACCTGCCTCTACTGTCCCAGCTCCTGCCTCTGGCCGGGTCAGCATCTCACACGGCCCTGGCTCTGCACCTGTCCCTGTTTGCCCAGATCTGGTCCAGAGGTCTGGGTCAGCCACCACTCCACCTGCTCCTGTTCCGGGTCGCGTCGACGCCGCCACCTCGGTCCAACCCCCCGGGAGAGTCGACGCCGCCACTACGGTCCAACCCCCCGGGAGAGTTGACACGGCCTCTGGTGATTCTGCTCTGGCTGTTCCTGTCACGGCGCCGAGGTCGGCGACCGCACGTCTGGTTCCTGTTCCTGTCGCGGCGCCGAGGTCGGCGACCGCTCGTCTGGTTCCTGTTCCTGTCGCGGCGCCGAGGTCGGCGACCGCTCGTCTGGTTCCTGTTCCTGTCGCGGCGCCGAGGTCGGCGACCGCACGTCTGGTTCCTGTTCCTGTCGCGGCGCCGAGGTCGGCGACCGCACGTCTGGTTCCTGTTCCTGTCGCGGCGCCGAGGTCGGCGACCGCTCGTCTGGTTCCTGTTCCTGTCGCGGCGCCGAGGTCGGCGACCGCTCGTCTGGTTCCTGTTCCTGTCGCGGCGCCGAGGTCGGCGACCGCACGTCTGGTTCCTGTCGCGGCGCCGAGGTCGGCGACCGCACGTCTGGTTCCTGTCGCGGCGCCGAGGTCGGCGACCGCACGTCTGGTTCCTGTCGCGGCGCCGAGGTCGGCGACCGCACGTCTGGTTCCTGTTCCTCTCGCGGCGCCGAGGTCGGCGACCGCACGTCTGGTTCCTGTTCCTGTCGCGGCGCAGAGGTCGACGACCGCTCGTCTGGTTCCTGTTCCTCTCCCTGTCCCGGCGCCGAGGTCGGCGACCGCTCGTCTGGTTCCTGTTCCTCTCCCTGTCCCGGCGCCGAGGTCGGCGACCGCTCGTCTGGTTCCTGTTCCTCTCCCTGTCCCGGCGCCGAGGTCGGCGACCGCTCGTCTGGTTCCTGTTCCTCTCCCTGTCCCGGCGCCGAGGTCGGCGACCGTTTCTCCCATCTCTGTTTGTCCTGTTTCTATGTGCCCAGGTCCAGCTCCTGATTCTGATCCTACTCAGGCGCCTGCCTTTCGACCGGTCAGTGCTCCGCCGGGCCCCGATGCCGATCCTGCTACAGCACCTGCCTCCAGGTCACTCGATGCCTTGTCCGGCCTCGACACAAGTCCTGCTACGGCACCTGCCTCCGGGTCGCTCGCAGCCTCGCCCGGCCTCGACTCTGGTCCGGGCTCTGTTCCTGTTCTGGTTCCTGTTCCTGGCGCCGGGTCGGCCGTGGTCCGGCCTGGCTCTGTTCCTGTTCCTGGCGCCGGGTCGGCCGTGGTCCGGCCTGGCTCTGTTCCTGTTCCTGGCGCCGGGTCGGCCGTGGTCCGGCCTGGCTCTGCTCCTGTTCCAGGCGCTGGGTCGGCCGTGGTACGGCCTGTTCCAGCTCCTGTTCCAGCTCCTGTTCCAGCTCCTGTTCCAGCTCCTGTTCCAGCTCCTGTTCCACGACTCCTGTACCACGGCTCCAGCCGTGGTACGGCCCACTCCTGACCCTGCTTCTGTTCCTGGTTCCGGGCCAGCCAACACTCCTTCTGGTCAATCTACCAGCCCTCCACTACCGGGTATCAGCCGACGTCGCCAGCCTCCCGTCCGGCTCACCACTGGGCCTCCCGTCCGGTCTCCGGAGGGCCTTCGCTCCTGCCGTCGCCGCCGGCCTCCCTTCCGGTCTCCGGAGGGCCTTCGCTCCTGTCGCCGCCGGCCTCCCGTCCCGTCCGGCCCCCGGAGGGCTCCTGCCGTCGCCGCCGGCCTCCCGTCCCGTCCGGCCCCCGGAGGGCTCCTGCCGTCGCCGCCGGCCTCCCGTCCCGTCCGGCCCCCGGAGGGCTCCTGCCGTCGCCGCCGGCCTCCCGTCCCGTCCGGCCCCCGGAGGGCTCCTGCCGTCGCCGCCGGCCTCCCGTCCCGTCCGGCCCCCGGAGGGCTCCTGCCGTCGCCGCCGGCCTCCCGTCCCGTCCGGCCCCCGGAGGGCTCCTGCCGTCGCCGCCGGCCTCCCGTCCCGTCCGGCCCCCGGAGGGCTCCTGCCGTCGCCGCCGGCCTCCCGTCCCGTCCGGCCCCCGGAGGGCTCCTGCCGTCGCCGCCGGCCTCCCGTCCCGTCCGGCCCCCGGAGGGCTCCTGCCGTCGCCGCCGGCCTCCCGTCCCGTCCGGCCCCCGGAGGGCTCCTGCCGTCGCCGCCGGCCTCCCGTCCCGTCCGGCCCCCGGAGGGCTCCTGCCGTCGCCGCCGGCCTCCCGTCCCGTCCGGCCCCCGGAGGGCTCCTGCCGTCGCCGCCGGCCTCCCGTCCCGTCCGGCCCCCGGAGGGCTCCTGCCGTCGCCGCCGGCCTCCCGTCCCGTCCGGCCCCCGGAGGGCTCCTCCTGTCGCCGCCGGCCACCTGCTCGGCTCCCTGCTGGGTCTCCTCCTGTCGCCGCCGGCCACCTGCTCGGCTCCCTGCTGGGTCTCCTGTCACGTCCTGGAGGGCTTCAAGCCCGCCTCCGGTCCCCCGCCACCCACCCTGCCAGAAGTTCAGTAGCCTGTTAGTTCTTTCATTTCCAAGTTTAACTTGTCCCCTGAGCCTTAGCTGTGTTTATTCTGGTAATTCTGTTCCCCTCTTGTTGTCAAGTTAACCCCTTTCGTGTGCTGGTCCTGTTCACCACTTACATCTGTCAATAAAAGCCCCTTATTTGCGATCCCTCTTACAGTCTCTTCACTTGGGTCCTCCCTTAACCTTAACGTGACACAGGCGTTGCAAAGTGTCGTCCTCATCCCCAGTCCACAGTACTGAATCCTACTGTCTGTGGATACATTAACAACTTCTTGGTGAAAACTAGTTTTAAATGTGATCTATCACACAGCTGCTGTCATAACCCTGTGTTATGTTGACTTTGTGAGATGATGTGATGGACATATAGATTGTTTTTCTGCCTTTTTAACGTGGGACGTGATAACATTACAGTTTCATACATGTTTAGTCACCCTGTCTCCTAACAGGCTAATAAGCAAAAGAACTGCAAAATCATTTTGAAGGAAACCTTTGATATTTGGGTTATATCCCACTGCAACATGTCTTGAATGACTGAATCCATATATTTACCTACAGACATGTAAACACGTGTCCATTACTCTACAGGAGTGCTCACCTGCTAAAGCACCACACCACCCCCGGTTTCTGTTCAGCACTGTAGCCAGGCTGACTAAGAGCCATAGTTCTGCTGAGCCTAGTTTTCCCTTAACTCTGAGCAGCAATGACTTCATGACTCTCTTAAGGTAACCAATTGTAGCTATTAGGGGAAAAAAATCACCAGATCCTGCCCACAAATATTACTTCATGTACAACAGTGCTAGAATCATCAGTAAGACCCCAATCCCTCTTAGACTGCTTTGTACCCATAGATCTCGCTGAGCTAACTTAAACTATTACCTCATCTATAAACCAACAACCTGTCTGCTAGACCCTATTCCAACTACACTGCTCAAGGAACCTTCACCCTTAACAGATATGTTTGTGTTAGATATCATTAATCTATCTTTAGAAACTGGCTTTATTAAACCACTACTTAAAAAACCCAGGTTTTTTCTAAAATCCTTGAAAATGTAGTTACAAAGCAATTATGCGACCACCTGTACAGGAATAATTAATGTTTGTAGACTTTCAGGCAGGATTTTGAGTTCATCATACAGATGAACAGCACTGGTACAGAAACAGCACTGGTAAAAGTCCTCAATGATCTTCTCTTGTCCTCAGATAATGAGCTAGTCTCTAGAACTAGATCTTAGTGCTGCATTTGATACCACATATCACAACATTTTATTATAGAGTAGAACATGAAATTTGCATTTACATTTAGTCAACTAGTAGATGTTTTTATCCAAAGTGACTTACAAGTGAGGTATGTGAAAAGCAGAAATCTAAGTCAAGGAGAAAACATTAAAGCAAAGTCCTATCAGAAAAGTGTCTCACGAGATGCAAGTACGAGAGAGCAGTTTTTAAAAAAAATAGATTTAAGTGCAAAGGAAGATCCGGAAGAGTTCTGTTTTCAGCAGTTCTTTGAATATTGGGAGTGAGTTTGCTGAGCGTGCAGTGTTTGGTAGCTCATTCCACCATCGTGGGATCATCGGTTTTGCTTCTTTGCGGTGCTGGGACCATCTAAGGTAATTTGTTGGTAGACCGCAGCGGACAGGAAGGATTGTAGACCTGAATGAGTGAGTTAAGCAGGAGCTGTTGAGTTAACCACCCTGTGAGCAAGAGACAGAGCTTTGAAGCTGATGTGAGCAGCTACAGGAAGCCAGTGCAGAGATCTAAAGAGTGGTGTGACATGGGTCTTTTTTGGCTGATTAAAAATGAGTTGAGCTGCCGCGCTTTGGATCATCTGCAAGGAATTTGACCGTGGATACCAGTGGCCCCATTAACAGAGCGTTGCAGTAGTCAAGACAAAATATGACCAGCGCCTGTAATTCTCCACAACTAAGGGATCAAGAGAAGGCTTCTTGAGCAGTGAGGTAATCTGGGCCTGCTTGAGTGAGGTCGGAAAAGTGCCTGTTGTGAGAGATGTGTTGATGACTTTTGTAATAGCTGGCATTAGTGAGGGTTCAACTGCTTGAAGGAGATTGGAATGGTTCAGATCCAGACAGCAGGTGGTCGGATGGTTAGAGAGGAGGAGGGCGGATACGTCCTCAGTTAGAGTTGAAAATGATGAGAGCAATGCAGCGTTGGAAGAAGTTAGCCGGATGTCATCGTCTAGAGGTAGATGGCGGAGGTGAAGGTGGTTAGATGAGTGATTTGAAAGTGGAGAACAGCTTTCTGGTGTGCGAGGTGTTGCTGAGCTTGGTCCTTGCTGAGCTCCTGGTAATATTCAATCTTTGCCCTGGTGACACTGTGCGAAACAGAACCAAGCAGATCCTGATACTGAGCAAGGGCAGATGGAATGTTGGATTTGCGCCACTTCCTCTCAGCACTCCTGAGGGTGGTGCATTGCTCACGGATCTGGTCGGTGAGCCACGGATTAGAAACGGGACGAGTGGATCTCGAAGACATGGGACAGAGACAATCCAATACACGATGAAAGTGTATTGCAGAGGCTGTCAGTGGCTGCATCTGCATCGATGATGGATAGGTCCTATGTTGGGGGAAGAGTTGCGGAGACGAGCGAAGAGAATCGGTCCGGGTTGAGAGACCTGAGGTTACGACGAAATGTTACAAGTGTGGTGGGAGAATGCGAAGGTCTAGGGATAAAGACTGTGAGTTGAATGGAGAAATGATCCGATAAGTGCAGAGGAGTGACGATGTTGTCTGTGGTGCAGGTGTACAATAGTGTAACTTTCAGGTGTCATTGATGAGAAGTCCAGTCCCACCCCCCCGACCTGATGAGCGATGCATGTGAGAGAAAAATTTGCGGAGAGCGCAGCTGGGGCGGCCGTGTTCTATGGTGGGATCCAGGTTTCTGTAAGTGCAAGCAGGTGAACAGCTGACTGTGCAGCAAAAGCTGGAATGAAGTCGGCCTTGTTCATTGCAGACTGACAGTTCCACAGGGCAAGAGAAAAAGAGGCTGGTGGCAAAGTGGTCCGAGTAAGGGTGCCCAGGTGGGAAACATGTTGTTGCAGGACAATGTCCTGCTTCTGCGGAGGAGAACAGGTGATACAAAGTGAAGAAACAGTAAAAGAAGTAAAAGAAGTTAGAAAAAAAGTGCGTTTCAATGTCGTTGCTCGATCGACTCGTGCAGGTGGACTCACTACTCTTTACACAGTCCGTCTTCACACAAGGAGGCCTCAACACAAGGGCTGACACTTCAGCCCAACAGGTGCCTTATATATGGTTTTAATTGGCTACAGCTGAAACTGCGACCCTGTTGAAACCAAACTAATTTGTGCCTTTGTTAGGTCAAAGGGTGATTACTAAGCTGAAACTATCACCAATAACAGACCAAATATCCACTTCACCATAAGAGCAAAACTTTCCACCTACAGTTCTTAACTCTAATAAAAACAGACTAAATCAGCAGACTCAAGAGAAATGACAGAAACCTCTGAAACCAACAAACAAATTTCAAACAGCACTTACTCGTTGAGTATATCTCCTGTCCTAGTTTGAAATGAAATTGGGATTAAATGAACTGCACTAGGTTGATTTAAATCTTATCTGATAAACTTCAATTTGTTTGTGTTAATGATGAATCCTCCATGTGCACAAAGGTTAAATATGGAATTCCACAGGGCTCTGTGTTAGGACCGATACTTTTTACTCTGCATATATTTCACCTCTAGGCAACATTATTAGAAAACAATCCATAAATTCCACTGCTATGCAGATGATACCCAGCTATATTTAAGATACTAACCAATTAGTCCAACTTCAAGCATGCCTATGTAGCGTATTCAAAATAGAGGCGAAGGACACCTTCTTGTTTCTCAAATCCAGAGATTTTATTTAATATTAATTGAACCAGGTTACATAAAAATCAATAAGAAACAAACAGAAGCAGATGTGAAAATATATTCGGAGCTCCGGGTCAGAGTTTTTCCCAAGCAACAACACAAAGAGTGTCAGGGCACAAAGTCTGACGTCTGACTCTCCCTCGACCCGATATTATATATAAAAATATAAGAAATATGTTGTCTAACAATATGTTTACTTTAGATAACTAGATGCCATAAACTAGATGACCAAAAATTTTGGCACCTTTGCAATTCTGTCAGAAAACGCAACATTCTCTCAGACAATTGCAGTTGCAAGTGTTTTGGTACTAACGTGCTTATTGTTTTTCTTCGCACTGGAACAACAGAAAAAACAGAGAAGAGTCAAATCTTATACAATTCCACACAGAATCCAAAAAATGCACTGGACAAATTACAACTCTGGTGGAGACACAGATTTCTGATACTGGCCACTACATTGCGCCCCAAAAATCTTTGGTAGTCACGCGATTTCATGATACCATTCACATAGTCAAGGCATCCAGTGCCAGAAGCAGAAAACCAACCACAAAACATCTTTGAACCTCCACCATGTTTGACTGCAGGGACTGTGTTCTTTTCACTGAAGGCCTCATTTATTTTTCTGTAAACAGTGCCATGATGTCCTTTACCAAAAAGCTCTACTTTTGTCTCATCTGTCCACAGTACGTTCTCCCAGAAGAATTGTGGTTTTGTCACATAAGTTTTGGCAAACTCCAGTCTGGCTTTTTTCTTCTTGCCTTTGTGTCAGCACTGCTGTCCTCCCGGGTCTCCTACCATACATAGTTGTTTGGAAGTCAATCTGCGTTGCTCTTCCATCTACATCCAGGGAGGTTAGATACAGTGCCATGGGCTGTAAACCTCTTGATGATACTGTGCACAGTGGACACAAGAACATTAAGATCTCTGGAGATGGAGTTGGAGCCTTGAGATTGTCCATCTTTTTGGACAATTTACACACTCTTTACACTTCTTTCTTTTCTCCATGCTCAGTGTGACACACAACACATAGGTTGAGTCAACTCAATTTCTCCATTTTATCTGGTTGCAAGTGTGATTACTGTATTGCCCAGCGCTGTAACTTACCACAGGTGTGTCTAAATACAAATTACTGGAGAATCAAATGCTTGAAAGGCAATTATTTCTTAAAATTTTGACAAGGTGCCAATAATTTTGTCCAGTCCATTTTTGAGCTCTGTTTGAATTTTTTTATCAACTTTTCAGCTCAGTTTTTCTGTTGTTCCAGTGCAAACAAAAACAACAAGTACGTGAATTCTAAAACATTTGCAATTGCAATTTTGCAACTGCAAAGAAGGGTTGCATTTTGACAGAATTGCAAGGGAGCTGATATATTTGGCCATGACAGTATATATATCTGTATATATATATATATATATAAATATATATACACACATATATATAATTTAGTAGTGTGTTGTATTGTAGTCATGAGGAAAATTAAACTGAATAGTCTAATATTCAATCTTCTTTATTTCAGATCATAACTCAGTGCGTTATGCAGCAGCAGAACTCTTCACTATCAAAACCAACATGACTGAGCGTTTCCAGGACTTTATGAAAGAACTGTCCTCCCTGAGTGCAGAGAGAGACCAGCTGAATTCCAGCCTTATGAAAATGACAGAAGCCAAACGCAGGTTTGAGAGGATTTGCAGACAGAGTGAGTTTGGGCAGTGAAAGAAATGGCACATGGTATCTGAGTGATGCAAGAAAATGAAAATTTGTGTAAACGCAAATATCACAAATATAAGTTTTTCCCTAAAGAGTGAGATAATGTTAAGGTACTTGGTTTTCATGCCGGTGTGATGCCAAAAAGTGATTCTATAATAGAAAACCATTCTCTTCCCTCAAAGTGGATTAGTGTTAGAGGACAAGGTGAGGTTAGTCACTGGACCCAACCCATTACCCACACTTCTGGAAATCAAATCCACATCGATTAAATAAATTATTGTAAGACCCGGAACCCAATTCATACCTGTATCTCAGGATCACTGTGTACACCAATCAGCCACGATATGGTCATCGCTTAACTCTGATCTCCAACTAAATGTTCCCATACATAGCAAGCTGTGATGCATTACATTTACCAGGTGTTGCTGTAGTAGCTAATCAGTTTGGTCACTCATCTCAGCTCATCCAGGTTGTTTTCTGTTTATAAGCAGGACCTGCAGAATGATGTGACTGAGGAAAGTGTCTCATGTGGACGTGCAAAACATGACAGAAACAACTGATATTGTCATGTGCTCCACTGTAAACAGGATAAGCAGTTGTCACAATAATGTCTGTTGATTTATGTTACAGATAAAACTTGTCCTGCTGGATGGACAATGTTCAGCTGTTTCTGCTATTTCCTCTCCAATGACGCTGGTTCTTGGACAAAAGGCAGAGAGGACTCCCGCAGTAAAGGAGCAGATCTGGTGGTCGTAGACAGCGCTGAAGAACAGGTGCAGTGTGTTTGTGTGTCCATGTTTGTGTGACAGAACAAAGAGTGAGGACTGAGGAAATAAAGGAATGTTCACCTACAGAGAAGTTGTGGATAAATGTCTGTTTCTGGTCTGTGTGATGTTGAAATGCTACGTGCTGTGAAGCTGCTGTAGCTTTTTTGTCCACGTTTGTAGAACTGAGGACAAATGAAATGAAGAATTAGTTTTTTTAAGAGGTTGGTAATCAGTGTTAATTTCATTAACCAAAACTATGATGTAAATTATTTCAAGACCATTTTTTCCTGAAATACTAAAACTAAATATTGCAAACAAAAACCATTTTACATTTTTCATCCAAAAATAAAAACTAAATGGTAATAAAAGACTATCCTATTGGCCGACCAGTAAATTTTGGGACCTGATTATAAATTAGTTTTCTGAAAAAATTTAATTTTGGTTTCTAGTCTTTCTTTAAAAACTAAACTTTTTGTATAGTTTGATTTGTAATAGTTTAGTCTCAATTTTGAGGCCACAGGCGTCGCCATCTTGTGTACAGTTACCATGGTTATAGGCATCTGTGTCTCTGCTCTGTAGAGTGATTCAGAAGCTGTGAGACCACCAATGTCTATTTTTCTGGCCTCTCTGACACAGGCTAAACATAGTTGGCTGGAGGTATTTGTCTCATTGCTTTGGTTCATGATGAGTAAGCTTCTTTAAGGTCTGTAGAATTCATTTGGACTTTAGATATGGCAATTTATTAAAATGTAACTTGCCAATTAGTTTCTCAACTAAAGTATACAGTGAGTTGATGGGGTGCACACAAGCTTCTTAAATTCACATTAAATTGCAGTGAGGAAGAATATAATCAATGCTTTGAATACAGCAAACTGAGAAATATGTAATATTGCACATAAGTATTTAACCTGTGTTTGTGTTACCTATCTGTAAACAGTGTGTGAGCAGCACCAAATCTTTATTTGTATAGCAATAACATTGTTATGTGTTATTCGCTGGGTCATGAATATTAAACACAAACACACAACTACGTCCCAAAATATTTTCAACTTTAATATTAAAACTGGGCAAATAAATAAATCTTCCCTAAATTTATAATTCAAAAAATTTGGCAACTCAAA
This sequence comes from Channa argus, assembly GCF_033026475.1. Lineage (NCBI taxonomy): Eukaryota > Metazoa > Chordata > Actinopteri > Anabantiformes > Channidae > Channa > Channa argus. Next base: position 6,474,307 of record NC_090205.1, read on the forward strand.
ATATGATTCGTTTAATTTTCCAAATAATTAAAGAAATACAAGTGACACACACGCTTAGTATGTGCAGCTTTACATTTCTGGTGAACCTGTATTAATTATCCCTCTTTCAGGACACTAATCACAAAAAACCTGAGGACCTATTCCATAGGTTAATGGACACACACACACACACACACACACACACACACACACACACACACACACACGAAATGAATAAAATAAAACAAACCCTGGACGATGCTTCAGAACATGGTGGCCAAAACTGTTGAGTCCTTTTCACTTTACAAAGTAGAAATAAAAGTATAAGCAGAGTCTGTATTACTAATTTATTTATTTGCATTGATACAGACGTTCCTCTCAGGCCTCACCACAGCAGAAACCTGGAGCTGGATTGGTCTGACTGATAGGGAAGAGGAAGGCACCTGGAAATGGATTGATGGAGCTTCACTGACTCGGAGGTTGGATTTGCAGCCCTGAACAGAATAAGCAATCACAGATAGTTGAGGGATCAACGGACTCCCAGAAACAAGAGGTGCAGTTAACAGCAAGTAGACAGAGTTTATATGTGTCATTTTTCTTGTGTTTTTTAGTTACTGGGAAGAAAATCAGCCAGACAATGGCGGTGGAGACACGACGTGGGGTGAGGAAGAGTGTGCACACATCAGAACTGGAAAGAAAACCGAAGAAAACTGGAACGATCGGTCATGTAATGCTTCTCTGCGCTGGATCTGTGAGAAAATGGCTCAGCACTAGTGTAAATTATGTCTAGTTGCTTTTAGTAAGATTTCTGTTGACCTTATGTTTAATGACTGTTTAGTTGTGTTTATAGCAAATATTATATTTTCTCTGTAACCTGGCCATATGACCGACTGCATGGCTGCATAACTGGGGAGGTTCTAAGTTCTGTCTAGAGAGGTGTGAAGAACATTCTGTTATGTGCAATAAATCCACAGGGGCTGTTTTTTTTTATTTCTAAGGAAGTGGTCAATCTCTATAAATCTGGGCATGAACAGGTTTTTCGTCACACTGATCTGAACGCTCTTGCAAGAGTGTTGTTGCTTTGTGATCTTCAATCAACCCTAAATTCCTAACTCATCTGGTGGATTCATTAAATATCCATGGCAGAGGTGTCAAGTATCAAAGATTCCTCCCTTCAGGTGGAGAATCTGTCATCCTGCAGTACCTTGATACTGCTCCAGTCTGAGTAGGACCCAGGCCAGTCAGAGGCAGACCTGCCCTAAATAACCTGTAGTGGTGTTTACTGATGTGCTACTTACTATGCTGCACACAAGGAAACTATTCCCAGCCCTTAACTTTCCACATTTTGTTACAGCCTCATTTCAAAATGGATCAAATTCATTATTGTCCTCAAAGTTCTACAAACCCCATAATGAAAACGTGAAAGAAGTTTGTTTGAAATCAAAGCCATCACGCCAACAAGAAGAACATATGTCACCATAATGACTTGACTCTTGTTTGACCAACTATTGAAGTCAAGTTTCTAAGTGAAATGATTGGATAAAGATATTTTTAATATTAAGATTTTATAGTTTTGGCAGTGAGCAGTTCTTTACTAAACTACAATCATTAAGAACTCAGTCATTAGTTCTGTCTCTTATTACATACAGATCAGAACATTATCCATGGGGGAAAAAGTAAGTTCAGTTTCAGAGGGTTTGTGGCATCATAAAAGCTTTTTCTTTCGACAGAAAAATCACAATTCACATGGCCACAACAGGTCCTATTAGCCTTATTGAAGGAATATTTTTAGTACAAAAATCAGGCAAAAAGAAAGATAACAAAGGCAACACAAAGAAACGACTACAAATTCAAAGTATCAACAGAACAGAGTACAAACTAAGTGTCCAGAGGTTAACACGGATGAAACATAAGTAAAACAATATCTCGCAAAATCCATGGACATAACGTTCAGTAAAAAGACACTTACAGCAAAGTGGCAGTCAGGCAGAGCAAGAGCTCCTTGAGAAACACTCGGGTCCGGTGGCCAGAAAAAAAGGAGAACAGGTAACACGAAGAGAAAACACAGCGCTCACAGAAGGTAACCGGGGCATATGATGAGGGGGGACAGGTGTGGGGAGTTGATTAGAGAGGAACAGGGAGATCCGAAACGAGGGAAGAGATAGTGAAGACCACCGGGGCAACGTGGAGCAACTTCACAGCCGTGACAGATCCCAGTTAGATACAGTTTTTAGACATTTGAACAAACACTGTGGTTGTTTCATTTACAAGATAAAAGACACACAAAGTGCACACAAATTGGGAGGCTGCAGCCAGTAACCTTCAGCTGAGTGGATGAATGGCTGCAGTGAACCAGACTGTGACTGCTGAGCCTTCTTGGTGAGGGAGCTGATGTTCTGCTCCCACTTGAGCTCTTGGTTGATTGTGGTCCCCAGACCACAAACACACAAACATCCGGGTTACTTTCAGCCCTACGTAAACATGGTTAGGTGTTGCCAACATGTTGTGGTTTTGATTAAATTCACTGATCACAGAACATACGTCACATAACTTCTTACAACTGTTGGTCAATTTTCATCTTTTTTTTACATTTTTACATATTTGTGGTTTTCATGTGTCTTGTCTCTTGTTTTTCATCTCTTTGCATTCATGTATGTTTTGCTTATAGCCAGTTTGGTAACTCAGGTTCAAAGTTGGAGCATGTTTTATTTGCGTATTTGAGTTAAATTTTTACCTTCATGCATTTGAAATTGTCCTCTGGTACCTGCAGGTTTTTAATTACAGAGACATTTTTACATTTTAGCAGTTTAGAGTTCAAGGTTTTTGATGGGGCCACCTGAGATGGTGCTCAGTGACAGGATGTGGGCAGCACTTTGCATAGGAAGAGTCTCTGAGCTGAGGTATAGAAAGGGAATAACAACACATAGTAATGTCTAATCTGCTGTGACGACACTGAACTCACGGGATAAGCTGAAAGGACAAAATGTGGGGATTCTGTGATCCAGGTCATGGTTATCTCAAAGTGGTGTTCAGTGGAACCTGGAATTCAGCTTGTAGTTCTCCAAGATGTGTCCTCTGAAAGTCTTGTTCAAGCACCAGTCCAGTTCCCACTGAACAGCACTTTTAGTGTAAAGTTAGCTCCCACTGCTTGTTAGCTGTTAGCTACACTAGCTGTAGCTGTTGACCTGCCTGCATCGGCTAACGTTATCTGCTGTAGCTAACAGTACAGAAACACTAGAAACACTGTTTGGCTGAGTAGGACAAAATCAAGAGCAAAACACCACAGCGACTCAAAGACAGGTAAAGGTGAGACTCACCTGAGGGACTGTGGCGGCGGCTCTGGGCTCCTCCGTTCAGCACTAGCTTTACTGACCGGCCCCGAAGCTTCATGTGCTCTTCACTAAACCTGAGCGCGGACTGTAAGGCAAACTGTGAGCTGAACCGTACTCTGCCTGTAAGGCTGAGCCTGGGAGCCCAAGCTGAGGGCAAACAAAACCTTCCAATATCAAATCTCCCAGATGGCAGAACAGTAGCAAAAATCCTCACGTAAAAAGACCAACACTTTGTTAAAGACTAAGCGTTTTCTCAGATAATTAGACATTTACATTTAGTTTTTTAAATCAATACATTTGCACATTATTTTACATACACACAAATATTATTTACAGTGACGGATGTGTACAGAAACACAAACACACTGAAATACAAATCTCAGCACAGACACACATGTCTGAGCACACACACACAAATCAAGTCTGTGCACTGTTCTGATACTCAGAAAACATGTGGACACCAGGCTACAGAGAAAATAAAATGAAGCATTGTTCCCTGCTAAGAAACATGCAGAAATGGAGGACAGCAGCCTGATTTCTGATTAGTTTATTTTGTTTGTATATATGTTAAGAACCTTTTGCCAGCTGTGTTATAATGCTGCACCTAATATAATAATGTGTTCTATTTTTCCTTTCTAGTCCTTTGTATGTGGCAGATTGAGCTGAATAGGTTCTGTTAATCAATGAATCCAGGTTTTTTTATATCTTATTTACCAACTGACATGTTTGCTGAGTTGTATTATTGGGCATTACCATGTATTCAAAGTATCATCAATGTGGAAGAAATCATAAAACTAGAAGTGTTGTTCTTATGGAGTTTTTACTTTGAATGAGATGATCTTTCAACAGAGAACATGTTTGTATGTAAATGAAACAGGTGGTGCACAGGGACAAGACATATTACTATAAGTCAGACCTCGACCCAGAAGCAGAATGAGCACACAAACACACACAGGCTGATGTAAGGAAGTAAATTAAGTTTAATTCGGACAATCGGAGAAAACAAAGGCTGACTGCTCAAACTAAAAACACCTCACAGAGAGAAATATTAATACAAAATACAACAAAAGGCTTCAGTGTGAGGGAGAATTCCAAAGACGCACAGACACAGAGTGCACTTTGAGGCAGGATTAAGAAGGTTCATACTAATCAGCAGCAAGTGCAGGCAGCTGTGCATCCTTCCACAGCATCAGTCCAGGGTGAGACAATGACAGGGAGGAAGAGCAGCCACCTACAGAGGGAGACAGAGTTACAACAATAATAAGCAAAGCACAAAAACACACAGGCCTGACAGAGCATATTCATGTTTTATATGAAACATTTCCATATGTATGATGTCAAAACATTTACCAGTGTTACACTTTTTTCTCACAGATCCATTGCTGAAACATTTCACATGGGATGTCATACCACCTATAACCTTTTTGAGCTTCAATTATTGCACAGTCCTCTCTGCTAGTCGAAAGCCCAAACCAATTATTGGGTTCTCCCTCATCCCAGTACCTAACGGATGAATGAAGAAAACAAAAAAACAATCGTGAAATTGTGAATATCTGACATAAAAAGACTCTTGATGGTCTCTATGTTGATAGTGTGTCAGCAGTCATTCTAGCAGCTCTGAGAGTCTCCAGTCAGTGGTGTTCAGAGCCAAATCCTAACTGACACTGTGCAGTGTGAAAGTCAGAAGGTGGCGACAGATACTGTTGTATTACAGTCACTAAGTAAGTAACAGTAAGAGCAGCAGAATGTACTGCAATACTCTCAGTGAAGTAAATACGAGTTTAAGATGCTTCACAGATGGTGTCAGACTCAAATTAACCAATGGATGATAAAACACAAGCAGATACAAATATTAATTAAACATAAAAAATGTAAAAGTCACAAAAAAGGATAAAAAGGCCAATTTTTTAAAAAGCAAAAATAAAATTTGAAGGACACCAATAAAAGAAGACAATACTGATAAACTGTCCATTTACTGCTGAAGGGTGAATGCAACTTTAAATAGCTGTGTACTGAGCATAGATTTAAAAGACTATTAATGTGTAGAACAAGTGGATCCTCACACTGGTTTACACAGTTACACAGCACAGAAACTGGTGAGAAAGAGCCGTACGCTACACTTACTGTCTCAGACACAAGATGCCAAAGACTTTTTGTGGAATAATATCTGACTTTCTAAAAGCACATGTTACTACTGCTTAATACTGCTGAAGATCCAGTATTTAGAAGCATCACATTTATATTTGTTATGTATCTGTTTAAAAGATTTGAAGTATATTTTACTGTATTTTGCTTTAATATAACTTAATATGTAAAAATATAACCTAAACTTAATACAATAATACTACTACTAACAATAAAACAGTAATAATACATAAAACTGTTTTACATACAATCAGAATAAATCTGAAGTATATTTAATATTATTACAGTTTAATTATCATTCACATAAGGTCCAACATGAACATTGTGCAGAGACAGAGACAACTTGAAGCCATTCAGACCCAACAGAAGATGCTTGTTTAACATTTTATCATCACAGTAAATTTCTAAAGTGCAGTTACTAGCTGACAATGAACAGGACATGAAAATCCACTTAAATTAAACTTGAACTTAAAGCATTTAAAGCAGCTCAATACGTGAACTAATCAGGGGTTAAACTGGGCAGGAGCTTCGTCCTCTTCATCACATTGTTGGCATTTTTGTTTTCAAGTCACCAAACAAATGTGAACTCCAGCTCAAGTTTTGAATTTAATTACATCCCTGTGGGTCTTAAACTGTAGCACCAGGTTTGTCTCCTTTAAAAAGATGAGCTGAGCACATCACACACACTTCTTACAGAAAGGGTCAGTAACCATGTTAATCTGCAGCTGGGACATTGTGGTCTTCTTACTTTAGTCTTGAAGCTTTTTGTGCAACACCCTCATGGACAGATTCACTCTGTGAAACCAGCGATTTCAGCAGTTTCAAACATTGTTTCCTCTGCGTGTTTGAAGCACTGAAGGGTTTTTGATTTGCTTCTTAAATTCAATAATATCTGCAGCATTAGATACAAACATGAAAATTATTTAATTACTTACACAAATAAAATATAAAATAAGAAGTCTAATAATGTAAAAACAATTTTTGTACTCAAACAGTCAAACCAAAGAGGTTAAATAACTGGGGCTCAATAATCTGATAAACCAAGATTTTAATTTTGAAATGTCTCACACTGCTAAAGTGATACGTTTGTCATGGTTCCATTGCACTTCCTCCCTTTGGACTTTTGTTTCGTGGCCCCTTCTCCCCACTTCCTGTGCCTAGTTCTGTTCCTTAACTTTACCCTTGTTATCCCTCATTGTTTGCACCTGTTCCCTTCACTATTTAAGTCCATTCTTCCCCATGCTCCTCTGCCAGTTCCTTGTCTTTGTGTAAATCACAGTTACTGCTCTGAACTCTTGATTAATCTGATTGTTGTAACCTGTTTCTTGTATTCTGGACTCTGTGTTTCAACATCTTGTGGTCTGAGGTTTGGTAAATTCCTGTTTAGTAGTTTAGGTACTTATTTGATTTGTGTGTTTCTGTTTTGTTAGTTCCCTTAGACTTTCGCTGAGTGTTCATTTGTTTAGTAGTTAATATGTCTCTTACCAGTGTCCTGTTTCATTTGATGTATTTCAGTTTGTTAGTCTTCTAGTTTTTATCTCTGGTGTTCATTCTGCTTTAGTTTAAGTTTCTCATCCATGTTTTATTTTATTCCTGTTGGTTGGTTTCGTTGGTCTTTTCCAGTGTGATCTTTCATGTTTAACCGTTTATGCTTCAAATCAGTGTTTATTTTTATTCTTCAGCAATTTCCCTAGTGTTTAATTGAGTTGTTTCCTGTAACCTCCTGTTCGGAGCATTTTCTGTTAATTAATTAGCTTTTATCAATAAAAGAGTTTCTGTTTAGTCAGTTCCTCTCACGGTCTCCTCACTTGAGTTCGCCTTTGCCAGAATTGTTACAATGTTACTATAGTGATGTTATCAGAGCAGAATTTGGACTCAAACCACTGGATCAATGTGATCATAAACAGCTTCACCAATGTGCAAATATTCTTTCTCTTCACTTACTTTACTCAGATACAGCCAACAAATTTGAGGGACTTTACTTGTGTATTTAGTCTTATTTTAACTTGGCTAAAATTCAGAAAGCAGTGCTGCACATTTTCCTATAGTTACATTGCAGATACAAATTGATAAAACAAAATTTTACGAACTTTTAAATGCTGATGTTTTTTTGTGAATGAAGCTTTTTTTCAGCACATAAACTGGTTAAAATCATCTTTACCCGTTGCTACATTAGTGATGTTCACTGTTAATGCAGGAATAATATAATTTATTATCTTTCTACATGAGTTATTTTACTTTTAGTACTTTAATTATATCAGCACTTTTAATCAATTGTTTAAAATACAGATTATTTTTTTCTCTGTCAGTAAATCAGACTAATGTCCACAGAAATGTATTTCTTAGTGAAATTTCTACTTTTAAACAAGTGCATCTTCAGGCTACTTGAATATTGAGTTTACAGATGCTACTGTACGTCTGCCACCATTGCAGGACACTGTAGCTACTGCAGAGCAAAGATATGTTTTTCTCTCTTCATATGATTTACACTGAAATTCTTTCAGTAAGGTGCTGGTTCAAAAGGATGCTCCTGTTACAGGCTACAGATTGTGCTGCTGAAACTAATTTAGGTCCAACCTCAGAGTCAGTGAAGATCCATCAATCCATTTCCAGTTGCCTTCTTCTTCACTGTCAGTCAAACCAATCCAGGCTCCTACTGTGATGAAGCCTGAGATAAATTTCTGTATGAAAGCAAAAACAAATAATTAAAAAGTTAATGTTCACATTTACCTTTGTCATTGACCTCAGTGTCCTAAAACATCCACACTGTACCTGTTCTTCAGCACTGTCTATCACAACTAGATCTGCTTCTCTGTCTTTGCAGTCCTGTCTGCCTGTTTTCCAAGAACGAGGGTCAAGGGAGATGAAGTAACAGGAATAATTGAACATGTGCCATCCTGCAGGACACACTTTCTCTGTAACATCTATTAAAAAGGTAAAACATACTTAATCAGAATTGGTTTACTCATGGAGGTGGTGCTCATCTACTTTTATGTTCACCACAGTGACCTTACACTTTGTGTGTACTTACTGTCGGTAGACGAACTCTGAAGCCTGTTCAGCTCTTTAGTCATTTCAGTGAGTCTGACATTCAGCTCGTCTCTCTCTGCAGTGAGGGAAGACAGTCTGACATTCAGCTGGTCTCTCTCTGCAGTGAGGGAAGACAGTCTGACATTCAGCCGTTTTTTCTCTTCAGACACATCGGACAGTTTCTTATCACTGGCCTGGAGACACTGGGTCAGGTTGTCTTTCATAACGGAAAAATCTGCAGCTGAACCTCGATCTAGGTTTTGATCTGAAACAGAAAACAATTCACAGTTCACTTTATTTTTTACATGACGAATATCATTTCTCTATTTGTTTCCAGTTACTGTAAATAAATCTATAGAATAAAAACATACATTTCTATTTGAAGCAAAACCACATGTTTAAAGTGCAGCAAAGAAGCTCACGCCCAGATTGAGCCAAAGAATTTGGACAACGTTCATTGAAATTATATAAAAATATATGTACAATTCTTGCTTTATTGTATAAGTGCATCACTGAAACGAATATGTTTAAGTTGGTTTATATCATCAAATTATATCACAATGTTTTATATGAGATATTGAACTTTTGTAATTCCCATAAAAATAATCTAATGGGAAGTTTATAAACACAAAAGCAGTATAAGATGAGAAAATGGCTGAAATCTAATGGTGAATAAAAAAACTGCCTGTGAACCAGACTCACAATAGATCCCAACGCCGAGTCCAACCAGCAGTAAAACACTCAGCAGCCCCAAACAGAGAGCAACAGCTCTATAAAATCTTCTGTCTGAACTCCTGGGACCTTAACAGAGAAAAGACCAGTGAATATGATACAACAGCGATAATGATAATTCAGTCTTTCAGCGTCTGTATAATATTAAATTACCTGTTTGTGACATTTTTGAATCAACAAACTTGTCAGCATTTACATTCATCTCCTGCACGTCTGGAAGAAAGTAAATGGCAACTTAATTATGGAAGATCAGCTCTGCAGCAGAAGTGATGCTACGTGTAAAAGAGGAAACTTCTGTTCTTTTGAAATTTTACAGGAAAGAACATCAAAAATATATTTTGTGTGTTAATTACCCATCATTCATCACATCAGTTGTTAGCAGGAAATTAACCCACCAAAACAAGCAACCCGCAGACACACAGAAACACACACACACACACACACACACACACACACACACACACACACACACACACACACACCTGGGTGTGATTATCTAAAATTCTTATCTAAACATTTTAATCTGTATCGACTGCAGAACACATGGTAACTTCCTGCAGAGTGGTGCTGTTGCTTTGAACTTGCTGATTACTTGATTAATTACTTGTTGCCTTAGCTCGGTACTGAGTATGTTCATATATGATATAAGGTGAACTGATGAGACTGGCAAAGTGATTAGGACACAGTCATGTCTGGTAGAAATATTGTGTCAGTCTTTAACCGAGCTTTTGACACTGACCACATAACCATTGAACAGTGGAATCAGCTAATAATCTGTAATCTGTCTGCTAATCTGTCTTCTCTGCTTAAGACCTCGGTAATGTGAGTTTTTGCTTGACTGTCTGATCCTCTGAATCCCTGACTATTACAGATACTGTGGATTCTGAGCTCTGCCTCTGGCTCTCTGTTTTCTGGATAATTGGATTTGGATTCTGTGTTTAAAATGTAATCTGTGTTGTTCTGTATTATTGATATTTAACTGTATTATTGTAGTTATATGGATCAAGATATTTGGATTGTGGTTCTGAACTACCCTGGTCTAATACCTAAGGACTCAGCAGAAATTGTATAAACACTAGAAACTGACAACACACACTGTCTGTGAATATGAAACCAAACTAGTCACAGCACAATGTGGGAAGGGGTCCAAGGTCATGAACCAGGACAAGTGGATGACCAGAGAAAGATACGCCGACCTCTGCCACCAGAAAATAACTTCTCACAACTTCCACTCTCAACCGATAAATGAGTACAATTTAAATACTATTACTAAATGAGTCATGAGGGTACAGTAATATTTTGTATGATTTTGATTCTATAAAAGCACCTTTATTCATTTATGTAGATTTACAGTCTATTTACTTTTTTCTTTCCTTCTCTCTGTCTTAAATCTGCACATGGGTGGCAAATCATTTGACGTCGTTCTGAGATGAGGTTCCACGAGTTCCCTCCAGAACAACCTCAGTGGTCAGATTATTCAGTTCTGAAGAACTAAAATGAACATTACAGAAAACATTCCCTAGTTTGGCGTTTTGATGATTGTGTTGTAGAGTAAGTGTTTAGCTGAGGTATTTTAAAAGACAATTACATGTACAATTTTGAAATACTTGTGCTTGTACTACTTCAGTAGATGTCAGAGGGAAATATTACACTTTTTACTCCACTACATTTCTTTCTTACTCAGTTGTGAGTGTATCAGCTACACTAACTCAGTCCAACACAACTCCAATAAATCCTCCTTTATGATGGAGTTTACTCCTTTATGAGTTTTTGATTCAGTGATTTTCGATTTCTGTTATTTAGCTTTATTGACACCAACGGGGTGAACAAAATAAAATTGATGCTATTACATTGTTAAATCGTGTTTACTGTTACGTTAACATAGTCAGTCACATTGTTGCTATATGCAGTGATAAACACATATGTGCCAATATAACTATCTATTGCTTTAATTTAATATCCTTTTATCCAAATGTAGTGATACTGTATGAGCCTAGTATGAACATAGTAAAGTGCCATTTTAACAACGTTCATATACATATAATAAAATACAGTAGCTCAGTTGACTAAACTGTTCATTGTTTGAAGCCTCCCTCTAACAGACTAGGATTCATGTGGCAACGTCAAATTTAATACCAAAATCTAACATCAATATTCAATCACAAACACTTAATGTGGACTAATGTATGTAAACTTAATTAAGATTTATTTGCTTATGTTAACTGGTGGTGATGCATCATAAACACACACTAAATGAGTAAAGTTCAATTGAAATTACAATAAAATACAGGGAGTTGATGTGACATTGACTTACTACACATTTAATTAACAATGACTGAGTTGGATTCAAATCAAACAAATGGAGAAACAGTTTGGCTTAGTGTTACAGAAACATTGTAGTTGTAATCACTGTCACATCTGACAGAGAAGTGGGCAGTTATGTGAGTATCACAAGACTCGTCTTTGAGTTTTTAAAAGTTGTGATGCCTCAGACATACGTAACAATATCTACACTGTGGTTTACAGCATTCACTTCAGTTTAGCTGTTAGCAGCAGGTTCACTGGCAGGAAACTGGAAGGATGCACCTACAACAGACACACTTTAGTTAAAGTCTGCTCCAGAGACTATTACCTTGAATTCAAAATAAATCATCTCCACAATGCTGACGAATTCTGCCAAACTTCCAAACTGTGCATTTCAGTCCTCATCTGGTCAGAGTAAAGACGGCTGCACTCAGCTGGTCTTTCCCCACCATCTGCCTTTGACAGCATTATCTAAGTTAGCCTTAACATGTATTTGCCATGTGTTTCTGAACATACATTTTTCATGTTTAATCTTGCTCGTTTGAATTTGTTACCTGGTGGCTGTGAAACACAATTATTTAACATTATAGGAACTTTATTACTTATGTCTGGAGACACTAGCCACGGTTAGCATTCCTTGCAGACAACAGGTAGGCTGAGTAACGCTAAGCTAACTTCTGCTAGTTATGGTAGATTTACACAAGCTGAAACAAGTAGAACACAGCACCTGTTTTGTATCAAGCTACTTAAACCACCATTGTGGGGCAACTTTAGAACCAGTTCTTTAATTAATGTGCGGCACAACAGCTGCTGTGTCCTGAGGAGCCTGCACTGGTTTCCTCCTTTCTACCCACAACTCATCAGCCAAGAGAATTCACTGCCACAGACGAAAATACAAGACAATCAAGACCAAGAACTAGGGCTGGAAAAAACACACAGCAGTTAACAACTTGGCACTGGGGCGAAGCACAGCAGAGATCAGCTGGTTTATCAAATGAGCCTGAGGTGCAAATGACCAGCAATGAACAAACAGATAACACAGCAACAGCAGTAAGATGCAAATCAACTAACAGTTCATAAAAAGTCATAAAAACAAGCTGCATTCTCAAAACAGAAAGTCAGAATCATGACACTGACACAATGGAGGAGGAAACAGTACAGTGTGAAAATAGAGAAAAGAGACAAACACATACACAGCGTGAAATGTGTGAAAGGTAAAGAGGCTTATTTAGACTCGTACAGGGCCATAACAGAACTCTTGTGTTAGTTTCTATTTTATTCAGCTGTGGGCAGATGATTTAACAACAAGAAGGCATCACTCCATGGTGATTATCTCTCTTTTACCCTGCCACACTCCGCAGTGTCAGCAGTGGTAAAGGGGGTGGAGCTGCTAAAGCCAAAAATAGCATCGTCCTGAAAGCTGATTGCATGTTCAGGCAGTTTTAGAGACAACATGTTAGCACACAACATGAACTTTCCTAAGCTACAGCTGCCTCTAATATTATAATGAAAATTAGTTTGTAACTCGTTTTTTAATTCATCATTTGTTATTTCATGCATGGTGCTCCAGCTGATCTGACACCAAAACCAGTCACTCATTTGCAGAAAACATGGCAGCAGCCTGTGACAAATAAAAAGTCATTGTAATATCTAAACTTACTCTTACTCAGCAAATACAAGAAATTCCTGTAACATTAAGCAAAAGTGTATTTTCACACACTTCTCCACTGCACACAATTCCAGTTAGTTCAAAAACATCCACTTATTAATAAAAAAAGACATTTACGCCACAAGTTACCGAGTGACGTCCTAAATGCTTCTCAGTTCACTAATCAAAGCAAAAATGACTCTTTGACCTTACAAGTTAACAAGCGAGGACCAAAATGTCCACTATATACATTGTTAGTCCGATGGTTGGAGGTTTCACGTCTCCAGCTGGCTGTTGTCTTTCTTTGTGGAGTTTACACATTTTCCATGTGCTTAATTGACCCTATATCAGCTGTCACCCTATGATAGCGGTTATAGACTCCAGCCTTCTGTGACAAAATCATGGTTCAGATGATGGATTTGAATTATTTATTTGTTTGTTAACAGTGACTGCTTGTCATCAGAGAAAGAAAACTACCCAATTCAGTTCTTTGTAGATGTAGTGTGGTGTGTCTCAAATAATGTTGCTTAGTATAGAAACCTTCTGCTCACAACTTGTCACTTCCTGTGAAGCTCAGCTTCTTCAAAGAGTAAAAGCAACTTTCATAACTTACATGAACTGCAGTCAAAGCTGCAGAGCTGACCACCAAATTATTAATGGAGAAAATATATGCCAACGTTAAATATGACAATTCTGTTCACTCGAGATCTTCAACAAATCAGACAGGTGAGAATGTTCAATCAGAATTGATGCAGACACACAGAGTGAAGAATGAATCTGTTATCATCTGTTATTACTAATGAATCATTGACTGTATGTTTGGTAGGACACAGGGTGGCAGACTGAGCTGTGTCTAAATATACATGATCATCTGGTCTTACTGTCACATCATTGACTGTGTTTACTGGTCTTTTTCTGTTCAGGTCCCAGGAGCTCAGAGAGGAGGTTTTATAGAGCTGCTGTCTGGGGCTGCTCAGTGAAAATATGAGAATAGGGAACTACTGGAATACTACTATACAAGTAACCCCAGTGGGAAGGGTCACATACAGAGGATGTGGGACCAATGGATGCTTTGAAACCCGACATGTAGACTTGGAGTCTTTAACACGCGAGCTACCTGTAGCTCACAAGCACTTTCCAAGTAGCTCATCAAAGAGTTCATGAATCCTACATAAATTTGAAAACTTGATTAGTCAATTTTGAGTGGTCACTCAGCAAACCCACTTACATGTACAGATGTAGCCAGTGAAAGTGTCATGGTTTCTGCGGTATCCTACTGGTGGCGTTTTGTCATAAATGCAGTGTGTTTAATTCAGAAAAAGGCAGTTAAACACATTCATTCTTTATTTCAGATCATAACTCAGTGCATTATGCAGCAGCAGAACTCTCCACTATCAAAGCCAACATAACTGAGCATTTCCAGGACAGTAAGAAAGAACTGTCCTCCCTGAATGTAGAGAAGAACCACCTGAATTCCAGCCTTATGAAAATGACTGAAGCCAAACGCAGGCTTGAGAGGATTTGCAGACAGAGGGAGTTTGGACAGTGAGAGAAATGGCACATGGTATGTGAGTGATGCAAGAAAACTAAAATTGCTGTAAATGACATAATGTTAAGGTACTTGGTAAATCCAAAAGTTGTCATGCACTAAAAATGACCTCTGTGCCAAAAAGTGATTTTATAATAGAAAACCATTCTTGCCCCTCAAAGGGGGTTAGTGTTAGAGGACAAAGTGAGGTTATTTACTGGACCCAACCGATTACCCGCACTTATCTGGCAATCACATCCACCCCTGATTCTACAAGTTAATGTAATGTTTTAAAATTTTTGTTTTTTATTTTAAATACATTTCCAAACAAAAATCACTTCTACAGAAGTTTTCACCAACTTTGCTTAATAGTTTGTTGAAGCACCTTTAGCACCAATTACACCCACAAGTCTCTTTGAGTAGGATGCTACAAGCTTGACACACCCATTTTTGCACCATTCTTCTTTGCCGCACTTCTCAAGCTCCATCAGGTTGGATGGGGAGCGTTGGTGCACAGCCATTTTTCAGTTCTCCCCAGAGACATTCAATCAGGTTCAAGTCTGGGCTCTGGCTGAGCCACTAAGGGACATTCACAGAGTTGTTCCTGTAGCCGCTCCTTTGTTATCTTGGCTGTTTGCTTAGGGTCGTTGTCCTTTAGAAAGATGAACCCAGTCTGAGGTCCAGAGTGCTCTGAAACAGGTTTTCATCAAGTATGTCTTGATACATTGTTGCATTCATCTTTCCCTCCATCCTGACAAGTCTCCCAGTTCCTGCTGCTAAAAAAACATGCGTCTGTATTATAATGTACTGTTATAAAGGGATCATTGTGATCATTAACACAGTTTACTTTAACAAACTTCTGTCCACTTTACAACTTATAAACAGGAGTTGTTCTGATTTGAGGTCTTTCAAATCGAAACGATGAGGTGAATAAATCAACTGTTAGACTCAGATTTCCCAGCACGCATTGTAGTGTTGAGTGTAAAATCTGATCAGAGACTCAGATGTACAGTTTGAAAAGAGTCATTTTTATTGTATTTCTCTTTTTTATAAAAATGGTATGGTAAAATAAATATGGTAACCATGATAAAGATTGGGGTGAATTCGGCTTCTTCCCACACACTGCACACTTTCAGTTTAACAAAGAATCTGTGAATAACTGCAAATGATAAAGTTGTATTTGATTTAGCACACTACACTACTCTTCTGACAGAAAAGTCAGAATTCACATGGCCACAAGAATATTTTTGGGACCCAGGAAAACGCAGGAGGCGAAGAGGTAAGAGGGCAAAACAGTTTATGATGGTAGATGGAACAGGTGAGGACGGCAGGACAGAGAGGAATGCAGGACAGAAGGGGGCCAGGGGAAACATAGGAAGCGGTGTGGACATCTATGAAGGAGAGAGACGACGCTAAACCCAGTACATACAATGTAATGAGGGTTCATACGGGAGGGTGGGACAGCAAAGCCCGGCTAGTGGACTAGTGTGTGGGGTGGCACAGTGAGCCCCGGGGGAATTATGGGTAGTACTGTGTGTTTAAAAGTGTTCGGTTATACGTGGTGTATGTGTGGGCCGGCACCCTGAGGGAGAGTGCTGGGTATAGGAGGGTCCAGCCAATGTTGTTGAGACTGTTCCAATAAAGTTGAACTATCTCTGGTGAGAGAGACTCTCTTCCGCCTCCCATTTTGGAAAGTTCGCTCCCGTGTTAGCCCGCTAGCGCCCAAGCTAGCCGCTTAGCTTAGCTAAGTCAGTTAGTGTTAGCAGTAGTGTTAGCCTTAGCTTTGCCGCCTCCTACAGTTAGCTCTCGTAATCCGGGGGTCGCTACAATATCTTTGTAGAGTCGGAGCATAGATGAGAAGCCAGCATGGGGGAAGGATGGGGAAACGAGGTCAACAAAAAGTGGTGAAAATACAACACAGGCAACACGACTTCAAACGCTCAATAGAACACGGAGTACAAACTAAAAAGGGGGGGAGCAGCTTCACAGTCGTGACAGGTCCCTGTTAGATACAGGTTTTAGACATTTGAACAAACACTGCGGCTGTTTCATTTACAAGATAAAAGACACACAAAGTGCACACAGACAAAATAAAATACAATTAAAATAGTTTACTGCAGTGGGGAAGAAACTGTTTTTGTGACGTGAGATCCTGGTCTTGATGGGCCGAAGCCTCTTGCCAGAGGGGAGGGGCTGAAACAGATTGTGTCGGGATGAGAGGGGTCGGCTGCAATCCTGGCTGCCCTTGTTCTGGTCGTGGAGACGTACAACTCCTGGAGAGGTGGAAGCCTGCAGCCAGTAACCTTCAGCTGAGTGGATGAATGGCTGCAGCTTGGCCTCATCCCTGTGGCTGCAGTGAACCAGACTGTGATGGAGGATGTGAGAATGGATTTGATGATGGCAGTGTAGAAGTTCACCAACATCTTCATATGGAGGTAAAACTTCTTCAGCTGCCGCAAGAAGTAGGGAGCTGATGTTCTGCTCCCACTTGAGCTCTTGGTTGATTGTGGTCCCCAGACCACAAACACACAAACATCTGGGTTACTTCAGCCCTACGTAAACATGGTTAGGTGTTGCCAAAATGTGGTTTTGCTTAAATTCACTGATCATCACAGAACATACGTCACATAACTGTTGGTCAATATTAATCTTTTTTTACATTTTGACATATTTGTGGTTTTCATGTGTCTTGTCTCTTGTTTTTCATCTCTTTGCATTCATGTATGTTTTGCTTATAGCCAGTTCGGTAACTCAGGTTCAAAGCTGGAGCATGTTTTATTTGCATATTTGAGTAAAATTTTTACCTTCATGCATTTGTAAGTGTCCTCTGGTACCTGCAGGTTTTTAATTATAGAGACATTTTTACATTTTAGTAGTCTAGAGTTCAAGGCTTCTGATGGGGCCACCTGAGATGGTGCTCAGTGACAGGATGTGGGCAGCACTTTGCATAGGAAGAGTCTCTGAGCTGAGGTATTGAAAGGGAATAACAACACATAGTAATATCTCATAATGGTAGATGCACAGTTTGAAAGGTTAAGCAAACCACAAAACTCATACACATGCAGCAGCAGATGCAAAGGGGTGAGTAGATATGAGTGTTTGTTGCCAGCCTCTGTGGTCTGGGTGATTGTACTGATAAGATGCAGGTTAGCGTGTGCAGGGGAAGGAGAACAAAGGTCGTCAGAGGGGAGGAGAGTCTGGGGCCATCTGCTGACACAGGGAGGAGATGACATGGACAGAGAGCAGAGAGAGGTTTAAAGCAAATATGAGCTGAGCCTCAAGTTTATATCAGTATCAAGGACCAGTTATCATGGTTTGTTAAAGAAATACATCATTTTCATTATTGTTGCTTCACTCAGATTTTGTCGTGTGTTGTCATTAGATTTTTCTATTGCAAATTGAGCTGTTTTTTTTCCTTTTAACAAGAATAAAATGTATTTATTTATAGATTTTTTTTGTCCTTTCGGCTTATCCTGTACCTTAGGCATCATTAGTCCACATGTTGATTTGGCACAGTTTCCTCACACAACCCTCACCAAATTCTGCCGGGCTTGGGACCAGCATCTGGAGATGAGATGAGCTGTTGGGGGTTCAGAGACACTGACCCTGTGGTCAGTAAGCGGCCACTCTACCAACTGAGCCACTGCTGCCCCATTTGTCTTCTTCCAGTTTATTAGTGCACATCTACTTTTGATATCCCAAAATAATTTACAAATACTTTGTACCAACTAAACTGTAACTCAGCAGCCCCAGACAGAGATCAGCAGCTCCATGACATCTCCTGGGACCTGAACATAGAAAAGACCAGTGAAGACATACGAACAACAGAAATAATGGATTATCCTCCTCTCAGTCTCATCTCAGTCAGACATATACTTCCTCCATTAATCAGAGAGGACAACTGTCTCCTGGAAGGTAAACTGCATTTCATGTAAACTACGAAGGTTTTGTTGGTTTCAGTCAGAGGAAGTGAAACGTTTCAGTGGTTTTATTGGCGGGCACTTCTTTACCAAACAGCATTATTTTAAGACATAGCGTATTTAGTTCTGTGTCTTGGGATGTTCACTTTAGACAAAAGCAAAGTCACCTTCACTCTACACACTGATGCAATCAAGAGGGTTTGTTGCTTTGAAATTTCATTACAACAAACAAATAGTCACTGCATAATTTGAACTAGATTAGATCACTTTCACTGTGAACAGTGAAGTCATTTTGATTTGTTCTTAGAAATTTGGGAGACTTGAAAATCCATAATTCAGAAATGAGCCAATTCTCATTATCTTTAATTTCTGGGCTGTAGCCCTGCACTAAACATATTTTAATATTTAAAAATGCAGAGACTGAGAGCCAATCTTAAAATGAAACTTCAACATGTTCTCAATAAACTCAACACCACCATGATGTTGTTATGAACATTTAAGACCTGAGCTGTGGAACAGTCTACTCAGAATAACAGTCAGTGCCAGGGAGGACTTATTGTCCCCCCATCATTACATCACTGCCAGAAAAAGGTTTGTGGTTTGATCTTTCTATAATGACAACCTTAGATTCAATATGTCTCCCATTTTCCACACTCCATTCAAGTTATTGTTGCCTATTACTCAACTACTAATAAACTTATTATCACACCAGTGTATTAAACACACATTTTAAAAATGTTAAGTAAATGTAAATACATTACTCAAATGCAATTACTAGCTGGCAGCAAACGGCATGAAAATCCATTTAATCGAACTTTACAATTGTTTTTATACTCAAAATCGAACTAAGGTCCCTTTAGTTTACAATTGTCTACATTTACCCTGAAATACTGCAAAAGAAAACCACAGTCAAACAGCCCAACTTTAGGTTTCCTGCTGCACAAGGAGTTATTGTTTATACAGTAGCTGTTTTTGTCACAATTAACTGAACATATTTCTAACTCCCATCGCAAGTTGTGCTGTGCCGGTCCAAGCCCAGCAGAAATTGGGGAGGGTTGCATCAGGAAGGGCGTTCGGCGTAAAAACTGTGCCAAATCAACATGCAGACAATGATTCACTGCGGCGACTCTGAACTCATGATAAGCTGAAAGGACAAAATTTTATATC
This sequence comes from Channa argus, assembly GCF_033026475.1. Taxonomy (NCBI): domain Eukaryota; kingdom Metazoa; phylum Chordata; class Actinopteri; order Anabantiformes; family Channidae; genus Channa; species Channa argus. Next base: position 6,494,092 of record NC_090205.1, read on the forward strand.
TTAGAACCTGGCATCCACATGCGTGTACATTACATTTTGGGTTATATTTCCATAGTAGTTAATTCTACTTATAGTAGTAATTCTACTGTGAGACCTCTTGGCCACGTATATGGACAGGTACACAAATTAGAGATTGGGTCTTAAGAGGATATATATATATATATATATATATATATATATATATATATATATATATATATATATATATATATATATATATATATATATATATATATATATATAAACTGAACTAATTATTCACATCAAATAGAGCTGCACAATAATTTCTTTCAGCATCTTCACTGTGTTGTGTTCATGCCCTATAGTCACATCAAAAGATTTACAGAGTTAAATAAGCCAAGTGAAGTTCACATAATTCACCAGTATTAACAGGAAATGTACAGTAACCCAGGACTAAACACGAGAAGCTGGTAACAAATCATCATCAGTAGCTTTTCCATCTAATCTGCACATCTTTGTTGCAAGTGTTTCAGTGGCTCCTTCTTATCAGTGTGCATGTTCTCCAGATCAGCGCAGGTCTGTGGTGAATGTTTGAAAGGTCTCACGATCATCAGCAAGTGCAACCAGCTGATGTGTGTGTGCAGCTCTATCTCTGTATGACAACTCAATGTGGTCCATAGCTTTTTTCATATGTAGCACGTTGTATCATGGCTCTAAAATCTGCATAAAAAAAAAATCCAACATTGTTAACCACAAACACAGGAGCTGCTTACAAATTCAATAGAATTGTCACTATTCTTATTTTGAACTTTTTAATTTATATAGCACATTTAAAACATGAGAAACTGCACTAAAGTGATTCTCAAACAGATACAGATATAAAATGACGTAAAGACCCAAAAACTACAAAAAACACAAAGAAGTAAAAATCACAAAAGAATCAAAATCAAAAAGTAAAAAATATTCAGTTGTACATGCACTGACCAACACAGCTACACCTCATCTGTTTAAATAAAGAGGTCATAAACAGTCCTTGTGTCTTTACTGAGGACATATTTGAAAAAAGGTGAATTTTAAGACAAACAAATATAATTTGTCATCACCATTAAGAGAAGAAAATACTAATGAACTGTCCAAAAATGAAGGATGAATGCCAATTTAAATAGGTGCATTCTGAGCATAGATTTAAAAGATTATTTTTCTGTTGCAGAAAAAAAAGCCTCGGTACAAAACAGATACAAGTGGATCCTCACATACTTTCTAAAAGCAAGTTTACATAATATACACTACTGTTGAGCCTTTTTCTCACAGATCCAGCTCACAGAATCGTTACATGACAGATCATTCCAGTTATTTCTAGTTTCACTGCCACTGTAGAAGTGTGCACAGTCCTCCTCACCAAACTCGATGTCTCCACCACCGTTGTCAGGCTGAGTTGGCGCCCACTCGCTAAACGACAGGAAAATCACTTAGAAACTATGACATGACTACTGTCTTAAAATGAAGCAAAAATAATTGTTGTTTATTACTCAACTGCTAATAAACTTATTGTTAGCAGACTTATACATTGTTACTCTGCCAGTGTATTGAAAACACATTTTAAAAATCTGAAGTAAATTTAGGTCAATTTCTCAAATGCAGTTACTAGCTGGCAGAAAACAGGACATGAAAATCCACCTAAACTGAACTTTAATTTACAACATTCAAAGCAACTTAGTAGTGAACTAATGAGCCAGAGCTCTGTCTCCTTCAACATCACAGTGTTGGCATTTTTGTTTTAAAGCTTTTTTACCGTGTGTCAGACTGTTTTGTAACAGTTTTGCTTCTTAAATGCAACATTATCTGCAGCATCACATACAAACATTAAATGATCTAATGTCTGACAGGCAAACGCAGTAACACTGTGGCTCCTCATGATGCTCAATTCATCTAGTGCTTCTTAGTTTTACAGACTGGAGAATGAGTCTGTCTCAACCATCCAGGTCATCAGTGTGTTCTTACACCAAACACACACAAGTGGAAATTCTATATATCTGAGCAAACATTGCACATTTACTTCACCTACAATACATGTTTATTCCATGAGCTGATGCATGTAACACATTGAAATACCAGCTGTTTCCTATTTTAGTTGATGTCCAGAGAAATGTATTTCTTAATGCAGTACTTTGTACTTATGTTCTTAAAGTAAGAACAAAAGTCCAAATAAAAAATACAGACACTGAGTAAAGACTTTGACGTTGTACTTCTACTTGTAGTGAAGTAGTTTTAAACGTGCAGAGTTTGTGTAACATGCTCTACATCTTCCACCTTTGCAGTAAACTGTAGCTACTTTGGGCCAAAGATATGTTTGTTTTTATCTATGTTTTTATGAAGCATAAATTCAGCTAAAAAGAGGAAAATAGTTAACTACCGACAGTGTGTTTGGATTTAGGTCTGTGCTATTGTTTGTGTGGGATTCGGTGTTAAAATGAGAAATGAGATTTATTCCCCACAATTCTATCAAATGTTTGTTTCACTCAGATTATCAACAAGTAATTGAATAAAATAAATTAAATGCCGAACAAGCTCTCACTTCTTGAAAAAGCTGAATTTAAGGTCTCTGAAAGTTCATTTTGAAAACTGACTCCAATAAACTCATATCTATTTCAAACTAATGTTCAGGCTACAGATTGTGCTGCTAAAACAGATTTAGGTCCAACCTTAGAGTCAGTGAAGATCCATCAACCCATTTCCAGGTGCCTTCTTCTTCACTGTCAGTCAAACCAATCCAGATCCAGGCTCCTGCTGTGATGAAGTCTGAGATAAATGTCTGTATGAAAGGAAAAACAAATAATTAAAAACGTAATGTTCACATTTACCTTTGTCATTGACCTCAGTGTCCTAAAACATCCACACTGTACCTGTTCTTCAGCATTGTCTATCACAACTAGATCTGCTTCTCTGTCTTTGCAGTCCTCTCTGCCTTCTTCCCAAGAAGCAGACTTGTGGGAGACGAAATAACAGGAAAGATTGAACATGCTCCATCCAGCAGGACACGCGTTCTCTGAAACATACATTCATATTGAAAATATACATAATCAGCACAGGATTGGCTCACAAACGTTGTCAGTGTGCATGACTGAGACATTAGACTTTGATAAAATGACAAGTTGATCAGCTGCTGTCACACACACACGTCCTCAGATGTACACAGACATGTACACAACCTATAGTACAGATTTTCACTTCACTTCACTTTTATGTTCACCATAGTGATCTTACACTGTGTGTGTACTTACTCTGAAGCCTGTTCAGCTCTTTAGTCATGTCAGTGAGTCTGATATTCAGCTGGTCTCTCTCTGCAGTGAGGGAAGACAGTCTGGCATTCAGCCGGTTTCTCTCTTCAGACACATCGGACAGTTTCTTATCACTGGCCTGGAGACACTGGGTCAGGTTGTCTTTCATAACGGCAAAATCTGCAGCTGAACCAGGATCTAAGTTATGGTCTGAAACAGATAAAACAATGGAGTTCACATTATTTTGATATTTTTATATGATAAATATCATCATTTCTCAATTTCTGTTTTCAGTTACTGTAATTACAGCTTTAGAATAAAAGCATATACATTTCTATTTGTAAAGCAAAACCACATCTTTAAACACCGTCCGACACCAGCTGTTCATAAAAATTGGATAAAAATAGGTGTCTGAAAATTCCTCCTCCTCGTTCTGTAATTATATGGTGCATTATTAAAACAAATATTTTTACTACAGTTCATATCATCAAACTATATCATCAACACAATCTTTAACATCTGATATTGTTGAACTTTTTTCATTGCTCAATATAAAAACAATTTAATGGGAATTTTAAAAACACTAAAGCAGTATAAGACGGGAGAACAGCCTAAATCTAACAGTGAACAAGACTCACAGTGAAGACTGAGGGCGAATCCAACCAGCAGGAAAACACTCAGCAGCCCCAAACAGAGAACAACAGCTCTATAGAATCTTCTGTCTGAGCTCCTGGGACCTGAACAGAGAAAAGACCAGTGAATATGATAAAACAGTAGTAATGATAATTTAGTCCTTCAGTGTCTGTATAATATTAAATTACCTGTTTGTGACATTTTGACATTTTTGTTTTTTACATTAATGTACTGCATGTCTGAAAGAAAGTAAATGGCAACTTAATTACTGAAGATCAGCTCTGCAGCAGAAGTGATGCTACGTGTAAATGAGGAAACTTGTTCTTTTGACTTTTTACAGGAAATCACATCAGAAATGTAGTTTGTGTGTTAACAACTGATGTGATGAACGATAGGTAATTAACAGGAAATCAACCCACCCAAACAAGCAACCCACAGACACACACACACACACGCCTGGGTAGGTTAGTGGCTTGAAAGACAATGTAATGTAAAGCATTTCAAACTCTACCTACAGCTTATTAACTGCAGAACGCATGATAACTTCCTGTAGAGAATCCAAGTTGCTGTGAGCTTGCTAATGACTCAAAGTGAGTAAGACCAGTCACAACTTAGTGTGTCAAAAGTTGGCACCTTTTTCCCTGGAAACTGTTATATTAGATATAACCTCAAACCTGTGGACACACCCAAAAACTGGATGGAAAGGTGAGGACAACATGGACTATAGGGCCCACACAGGAAAATGAAGGTAAAATTACAAATGTGAAGTGAAGCTAACTTCAGAGTAAAGCTGTAGGTCTCCCTCAGTAGTGACGTCAATAATTGCTGATGTCAGATATAAATATTAAACAGGTTTAAAACATCGTGAGAAAGGCAGAGATTGAATCGTAAGACTGAGGACTAGAAACATAACTAAATATTTATATTTAATAACTAAAAGAAAATGAATTTGTTCCATACTGATAGAAATTTGAGCCTCTGCCATTAAAAACTCTGCTTCATTTATTCTAAAAATAAAAACTCTAAAAATTAGAGTTGGAGCAGTATCGTTTGGATCTCATTGGAGCTGGTAAAATTGTACCTAGTGTTGACATGGAGTGTTCAGATGATCAGGAGCTATTGGTCTCACATGGTTCGTAAAAGTTTGATGTTGTTAGTGACTTGCGTTTGGTAGCAAAGTTTGATGAGCGAGACACTTTTTTTCTCCCTTTTGAACTTGTTGCCATTGTGAGAGGTTGGCCAGAGGCTGATGGTGTAGTAATTTTACAATCTGTGTTAACTGGTAGGGCACAGGAGGCGTATTCAGCGCTTACTGCAGCTGATAGTGAGAAATACTCAACTGTTAAGGATGCAGTTTTAAAAAGCCTATGAGTTGACACCAGAGGCTTATCAGCAGCAATTTAGATCCTGGAGAAAGTCTGATAAACAGTCACATGTCGCATTTGCAAGGGACTTGTCTAAATATAGATGGTACTCTGCTTTAGAGGTGACTGCTTATGAAGACTTGTATGATCTGATGGTGCAGGAGCAGTTTAAAAATTCTCTTCCGCCTGAGATTTCTACTCATGTAGCCGAGCGTGGTCTGAAAACTGCCTCTGATGCAGCTACTTCCCCAGAAGTGTATCCAGCTGTGGCTGCTTCTACCGTACTGCAGCCGTTATATTCTGGGTGGAGAAGAGGTGGCAGTGCCAGATGATTCTTTACTGCGTGGTCGTTTGAAAAATTCTAACTCTGTTCCAAATTTAGATGTCTTGTTGGCTCATTTACCTGACGAAAAGGGTTCAGAGTTGGGGAATTTAATTGAAGGTTATCGATCTCTTTTTGGTGACACGCCTTCTAAAACAAACTTGCTGGAACGTGACATTGATGTTGGTGATGTAGTACCAATTTGCCAGCGCTACTATTGGGTTTCAGAAGTTTTGATGTTTCAGAATCATTGATGCTGAAGTGAAATACATGCTTGAGGATGATATTTGTGTTTTCTTCTTCAAGTTGGGCATCACCCTGTTTGTGGTGGGAAAAGCTGATAAAACATCATGCAGAATTTTGGCTTTGCAGCATTTTCACGTTTATCTTGATTCAGCAAGGCCAATACTTGTATATACTGACCATAACCCGATACTTGAACTCTCTTCAGAATCCTAATCAGCAGCTTATAACCTGGTTATTAAACATATTAAGGGTAAAGATAACATCATGGCAGATGCTCTTTCCTGTGCACATATATAACACTTACTCTCATTGTTAGTTACACTTTTTCCCTGCCGATCATGCTGATCCTTTTAGAATCGGGAGTTGTAAGTTGTGGGCATTTGTGGGAATATTGTCTCAGCTAAGCTCTATTAATTCTTGTTAAGTTGCCGTGAGTTTATGTACCTAATTAAAGCAAGAGCCCCCTGTTCAACTGTTAATTTATGTGCAGCTAATTGTTTTGTCTACATGTATTTTACACTGTCCATCCAACATTGCATACAAATTTAAACTGATCAAAGATTGTTTGCATGCACAGGAAGAGACCTGCTCCAGAGTTGCAGGGCTGCTGGTGGTAGCAATGAGCTCTTGTTCTGCTTATCTGTGCTAGTTACTGGAGAAAAGCTGTCATACAAACTACTGAAAAGCTTTTACACACACCAGTAAAATTATATACATACCTGAAAAATATCCTCCCCTATTTATGTGTGAAAATCACATTATACTGAAACCAATCACACACACACCAGACGACAAGAGAATTTCAGTTAAACAGGACGTCTTTTCACTTGAACAGGAAGGTGATTTAAAAAAAAAAAACTGGACAGCAGCCGAGTGTTGCAACTCCAGCTGTGGACCAGCCACTTAGCATCACTGTTCCCGACCCGTCAGCGTAGCAGCAGGCTACGGGCTTCTGCAGCTCCAGTAAAGAGAGAAGGTCACAATGCAAAAACTTTAATGAAGAGGATGTTGTAAGTTTTTTTTACTAGTACTCTGCAATGCATTGAGTCACTGCAAAGTGAGAACTCCAACAGTTTTGGTCAGGAGAGACTATAGGGGGCTGGATGACCACACACAAACTCTCTGTATTTCTTGCTGTTCGGTCCAGATATGATCATGATACTAGGGATGTCAGTAGCCTACTAGGAACATGAGGTGATCAGTTAAAGAAATAACAACAAGGTTTTTAGGGGAAACTTGACAGAAATTACTGCATACAGAACAGAGTGGAGTGTTGTTCAACCACTGAGCGACATACTGTAATTAAAGTAGAGGGTGTTGAGAATATTGAGACATTGTTGCATCAGATTTGACTCTCCCATACTACGAGAAACCATTTTTACTGTCTAGCCTAAGACTGTATCTTGATTTAAATGATCACATAGAATTCCAGATGAGGTAAGTTAGATAAGATGTTGCATCTGTTACGCAGGATAACTATTAATACCTTTTGAGTAGAGAAACTCCATTAACTACACTGATGAGGCTCTAATTTTCAGGAGAAGAGAAGAGGATGATGAAGAGCCCAAAGCATCAGAGGGAGCTGATCGATGGACAGTGGACTCTGACACTACATGTTCATGTGACACAAATTAGATAGAAATCAGTCATCCACTTGTTATTTACTCACTTATACCCTACATGCTTATTTCACATACATACATGAATACAGATTTTTGGTTTAGGTCTGAGCATCTACATTACTTGCTGAGTTTTTATGATTCTCATGTCTGCTTTTGTTTTGAAATCTCTTGTTTTGATCTCTGCAAGCCACCAGTGGTGATTGTTCACATGGAGATGTTTTTCCCCACAACTGGCCTCATTGGGTTTTTTTCTGTCTGTGTTCTCTGGGTCTGGATCGTCCAGGAATTTCCCCTGAAACAGTGTTTTTTTGCCTGAACTTGCAGTGAAGGGAAATTAAATAAATTCATATGAAATGATCTTACTTGAACTGTAATTTAAAGAAATGACACATTTGCATTGAAGCTTTTTGACAATTGTGAATAGTTAAAATTGAGGAGATTGTTGTACGGCGAGTTGCCTTTTGAGACTTTTGTTGATTCTAACTACCTACTAGTAATTTGGTTTACAAGTACATTGTAAAGGTCCAGAATGGTATTAATCTGAAAGCTGATTCTAATATGAGGCAGGTTTATGGTCTGTAAACTTGTTTCTGTTTTACTTGTTTGCTTTGAAGTGTTACGTAGTCTTGTCGACTATGGAAGGAGGGACTGTAGTGGTTAGACATTACATATTAGAGTTCATGTATAATATAAACTGTATTACATGTAGGAATGAAGGAGTACTTGGAAGCTGTATTATTATATATGGTGTTTCTTCAGTACATGGGAAATGTGTGTGCGTCAGTAACAATGGAACAGGTCAGGAGAACCTGGCGTTTGTCCCAGAATTAAACATTTCCCACCGACTCTGTTGAAAACAGTAGGGGCATAGAATTTTTGGCAAGAAAGAGGAAGAGAACAGGAGATGATGTTTGTCCCTGAACTGTTGCTAAGGAGGAGAAAGATGGGAGAGTATTAGAGTCTTTTTGCCTTTTTGCCTGTCTGACTGATGCTTTATCCACGGCATTAACCATCTGCCTTCATACACCTGTACAGCTGGACTGAGGTCAGGTGACCCTGGAGGAGAAGGTCATCCCTGGTGGGCCGTAACAAACTCCCTGGCAGCATTAGCTGTGTGTATGAACCAGTGTGAATGTGAATTCAATAAAAGAGCCTAAAGCCAGTGCTTTAATCTCCTTTCATGTTAAATATGATAAACCACACAGGCAAAACCATTAAAGTGTGTGACTGGACAAGTTACAGGCTGTACTGTACTATACTGTCTAACCTGTTGCTGGTTGTATCCTGGTTGGTTATCACCAGTTTATAAGGTGCAGTTGTGCGCAGCCTCAGTAATTCGTCCTCCATGATGACGATGTCAGGGTGAGCAAGTTTCTGCATCAGCTTTCCCATGAAGGAACCGACTACACACAGGACACAAATCATCACTTCCGTTAAACATTTTGGTGCAATCTGCATCCACAAACCAAAGCTTAATACATTGATTAAAAAAAAAACACAAGTCAACAAACCCTCCAGCTACACACAAGTCTTTTTAGCCTGTAGTCTTGTGATCACATGTCCCTCTTGGACACAATGAATGATACATGTTTGTACATATATGTAAAAAGCCTGTTTCCGAGGTGGAATAGAGGATCTACAGTCAGTAAACCAGTTTTGAAATGCAGAAAGGTTAACATTGGTGTATTTGTATCTGTGCCTATCACATACAAATACTATGAAAATATAATGGATATGTATAGTTGTGTATTGCAGTACTGTTACTCTATGCAGCAATGGCTAGAAAGCCAATTTAATCATATTACAGCATTTCTGATCATTTCTGTGGAGAAACTAATGTGATACAATCCACACAGTAACAAAGTGTCCCTCTTAGTGGAACCTGGACTTCAGCTTGTAGTTCTCCAATACGTGTCCTCTGTCCTCTGAAAGTCTTGTTCAAGCACCAGTCCAGTTCCCACTGAACAGCACTTTTAGTGTAAAGTTAGCTCCCACTGTTTGTTAGCTGTTAGCTACACTAGCTGTAGCTGTTGACCTGCCTGCATCGGCTAACGTTATCTGCTTTAGCTAACAGTACAGAAACACTAGAAACACTGTTTGGCTGAGCAGGACAAAGTCAAGAGCAAAACACCACAGTGACTCACAGACAGGTAAAGGTGAGACTCACCTGAGGGACTGTGGAGGCGGCTCTGCGCTCCTCCGTTCAGCACTGGGTGACCGGCCTCGGAGATTCATATGTTCTTCACTAAGCCTGAGCGCGGACTGTAAGGCAAACTGAGAACGATGGTTACGTATTGTAACCCCAGATTCTATGACTATGTTGCGCAGCCCTCTGGCTGTAGCATAATGAACCAATCCCTGCGCGCTCGCGCCAACTGAAGCAGTATAGTCCACGCCCACCGGTGAATGGGCCAAAAAGTTGCTACTTTATTGCTCTCATGGTGTGCTCAATTACGTCCGCAATCACACCATAAGAGAGCGGCGAATGTAGCACTTATTCCCTCTAACTGACCATTTTCCTTCAGCCAGTAAGAGGCACTAGTGGGGCCCAAAAAGCCAGAGGGCTGCGCAACATAGTCATAGAATCTGGGGTTACAATACGTAACCATCATTCTATTTCCTATGTTGCTTGCCCTCTGGCTGTAGCATAATGAACCAAATGCTACAGCAGGATATAGTCCACGCCCCACTAGTGCCATACAGCAACTAGGAGCAGTAAACAGAACCCTGCTTCACAGCTGGACCGACCTGAACTGTGACAAAAACACAAGGGGGGGAAATCACAGCTGTGAACACACCGGCAGGCAGTGGGAGAGCATTCAATAAGCCCACTGAGGGCCTGGGGACCGAGATGGAGAGACAAGACATACTAACCGACACCAGAGTGTGCACTCTGGGGTGCAGAAAGCACAGAACTGGAAAGTGAGGGGCGTGAAACGTCTCGAAGATAAAACCGGATGAAAGAGCAGGTGGAGGACCATGATGCCCCAGGTAGATGTCTTCCACCGACACCCCTCTGAGCAATGCCACAGAGGAAGCTATTCCTCTAGTGGAGTGTGCACGGAGCCGCCTGGGCCAAGGGCAATGGGAGAATGCATCCACCCCAAGGGGGGGGGGGAAATCTCGAGCTCGGAGGGAGAACCAAAGGGGGCACTGGGCATTTCCTTTGGCTGCAAAAAGGTCCACCTCGGCTCTGCCAAACCTGCTCCAAACCTCTTGGTCCAGCTCTGTGTGCAGCACCCATCCCCCGGGCGGCCGTGATGAGGGGCCGTGATGAGGGGCGGCCGAGGGGCACGCCGTCTAACATGACGGGAGGTCCCCTCCAATAGGTAAGATCCGGACCCACTGATGGGGGAATCATGACCAAACGTCTGCGATGACGTACAGGATCGAGCTGCAGGTGAGAGAACCAGCGCTGCAGTCGTCTCATGTGTAGGAGGCCGAGGGGAACCACCGAGAGAGCCGCGGCCATCATGCCCAGCAGTCGCATGACTGAGTGGACTGTGACAACGCAACGGGGAGTCAAACGGTGGAGCATGGCGAGCAGCGTCTCTCTCCTCTCCTGGGAGAGGCGCGCCCGCATGATCGGCACATCCAGCTCCACGCCCAGGAAGATAATCGACTGAGCCGGGAGCGGTGAGCTTTTCCGCCAATTTATCGTGAAACCCAGAGACGATAAATGAGTCACCAAATCCACCGTCTGCAGGAGAGCTTGCCGTGAGATGCGGAGGCGGAGTCGTCAGACCCCGGCTCCTGCAAATGGTGCTCAGTGAGGAGGCGGTCAGGAGGCTCAATGTCAAGAACATCGGTCATAACCCAATACTGCTCCGATTTTCAGAAAAGACATCCGCCCGGGAGCGTAGGGTGTCCTCAGGCAGAAGCCTGCAGAACATGCAGGAAGCCCGCTCAGTAAGAGCGAAGCCCGCGTGTTCCGCCCCCAAGCAGCCAAGGCAGCGGGGGTGAAGGTCACCGGGTTCAATGTAGCCAACTTGACAAGCTCCGCAGATCCTGACGCCGCCTTTCTTTGCTTTGCTCCCGCCGTCATCATCGCCGCCGGAGGTGCTGCTGCTGCATCGCTTATCTTTACTGGACATATTTGCTCTTTAGTTAAGGAATAGCTCTTAGCTGGCACAAGGCTGAAGGAAAAAGAGGGAATAAGTGCTACATTCGCCGCTCTCTTGTGGTGTGATTGCGGACGTAATTGAGCGCACCATGAGAGCGATAAAGTAGCAACTTTTTGGCCCACTCACCGGTGGGCGTGGACTATACTGCTTCAGTGGGCGCGAGCGCGCAGGGATTGGTTCATTGTGCTACAGCCTGAGGGCAAGCAACATAGGAAATAGAACTGAACCTTACTCACCTGTAAGGCTGAGCCTGGGAGCCCGAGCTGAGGCCAAATAAAACCTTCCAATACACACAAATCGGTTTACGCGCACACTCATCTTGCAGACGGAAGAACAGTAGCAAAATTCCACCGATAAAATCACAATTGTGAGGCTTTCCAGCACTTTTACTTACTAAGTGTTTTCTCAGATTATTAGACATTTACAGTTAGTTTTTTGAGTGAATACATTTGCACATTATTTTACACACAAATATTACAGTCACAGATTTGTTATATATTTGTTATAAACCTGTTATATTTTTATTGCTTACTTCTACACTTGTTGTGCTTGCAATTTTTACATTTAATTTGACTTCTGTTGTGTCTTGTGATTAAAATGTAATCAAAAGGAGGGAATTGTGATGGAAAATCAAGTATGATTAAATGATTGCATTTTACTCTTAGCATCTTACCAAGTTATAATGGCAACTTGTACTCACTGTACTTTTGAAATGTTGTTCAAACTTTGTCTCATATACATGTTTTGTGTCGAAGTGTTTGCACAACTGCTCCAAGGTCAGTTACTGTCTAACAGCAGACCATCCCACACTGCAGTGACCCAGAGTCACTTCATGCTCACAGCTGCTTATCAAAGTGCTGGAAAGGGAAAAGGTTCCATAAAAGGAGAAAGGGGCTGGGGGCAGAGAATGTTCTGCCCAGAAGGTTCTAAAAAGGTTCTAATGTGTGATGTATGAAGTTTAGAACTGCATAGGATGGAGAATTGATACTGTCGATGTTCTTTTCTCTTGCAAGATAATAAAACCCTAAAAGACGTCCTGGATGTTGAAGCTTCTTTACTGATTACACTTGAGGTGTCTAAGACCAGATATTGTCATTTTTGCCACAACAGTACAGACACACAAATCCCTGTACACGTACAAATACTGCTACTGTTCTACTTCCATATAAAAATTCCAGCACAGCTTGCACACACACAAATCAAGTCTGTACCAAGCCAAGATGTGGTTTCACCTGGCACCAGGATACAGAGAAATCTAAAATGAAGCAGTTTTCCCTGCAGAGGAAACACGCAGAAATGGATTCTCTGAATAGTCTATTGTGTTTGTATATATGTTAAAGACCTGTGTCATAATGCTACAGTAATAACTTGTTGTCTATTTTTTTAGTCCTTTGTATGTGGCAGATTGAGCTGAATATGTTCTGGTGAATGAATCCAAGTTTCTAAAAAAAATACAAAATCTTATTTCCCAACTATTTGACTTCTAATTTACCAAACGACATGTTTGCTGGGTTGTATTATTGGGCATTACCATGTATTCAAAGTATCATTAATGTGGAAGAAACCACAAAATTAGAAGTGTTGTTCTTATAGAGTTTTTACTTTGCATGAGATGATCTTTCAACAGAGAACATGTTTGTATGTAAATGAAACAGGTGGTGCACAGGGACAAGACATATTACTGTAAGTCAGACCTCGACCCAGAAGCAGAATGTATGCACACGCTGATGTAAGGAAGTAAATTAAGTTTAATTAGGACAATCGGAGAAAACAAAGGCTGACTGCTCAAACTAAAAACACCTCACAGAGAGAAATATTAATACAAAATACAACAAAAGGAGGGATGAGGGATAAAGCTGACAAACTCAGGGGTCCAGTACTATATGAAAGTCAACTAAACAAGGCAGAGCACATTAGAGGGTAAACAGATCAGGTCTGAGTACTGCAGAGGAAAGAGGATAAACCAGACAGTTCGGACTGTGGGAGCTGACAGAACACAGACAGAGTCTGCTCTGAGGCAGGTTTAAGAAGGTTCATACTAATCAGCAGCAAGTGCAGGCAGCTGTGCATCCATCCACAGCATCAGTCCAGGGTGAGACAATGACAGGGAGGAAGAGCAGCCACCTACAGAGGGAGACAGAGTTACAACAATAATAAGCAAAGCACAAAAACACACAGGCCTGACAGAGCATATTCATGTTTTATATGAAACATTTCCATATGTATGATGTCAAAACATTTACCAGTGTTAGACGTTTTTCTCACAGATCCATTTCAGAGAATGTCCACATGGCAGGTCATTCCACTTGTGACCTTTTTGAACATCAATTTCTGCACAGTCTTCTCCATTACGATCATCGGGCTGCTTCATATCCCAGAATCTAACAAAGTCAATGAACAAAAAAACAATCGTGAAATTGTGAATATCTGACATAAAAAGACTCTTGATGGTCTCTATGCTGATAACTTATTAAATGTTATGACAGCAGTGGTGCAGTCAGAGCCAACAGTACTGAAACAGACAGGAAGTGTGTCAGCAGTCATTCTAGCAGCTCTGAGAGTCTCCAGTCAGTGGTGTTCAGAGCCAAATCCTAACTGACACTGTGCAGGTCAAACAGTGTCAAAAGGTTGTCGGCTTCTATTTCTGTCATTTTTGTTCCTCAGTAAAACCACGAAGGCCTTTATGAGCTCTTTCTAGAAACCTCTTTGTTTCAGTTGTGTTGGTCCAAACATACATTTACAGAGATATTTGGATTTAAAGAAGGTGAAGCACATTTCTGTCTTACTTAAAAGTCAGTAGAGATCCATCGACCCATTTCCAGGTTCCCTCTTCAGCTATGTCAGTTAAACCGATCCATGCTGACTGATTGGTGAATCCAGAGAGAAATTCCTGTTCAATACAGAGACAGAATTCCACAGTTTCTATGTTCTAGTTTTAACCACATTACACCTTCACATGTGTGTTAGGGCAGAGACAGATTACACACACTTTTAAAATAAAAACTAGTGTAAACGTATCAGATAACAAATTGAGATCCACAACAACCACATAAGCTAAAAAGTTGGAGTTATTCCATTTATGTTACGATGGATTCAGAGAACAATCAAATGCTAAAATATCTTTCTAATATAAAATTACAATTATTAAAATGGCTTATTGCCAAGAACAACAACTTAGGAGCTAGAACTGAAACCTTTTGACTATAACTAGATTCAGGCACAAAAACAAGACAGTGACTGTAGGAAAATATCATCCATCCATTTTCTGTAAGCTTATCCTGTTTAGGGTCACAGGGGCTGGAGCCTATCCCAGCTATCAATGGGTAAGAGACAAGGTCCACCCTGGACAGGTCTCCAGTCTGTCTCTGGTCCAACACAGTGAGACACACAGACGGACAAGCATTCACAGTCACATTCACACCAAAGGAAATTTAGAGTCACCAGTTAAGAAACATGGGAGGAGGAAACCAGAGTGGTAAAGATCATGGGGGGAACTCATTCTGACCTCCTCCCTACAAAGACAATGTCAACTTTAAATTACCCATTTCCCACTAGTCTTAGTCGTGCTAACGTGCTTGTAGGTGGTTCTGCAGAAATGGCCCTTTATGTCCTTTAATCAGTCCTCATTCCTTGTTCAGCCACACACACATGGACACACACACATGCTGTACCTGTTCTTCTTTGCTGTTTATTATCACCAGATCTGCTCCTTTATTCTGGCAGTCACTTCTTCCATTTGTCCGACCTACTCGAGAGAATATAGCAGGAACAGGTGAACTTTGTCCATCCTGCAGGACAAGTTTTCCCTGTAACATATAAGACAGCAGACAATAGAAGTCAGACAAAATAAAGACACCATGAGGTAAAACATGCAAATGTGGCACAGAGGTGTTTATTGTCTGACTCGTGTTTAGAATCACAGAAACATGACCTCAACATGTTAAGATTAGTTTATTAACTTACACAAATATTGTTTGTGCAAACATAAGTTTGTCTAAATGGACTTGAATCTAATATGGAAAATACAGTTGAATTCAATCTTTATTTATATAGAGCTTTAAAAACCACCAGCAGTTTTAAAGCTCCAAAGTGCTTTACAGCAGATAAACTGTCATGTGCCTTGTCCCTTACTGTCCACACTCACTGGTCAAACTCTCAAGTCTGTCTCGGTTTTCAGTAATTTCAATGAGTCTGGCATCCAGCTGGTCCTTCTCTTCAGTCAGGGAAGATATTTCGGCATCTTGCTGGTCTCTCTCTGCAGTCAGGAAATTAATTCTAGCAGTCAGTCGGCGTCTCTCTTCAGTCAAGGAAGACAGTTTAGCATTCAGCTGGTCTCTCTCTTCAGTCAGGGAAGACATATTGTTCCTGCTGTCCTGGAGACTCTTAGTCATGTTGGCCTTCATAGCTTTCCCACTGTTTACTGTGTTATGGTCTAAAAGATAATAAAGAATGTGTGAATGACAAGCATCATATAATACAATTCACCTTATTTCCTATTTTTCCCTCCATGGCTACAGTGAACTAATGCTCCAATTTTAGCTTTGTCTGTTTATTAATCTTGTAATTTTACATTTAAAAAAGCAATTTGTAATGTATTATAAAAGTTTTAAAATATAAAAAAGAAAATTAATAAACAGGAATATTTGAATGTTTAGAACTAAATGTTAGAATTTAACTTGTGTGTATTTGTATTTTAACTTTGTGTATTTTATTTAGTGTTGTTTTTACAATTGTTTCAAAACACATTTGTCCAGATTTAACACAAAAAACATATTAAGCTTGAACTTCATAGTCTTATATCATTCAGAGTAGCATAATGCTCCTTATAAGAACAAATTAAATGTTAATTTATGAAAACCAGACTCACAGTGGAGATTGAAGATGAATCCAGTCAACAGGAAAACACTCAGCAGCCCCAGACAAAGAACCACAGCTCTATAAATTTTCCTCTCTGAGCTCCAAAGATCTGAACAGAGAAAAGACCAGTGAATACAGTCAATGAGTTCATAGTAAGACCAGATAATATCAGATTTATTCCCATTCAGTCTGTAAGCATCTATGTCTGACTGAACATTCTTACCTGTCTGAGTTGTTTTCCTTCTTAAGAGAAAAGTCATTGTCATTTTTAAATTTCATTTGTATTTCCTCCATTGATAAGGTGGTCAGCTCTTACTAGAAGCTCAGCTCTGCAGCACAGACTGCAGTAAAATGTAAATGAAGAAAGTTAGTTTCAGTTTTTGAGGAAGCTGAGCTTAAGAGGAAATGAATAATTTTGAGGGCCAAATCTTTACGGAGCAGCATTTTAAGACACACGTCCTTACAGCCACATAGGACTGAATCATAACAACAGAATAAAGTCAGGACTATAAAGATGTATAGAGGGAACCCAGCAAACCCCCCTTTAGCAAACACTAGGCAACAGTGGAGAGAAAAACTCCCTTTAATGTATGAAACCTCCAGCAGAACCAGGCTCAGGGTCAGTGGCCATCTGCCTTGACCGGTTGGGGTGAGTGGAAAGTGAAGAGAGAAAAGAAAAGAGCAACAACAAAACATCAGGCAGGTTGGTAGGACCAGTAGCTGCACGCTGGAAGACACACAGCTTCAAAGCCGGGGACACCTGCAGAAAGGGACAGAGAGAGGGAGACAGAGAAGGACAAAGACAACTATGGAAGAAAACACACAATCCTTCTCAGTGGACATACATACTTGGTTAGAATAAAGAAGTCCATGATGCTAGATTCAATAAGCAGTGTAACTCATGAGCACGTAGTTAAACAGTCGTCTGGGCTGTTAATCACATAAACTGTATGTTAACTCTGTGTGTTTTATATAAAGTAAAAAGTATTGGTCCTAACACAGAGCCTTGTGTAACTCCATAGCTAACCTTTGTGTGCATGGAGGATTCATCATTAACATGAACAAATTGAAATCTATCAGATAGATAAGATTTAAACCAACCTAGTGCAGTTCCTTTAATCCCAATTTCATCTTCCAGTCTCTGTAATAAAATGTTATGATCAATGGTATCAAATGCGGCACTAAGATCTAACAGAACAAGTATAGAGATGAGTCCATTATCTGAGGCCATGAGAAGATCGTTGGTGACTTTTACCAGTGCTGTTTCTGTACTATGATGAACTCTAAATCCTGACTGAAAGTCTTCATACAAATTATTCCTATGAAGGTGATCACATAATTGTTTTGTAACTACTTTTTCAATTATTTTAGAAATAAAGGGGAGATTAGATATTGGTCTGTAATTGGCTAAAACACCTGGGTCAAGACAGGGTTTTTTAAGTAGTGGTTTAATTACAGCTACCTTATAGGCCTGTGGTACATAGCCTGTTTCTAAAGATAGATTGATGATATCCAGTACGAGCGTATCTATTAAGGGTAAAGCTTCCTTGAGCAGTCTAGTTGGAATAGGGTCTAGCAGACAGGTTGTTGGTTTAGATGAGGTAAAAATTGAAGTTAGCTCAGAGAGATCTATGGGTAAAAAGCAGTCTAAGATGGATTGGGGCCTTATTGATGATTCTAGCACTGCTGTACATGAAGATCTATCTGTAATATTTGGGGGGAGGATCTGGTGACTTGTTTCTCTAATAGCTACAATTTTATTCATAAAGAAGGTCATGAAGTCATTGCTGCTCAAAGTTAAGGGAAAACTAGGCTCAACAGAACTATGGCTCTTAGTCAGCCTGGCTACAGTGCTGAACAGAAACCGGGGGTTGTTCTTGTTTTCTTCTATTAATGATGAATAATATGCTGTTCTGGCATCACAGAGAGCTTTTTTGTACATTTTTAAACTATTTTTCCAGGCTAAATGAGATTCTTCTAAATTTCTGAAACGCCACTTCCTCTCTGATTTTTGTGTTGCTTGTTTTAAGTTGCGTGTTTGTGAACTATACCATGGAGATCGCCTCTTCTGGTTTACTTCCTTCTTTTTCAGAGGGGCAACACTATCGAGTATTGTATGTAGTGAGGCTGCAGAATTGTCAACAAGATAATCTACTTGTGCAGGAGTAACATTAAGGTGGTTTTAATATGTAGGTCAGACTGTACAACACGCCAATACAGTGAGACACAAATGGGAGTCACTTTTTGTCATGTGTGCGGTTATTATAGGAGAAACTCATGTGTCTGTTATGAAACCTTTTTGTGCTCTATTTGTTTAGGTGAGGGGAAATATCTTTGACTTAATGTGTGGAGCGATATCTGGTGCTTTTCTTTTTACTGCTGGAACACTGGAATTTCTCCATTGTGGGATCAACAAAGTCTTATCTTAGCTTACACAGACTGTGGGAAACCTTTTTGGTCAAAACCCGGTTTGATTAGGAGAGATGGCCTCCATCCAAAACAGTAAAATGTGGATTATTAAATATCAGATCTCTCTTGTCTAAATCTGTGTTAGTAAATGGCCTGATTAATCAAGTCAGTAAGTTGATCAAATTGATAAATTTTTTTCTAATTGAAACTTTGCTGCAGCAGGAAGAATATGTGAGTCTAAATAAGTCAAACTCAAAAGGTTACTGTATTGGATTTATGAATTACACCAGGATGCTTTGACCCCATTAATACTGGACTTCATGACCCTGTTAATACCTGCCTAAAAGCATCCTGGCAGACTAAGCACCTTTTTGCTGCCTCACACTGGTTAAGTTTGATCATTGCCTCATTAGTTGCTACTGTACTTGATTGGTTTAATTCAGCTTCACTCAAAAACAAAAAGTAAAGGTTTTTTTCACCCTGTAATTACCTCTAACTTGATGAAAACTACTAAAAGCTGCATATTGTTGATAACTGAGTAAAGCACCTAAAAATCTAAGTTAGGATTACAATTGGATTTTCAGTGTGTTTCTCAAAATGTACATGTACCCATTCATTGTTTTAGTCACACTCTAGACTTTGTCCTTACATAGGGCATTGAAATTGATAATTTAACAATATTTCCCCATAATTTTCTTTTATACAATAATGGACTATACAGCAGTTAGAAAAAACCTCCATTACAGGACGCGTTTATCCGAAAATGCTTTAATGACAAAATTTAATGAAAAGATTCTTTTACCATTTACTTCTATACTATTGTGAGTAGCCACTTCATACTTGTACAAGTACATTGTCTTGTTGATGGTTCTGCAGCCTCACTGTGACTATACTTGATACTGTTGCCCCTCTGAAAAAGAAGGCAGTAAATCAGAGGAGACAACCTCCATGGTACAATGGTAACATCCAGCTTAAAGCAGTTAGAGAGGAAGTGGAGTTCCACTCATTTAGAAGAAACGCACTTAGCCTGGTAACACAGTTATATATTGGTGCTATATAAATTGAGCTAATTGGAAAAACTTGAATTGAAAGTAAAAATATAATAACACATTAAAAAAAGAAAGTAACACTGGTAAAACCTTCTTACTTGGCTCCACTTGAGTGGGAAAAGTTAAAATTAGAAGGTGGGAGGAGTTTGGGGGGTTTTGTGTCATATTTCTCCATGGAGGTCACTATTAACATGAACAAAAATACACACAGAATGATCGCAACCACAAAATTGAAAAAAAAAAGAAAAATACACACAAGATGTCACCAAGCTCCAGAAACATAACAAGACACAAGACAAGCGACAATATATAAAATATTACACAAAAAGAGAGACGTGATGGTTGGAAATAGACATATATTGAATGAAATTGACCAGAAACAGTTGAAACCAAAACACAAAAATGACTGAAATAATGTGACAGACACATTTGTGGTCACTTGTGTCAGTGGTGGGGCCTTTTACTTGTCTGTGTCCAGGGACCCATTCTCCCACCAATCCATCCATGACACTACTACTGCACCTGCAGTGTGAAAGTCAGAAGGTGGCGACAGATACTGTTGTATTACAGTCACTAAGTAAGTAACAGTAAGAGCAGCAGAATGTACTGCAATACTCTCAGTGAAGTAAATATGAGTTTAAGATGCTTCACAGATGGTGTCAGACTCAAATTAACCAATGGATGATAAAACAAAAACAGATACAAATATTAATTAAAAATCAAAAATGTACAAGTCACAAAAAAATTATAAAAGGGCCAATTTATAAACAAGCAAAAATAAAATGTGAAGGACACTAATAAAAGAAGACAATACTGATAAACTGTCCATTTACTGCTGAAGGGTGAATGCAACTTTAAATAGCTGTGTACTGAGCATAGATTTAAAAGACTATTAATGTGTAGAACAAGTGGATCCTCACACTGGTTTACACAGTTACACAGCACAGAAACTGGTGAGAAAGAGCCGTACGCTACACTTACTGTCTCAGACACAAGATACCAAAGACTTTTTGTGGAATAATATCTGACTTTCTAAAAGCACATGTTACTACTGCTGAAGCTTTTTCTCACAGATCCAGTGTTTAGAAGCATCACATGACAGATCGTTCCAATTATTTTCCAATTCCCTGCCCGGTAGGATGTGTGCACAGTCTTCCTCTCCCCACTTTATGTCTCCACCACCGTTGTCAGGCTGATTTGCCTCCCACTGTCTAAACAACAAGAGAATCAGTCATTAAAATGAAGCAAAAGTAGTATGTCCACAGTTTTATTATAATTCACATAAGGTCCAACATGAACATTGTGCAGAGACAGAGACAACTTGAAGCCATTCAGACCCAACAGAAGATGCTTGTTTATCATTTTATCATCACAGTAAATTTCTAAAGTGCAGTTACTAGCTGACAATGAACAGGACATGAAAATCCACTTAAATTAAACTTGAACTTAAAGCATTTAAAGCAGCTCAATACGTGAACTAATCAGGGGTTAAACTGGGCCGGAGCTTCTTCCTCTTCATCACATTGTTGGCATTTTTGTTTTCAAGTCACCAAACAAATGTGAACTCCAGCTCAAGTTTTGAATTTAATTACATCCCTGTGGGTCTTAAACTGTAGCACCAGGTTTGTCTCCTTTAAAAAGATGAGCTGAGCACATCATACTTCTTATAGAAAGGGTCAGTAACCATGTGAATCTGCAGCTGGGACATTATTGTCTTCTTACTTTAGTCTTGAAGCTTTTTGTGCGTCACCCTGATGGACAGATTCACTCTGTGAAACCAGCGATTTCAGCAGTTTCAAACATTGTTTCCTCTGGGTTTTTTATTCCCTGTGTGTTTTAAGCAGTGAAGGTTTTTTTGATTTGCTTCTTAAATTCAATAATATCTGCAACATTAATGTCTCACACTGCTGTAGTGATACGTTACTATAGTGATATGTTATCAGAGCAGATTTTGGATTCAGAAACCACTGGATCAATATGATCATACACAGCTTCACCAATTATTTGTTGGGTAATATGCAAATATTCTTCCTCTAAACTTGGAGGAAAAAAGTGATGGAGTCTCATCCCATTGTCTCTGGTATTTACTCAAATACAGCCAACAAATTTGAGGGACTTTACTTGTGCATTTAGTCTTATTTTAACTTGGCTAAAATTCAGAAAGCAATGCTGCACATTTTCCTATAGTTACATCACAGATACAAATTGTTAAAACAAAATCTATTAAACTTTTAAATGCTGATGTGTTTTTGTGGATGAAGCTTTTTTCAGCACATAAAGATGTTAAAATGATCTTTACTCGCTGCAACATTAGTGATGTTCACTGTTAATGCATGAATAATATCATTTATTAATATCTTTCTACATGAGTTATTTTACTTTTGGTATTTTAAGTATATTTTTTCAGAACTTTTATTCAAGTGTTTAAAATCCAAACAAATGTTTTCTATAAGTAACTCAGACTGTTGTCCACAAAAATGTATTTATTAGTGAAATTTCTACTTTTACACAAGTGCATTTTCAGGCTACTTGAATATTGATTTTACAGATGCTACTGTACGTCTGCCACCATTGCAGGACACTGTAGCTACTGCAGAGCAAATATATGTTTGTTTTTCTCTATTCATATGATTCACACTGAAATTCTTTCAGTAAGGTGCTGGTTCAAAAGGATGCTCCTGTTACAGGCTACAGTTTGTGCTGCTGAAACTAATTTAGGTCCAACCTCAGAGTCAGTGAAGATCCATCAACCCATTTCCAGGTGCCTTCTTCTTCACTGTCAGTCAAACCAATCCAGGCTTCTACTGTGAAGTGTGAGATTAATTTCTGTATGAAAGCAAAAACTAATTATTAAAAAGTTAGTGTTCACATTTACCTTTGTCATTGACCTCAGTGTCCTAAAACATCCACACTGTACCTGTTCTTCAGCACTGTCTATCACAACTAAATCTGCTTCTCTGTCTTTGCAGTCCTGTCTGCCTCTTTTCCAAGAACCAGAGTCATGGGAGATGAAGTAACAGGAAAATTTGAACATGTGCCATCCTGCAGGACATGTTTTCTCTGGAACATATATTAAAAATGTAAAACATACTTAATCAGAATTGGTTTACAAATATTGTCAGTGTGTGTGAATAAGAAATTAGACTTACATTTCTTTTGATCACAACAGGCAACAACTACCTTCCGACTACAGCTAAGAGCGGCCGCTTCCACAATGAAGCCTGTAAATGTGGTCCACTCGGATTCCATGTCCCCAGCCTCCCCCGGAATGCAAGAGAAATTACTCTAAGGTGGGAGGTAATGATCTGATACACAGGGGCCTCAACGAGGTGTTCCCAGCACTCAGTTAATACACGTTTGCGTTTACCAGGTCAGTCCATTAGCCTCCCCCGCCCCCTGATCCAACTCACCACCAGGTATTAATGGTTAACAGCTCTGCATTACTGTTCATCCAAGTGTTTAATACAAACAGCCTGAAATCTAATGATACGACCACAGATTCAATCATTGACCTGAGGCCTAAGGTGTTCTGGTACCAGGTACACTTGTGACCAACCCTATGCTCAAACAGGGTGTTTGTTATGCCCAACCCATGACTAGCCCAGAAGTCCAATAACAAAGCACCACTCAGGTTCAGATCATGGAGGCCATTCCTACAATCACTTTCCTCAAGGTTTCTCCATCATTGCCCACCTGGGCGTTGAAGTCCCCCAGCAGAACTATGGACTCCCAAGGTGGTAACTTCAAGGACCCGACCCAAAGTCTCCAAGAAGGCTGGATACTCTGTAGTGCTTTTTGGTGTGTAAGCACAAACAACAGCCAGAGCCTCCCCCTCACATATAGGTGACCCTCTCATTCACCAGGGAGTATTCCAACACAGCAGCACTCAGCCGGGGACTTGTGAGTATCCCCACATTTGCCTCACGCCTCTCACTCTGGGCAACTCCAAAAAAAGAAATGAGGCCAACCACTCTCTAGAAGTTTGGTTCCAGAGACAGTGCTATGTGTAGAGGTAACCCTGACTTCTGTTCCTGCATATAGTGGGCCTACAGGGTGGTGGCTCCCTTCCCAAGGCTAACTACAAGTTACTGAACTGGCATATCCTCAGGATGTCTTTGAATTACATTTAGTCTGGAACCACCTCTGGGACCACTTTGCCTTCTGAGACCCTACCAGGGCCTGTTGCCCCCAACAACAAAGCTCCAAGGAACATAGGGACCCACAAGCCCCTACAGAATCAGAAAACTCACTCTGAAGCCTGTTCAGTTCCTCTGCTGTTTTATTGAGTCTGGCATTCAGCTGGTCTCTCTCTTCCGTCAGTGAAGACACTTTGTTCTTACTGTCCTGGAGAAGCTCAGTCAGCTTGTCTTTGATGCTGGAGAGTTCTGCAGCTGCACCATGTGCTGAGTTATAATCTGAAACCACATGAATTCATATAATTTAATACCACATACTATTTAGCCAGGTCAGATTCTTTGCTATTTCCCCCCCAATCTTTACAATGAACTGATGCCCATAATTTAAGTTCCATATGCTAAAAATTTCCACCACAATCCTAAACTTTTACTCCTACAGTACAATAAGTGGATTTTCCTCTTATGCCCCGTTTAAAAAAGCATTAAAAACAGTGGTTAACCAGGGGGTCCTAGGCAAAGAAGTGTAATGAGGCTCCTCAGTAGCAGTGGTGCACAGTATAGAGCCTTTACAGGAGGTTTAAGGGGATTTGTTGCTGACTTTGCTAAATGTGCCAAAATGAGGGGCCACTGGGGCCTTTTCGTCATTCTTGGTGGAGGCATCAAACATGTGCCTAGTTTGCCTGTTCTGATGGTACAAGTCTGTAAACATAGCAATATACTTATCAGCTATTCTGCTGTAGAACTGTTATAATGGCTTTTGATGTAATGTAGCATGTTTGCATACAGGCATAATGTGCATACTACAATGGACAAATGAAGAAAATGCCAGCTGCTGCAGCTGCTCACAGCCTTCGCCGCCGCCAGATTGGAAGCCCTGAACATTTTAAATGTTGCCATGCGTAGCAGGTTTAAAGGCATTGAAAACTAGAGAAGTGAAAACAGACGCTACAAAATTCTGTTTACAAATACTGCATCAAAACTCTTCAGCAGGTGTCGCTATGCTCCCATCGCCGCTTGCAGCCATTTCTGCTGACTAACTGAAGAACTGAATAATGTAGAAATGAAACTAATGCAAAATCTTTTCAAAAATTAACTGCAGTTCCACGAATGGAACAGCACAGGCAGATGAAAAGCACTAAACAACTTTCTTTAATGGTAAAGGGTTTATTCCACAATATTTTAAAATAAACCTTTTTCAGGTTTCTGAGTATTCGTAACAGTGTTGCACCAAGGAGAGTGTACAACAAATAAAACACCTCATCAAAGTGTAAAAGTATTGTCTGAGCTGGACAAATCAAATTGTTTAATGGTTAAATACCTATTTATTCTTAATTCAGAACAAAAAGCTAAAAAATAAAAAGTCAGTTTTTCAAAAGTGTTAATGCTCTGGAACAACACAAAATTATTCATAATAATTATTGTATGTTAGCTATCAGCACACAAAGTAAAAGCATCCCTCTCCTGACCAGGCTTAACATGTTAGAGTTGGAACCATGTTTGTAGCTGTTAGTGTTTAGGACTAGTATCAGGCCAAAAAACATGTACAACAAGAGTGTGATTCACTCTAATAATGTCAGAGAATAAGTGGAGGTGAAGTTCCTGTTTGTCTGGTGCTGAACAGCTGAAAGCACTTTTCCTGCTGAACTTTGTCATTTTAGTCAAAACAACGTGTTACAAACATTAAATATTTAAATTTCAAAATTCAAATGCATAAATAGGAAACATGAAAAATTAAATTTGTACATTTAAATAACAATACTTCTTAAACTCATAAAGTGACTCTGGTATTAACTTATAAAACATAGACTCACGGTGGACACCGAGGACGATGAGTCCAGCCAACAGGAAAACACTCAGCAGCCCCAGACAGAGAACAACAGCTCCATGACATCTGCTGTCTGAGCTCCTGGGACCTGAACAGAAAAAGACCAGTAAACACAGTCTTAGATCAGAAATAACATATGATTAAAACAGATTTAATCTCCACTCAGCAACTAATTAAACATTCTTACCTGTCTGATTTGTTGAAGGACTTGAGTGAACAGATTTGTCATGTTCAACATTGACATATATTTCCTCCATTGATCACAGGTTTGTTAACTGCCTCAGAGCTCCTGTCAGCTTTGCAGCACAGTTCATGTAAATGATAAAAATACTTTGGTTTCAGATACTAAGAACCCTGGGATTTAGAGGAAGTGATGGGCCTTGTGGTTTTGATAGTGGGCAATTCTCATAAGGAGACACAGCAAACTACACTAATAGAAGATTGAAGCACTTAGTTCAGTTTCTTCACAATTCTGACATTTGCTGTACTAAACTGACACCAGTCACATTTATTCTACTTCACCTGATGCAGCAACAAGATGGTTTTATTTATTTTTAGAGCAGTTCAGATTTTCTAGAGGGTCTCCAGAGAACTGCAGGACACATTTTCTCTGAAACTAACATACTGAAGGTGGTGAAAGCTGGTGGTGGTACAAACAGATGATAAGGGCAGATTAAAATAGTAAAATTAAATAATAATTATTATTTATAATAATAATAATAATAATAATAATAATAATAATAATAATAATAATAATAATAATAATAATAATAATAATAATAACTAAAATAATAAAATACATTCAGGTGAACACACCTGAGTGTAGAGGACAAGTAGGGACGTGACAAAGAGATGTATAAGATGTATTAGGCAAAGTCAACTTATCCGGGCTGACAGTGAACAGAAACTCACTGACACATATTTCCTCAACTGCTCGTAAAGTGACCAACTGTCTCCTGGAAGATCAGCTCTGCAGCATTGACTGGACTTCCTGTAAGTGATGAAGGGCTTGTTGGTTTTTGGTTTCAGTCTGAAACTTCTTTAGCTTTTGAGGAAGTTTCAGCTGTGGGCAGTTCTTTACTACACAACAAGGCTTCACACAGTTTCATTGTCATTAAACATAGTTTGACATTCTGCTTAAAATGGTTTGTGGCATCATTATAAAAGACTTTTCTTCTGACACACAAGTCAGAATCCACATGGTAACAAGAGGTCCCTGTTACACACAAACAGTTTTTAGACATTTGAACAAACACTGCTGTTGTTTCATTTACAAGATAAAAGATACGTAATAAAGACGTGAGAACATAAAATTAGACAGTTAATTATGCTGTTTATTGGTGACCCAATGTTTGGTAGACTATCAGAAAGTTTAGAAAAATTGCTGCACAAAAGGCCGAGTTCCAAAAACATAGTTTATGTCTTGCTTCCAATGCTGCATCATTTCTTTAGCATGACATCACAAAAAGTGCTTTCGGCTTGTCCCCTCAGGGGCTGACACAGTGAAAGGTGTTCTGCACGTTTTTACGCCGGATGGCCTTCCTGTCGCAACCCTCCCATTTTATCAGGGCTCAGCCCTTGATGGCTGGATTCAAACCTGCGGCCTTCTGCATCCCAACCCAATGCTCTACCACAGAACCACCAGGGCTCCACTAAAGTAAAAGTGCAAGAATTGGCCTAGAAAGTCTGCACAAGTACCACAGCAAATGTTTTACTCAAGTACTAAGCAGAATATTTATAATTTACTCAAAGTACAAACACATGTCAATGTTAAGTATGTCAATACCTGACGGTGGTCTGGGAACTTATGTAACCATGTCTGCAACTGACTAGAATGAACTAGACACTTTGTGTTGACAGTACAAACATAGCATTACTGTGTGTATATACTGCCATTAAGAAACAAGGCCAAAAAGCATGAACTTTATCCACATATATTATTCAACCGTGATATGAGGTTATAGTGATACAATGAAAAAGAATGAACAAGAAGAAGTCATATTTCATTATTTTAAATGATTTATTCTTATTTGTTGCATTATTATTCATTACATTGCTGGTTTTCTTAGAATTTTCACAAGACAACTTTAATGCATTATGTCACTGATAAAAATAGGTTGATAAACAGATAAACATCACCAGCCATCAGCCAGTCTGTGCACTGTTCACTTAACCAACCAAGATGTGGACTCACCAGGCACAAGGCTACAGAGAAATCTAGAATGAAGCATTGTTCCCTGCAAATCAAACATGCAGAAATGGAGCCTGCTCTCTGATTAGTCCATGGTGTTTGTATATATGTCAAGGACCTATTGCTAGCAGTTTGTTCAACACAGAAAATGTTTGTATGTAAATGAAATATAAATGACAGAGGTGGTGGACAGAGACAGGACATATTCATGTCTTATATAAAACATTTCCATATGTATGATGTCAAAACATTTAGCAGTGTTACACTTTTGTCTCACACATCCTGTCATGATGTGACTCTCACATTCACTTCTTACCCTGGACTTTCATTTCGTTCTCCTTCTTCATCTTGTCTCATCTGGATTATCCGTGCAATGTCCAGTCGTCTGTTTACCTGTCTCAGGGTTTGTGGACTTCTATCCTGTATCTTGGTCTGAGGTTTGGTTAGATTTTCATTCGATGCCTTAGTAATTTTTTTCTGTGCTTATTTTCTGTTTATGGTAATTCCTTGTTTTCTCGTTCATGTTCTTTTGGTTAATAATTTCACATTGATGTTTAGGTTTAGGTGAGTTTAGTCCTCGTTGTAGGAGTGAAATTATGTTAGTAGTTTTTCTTGTCTTTTATTAACAATTCTAAAGAGAATTTATTTTCTTACCAAATCCCCTCTCGCTTTGTTGCACTTGGGTCGACCCTGACAGATCCATTGCAGAGATAGTTCACAGTACAGGTCATTCCACCTATAACCTTTCCGAAAGGACAAAAAAATAAATAAAATCATAAGGTGTTTAGGTTTTACTAGAAGCTCTGCAGCACTAACTGCAGTAAATTGTAAATGATAAAAGTTTGTTTCAATCCTCGAGGAAACTGAGCTTTAGAGGAAGTGAGAAGTTGCGATGGTGAGCAATCTTCTACAAGCAACATTATTTTAAGATCCACCACAGCTATAAAGAAGTGAAACATGAGAACATGTTGTTACTGTTTACCCGTCTTTAATGAAGATAGTTATTCATAAATTATTCAGTTTATTCACTAGGAAGATAAATGAAGAACAAAGTAAAATTCATTCTGCCACCACTGATGCACCTTTAGGAGGCTTTGGAGAAAGAGTCATAACTAACGTGGCAACAAAATGTCACGGTTAGATTCAAACAAACTCACAATTTGAACAAACACTCACTGTTGTTTAACATTTATGACAACAGATGAACAAAAATCTTTTGTCATCTTTTGTTTGACTTGAATCATTTATTTTAGTCTGCTGTCAATATGTAGATTATTTGAGATTTGGAACTTTTAGCAATTTACATTTTACATTACTGTATTTTTATGATTATTGTAACATTTGAATGCTGCTTTTAAACACACTGTAACTTGTGTAATTCTCATCTAAAATGGGCTCTAATGTGAGTGAGGCATAGAAATAGCACTTGTTGTAATGCTGCCCAGTGTCAGAAAGCTTGGTCTCGTGTCACGAGACACACAATAAAAGACATGTGAGAAAACCAAATTAAACAGTTAATTAGTTTTAATGCTGGTCATTCATTAGGTCAGTAACAGAGAGTCAGTTACTCAAATAACCGAAGTAGCAGCAGAGTCAGGTCAAAAACGTAGCCTGGCCTGAACCGTAGTTAGCAAAGATGATTTAGATGAAGGCTAGAAAGCAAACGATGTGGCAGCTTGGTGAGGGAGGTATATAAGCAGAGAGATGAGAGCAGGTGAAACTGATTGCCGTTGATTAATTAGCGAGAAAATGAAATGTGACCAGGAAACAGGAAGTGGTTTCAAAATAAAAGTCACGAAGGAGGAAGTGAAGTTGGTGATCCTGACATTGTCTCCCCATCATTACATCACTGCCAGTAAAAAAGTTTGTGATTTGACCTTTACGCAGTAAAAATAAAGCTCAGTGGCAGGATGATGAGTGAGTGTGTGTTGGCGTTGAAGAGCCCGACCTGAAGCATCATTTCATTTATCAATTTAAATGAAACTATGAAAACATCACTGAACAACTAATTGGACTCTAAATAATAATAATAAAGAAATTCTGCAATGACCCTACATGTGCCCTGTTTGGCCCAGGGTGTTCAGGTGCCTCCTATTTCTCTTGACCATTGCTGAGAAGTTTCTACACCTTGACTGGAGTCCACCTGTGCTAAATTAAATTGATAGGACATGATTTGGAAAGGGACACACTTCAGGCCTCACAGCTCATAATGCATGTGGTATCAGAGCAAAAGCCATGAGGTCAAAGGTACTGTCTGCAGAGCTTAGAAACAAGATGATTTCAAGGCACAGATCTGGGAAAGGCTACAAAATAATAAAACTGTATAAATAAAACTGTTAATCCACGTGAGTTATTATGTCTCAGTTTTGTTGACACACATAAACCAGGATATTGGGATGTAAACAAAGTGAAGCACTTCAAAGTCAGTGGAGATCCATCCATCCATTTCCAGGTGCCCTCTTCATCTCTATCACTCATCCGGGGCACTGCTCTGGAGTGGTCATACTTGGCAGAGAGAACATTTTGCGTACAAATCAGTCCTCTTCTGCTGCTCTTTTGTATGGGGTTCCGCAGGGCTCAATTCTTGGGCCTCTGCTTTTTTCCCTCTATCTGCTCCCCCTTGGCTCCATTCTTAGAAAGCACAATTGTCCTTTCCACTATTATGCAGAAGACACCCAGATATATTCGCCACTGATACAAAAGGATGGCTACTCCATACACTCACTGAATAAGTGTCTTGAGGATTTAAGAGCCTGGATGGCTCGTGAATTCCTCCATTTTAATGAAAAAAAGATCCAAAGACCAGCAGTGGGTCCTCCCTTGTAGACCTGGGCCCTGTGACACACTTTGTTAAACATAATGTCACTAATTTGGGTGTTAAGGTGGGCAGTGGTTTTACCTTGGACGGGCAGGTTAGTTCCAGCTTCTTTCACTTAAGACAACTCTGCTGGATTACTGTAATTCTCTTTATTTTGGTGTCTCTCACTTGTCCCTGTCCCGTCTTCAGCTGGTACAAAATGCAGCTAGATGTTTATTAACGGGAACAGGGAAGAGAGAACACATCACCCCGGGTTTAGCTTCACTGCACTGGCTGCCTGTCCATCTTAGAGTTCATTTTAAAGTTCTTGTGTTTGTTTTTCAATCCTCAAATGGTCGTGTCCCACCCTATATGTGCACCCCCCCTCTCCCTCCAGGTCACTCAGGTCAGCTGACCCAGTATGAGTAGTTTATTATACTATTTTATTGTATTTTATTCCTTAAATTCTTTTATACTTTTTATTTATATATATAATTTGGCTTTACTATTTTAATTGTTAAGCACTTCGGTCAGACTTTGCTGTTTTTTAAAGTGCTTTATAAATAAAGTTGGCTCGACTGTGAGCAACATGCCAATTTTGACTCTGTTTCAGTTTTTATTCTCTCTTGTGTATATACATTACTCCTTCCATTGCTGTTTTAGGTTTGGTGATGATTATTAAACCTTAACTGATTGTCTAAACGTGGGACACCACAGATATAATTGTAATGTTTTAATCTCGGGAATGCGCACACTAGAATATTCATTTAACAACTAACACCACAAACTTTGACATTATGCTCAGCATCAACTAACATGTCAGCTCGTGCTGTTTTGCTCTGAGAAACAAGATATTATCCTTTAGTGGGGCCCAGCTTTAGATGGTTGGCCCTCGCTTTTTTTTTTTTTTTGTCTTTTACTTCCTGTATAAATAAAACTGTTAATCCACGTGAGTTATTATGCCTCCGTTTTGTTGACACACATAAACCAGGATATTGGGATGTAAAGAAAGTGAAGCACTTACTTCAAAGTCGGTGGAGTTCCATCCATCCATTTCCAGGTGCCCTCTTCATCTCTATCACTCAAACCAATCCATGCATCTTCCGCACTGAATCCAGAGAGTAATGTCTGTTTTATATAAAAAATCTTTAACCACCTTACACCTACTTTGAAGTGTTACAAAGACAGATGACACACTTTCAAACAGAAAAAACTGTGCTTAAATATCTGATAACATCATTTACTGTAAACTGACATCAGTTTAGGACACGGTTGTGTAAAATGAATAGAAAACACAGTCCCATTTATTCTACCCAACCTGATGCAGCTTTGTAATTTCCTACTTACTTTCTGGAAAGAACAGTGGCACAAAGGTTTCACAGTTCAGAATAAATGTACAGAAGTTGAGGGGCCGGGGTGGGTTGGGCTGTTAAGACAACACAGCTACAAAAATAAAACAGACTTTGACTGTGTGTGTGTTGTAAATATAATTGCTGCACTTGATATATCGTGACTTCCTGTCTCTGCTGTGTATGTGTCTGACAAAGTGAACTGACTGAGTTTCAGTACAAGGTTAAATTAACTGAGGTCTCTTAAATTAAATTCCTCTTAATCCTTGAACATTTGTCTTCCTCCACTTTTACAATGGAAGTTTGACCCACTATTGTTACCTGCTAAATATTTTTCTGATATATTAGAAGTGTCGCAGTTATATAAGTAAGATTCTCTATAACCTTCATCCACGTGCCTCAAGGCAACGACCATCGTGCCTGTGCCTAAGAAGTCTACTGTCTCCTGCCTCAATGACTACCGTCCCGTCGCGCTCACACCCATCGTGATGAAGTGCTTCGAGAGGCTCGTCATGAGGCACATTAAGACCCAACTCCCAACCTCCCTGGACCCCATGCAGTTTGCGTATCGTCCAAATCGTTCCACGGACGATGCCATCTCCACGCCCCATCTGGCCCTCACCCACCTGGACAGTAAGGACTCATACGTACGAATGCTGTTCATTGACTTCAGCTCAGCATTCAACACAATCATCCCTCAGCACCTGACCGAGAAATTGAGCATACTGGGCCTGAACACCTCCCTCTGCAACTGGATTCTGGACTTCCTGACTGGGAGACCCCAGTCAGTCCGGATCGGGAACAACATCTCCAGCACCACCACACTGAGCACTGGAGCCCCTCAGGGCTGTGTGCTCAGCCCTCTGCTGTTCACTCTGCTGACGCACGACTGTGTAGCAATGCACAGCTCAAACCACATAGTCAAGTTTGCTGATGACACGACCGTGGTGGGTCTAATCAGCAAGAACGACGAGTCAGCCTACAGAGAGGAGGTGCAACGATTAACAGCCTGGTGTGGAGCAAACAACCTGTCTCTGAACGTTGACAAAACTAAAGAGATGGTTGTGGACTTCAGGAGAGCACAGGGTGACCATTCTCCATTGATCATCGATGGATCCTCAGTGGAGATAGTCAAGAGCACCAAATTCCTTGGTGTTCATCTGGCGGACAACCTCACCTGGTCAGTCAACACCAGCTCCATCACCAAGAAGGCCCAGCAGCGTCTCTACTTCCTGAGAAGGCTGAGGAAAGCCCATCTCCCTCCCCCCATCCTGACCATGTTCTACAGAGGGACCATTGAGAGCATCCTGAGCAGCTGCATCACTGCCTGGTTTGGGAACTGCACCGTCGCGGATCGCAAGACCCTACAGAGGATAGTGAGGACAGCTGAGAAGATCATCGGAGTCTCTCTGCCCTCTATCATGCACATTTACACCACACGCTGCATCCGCAAAGCCAACAGCATTGTGGACGACCCCACACACCCATCACACACACTCTTCACACTCCTGCCATCAGGAAAGAGGTTCCGAAGCATTCGGGCCACCACATCCAGACTATGCAACAGTTTTTTCCCACAAGCCATCAGGCTCCTCAACACACAGAACTGAAATAGAACTTAAACACACTGCAAACCGAACTCAGCACATTCTCATCACTCACTACTCATCTCATTCCACCACCACTTATTTATTATTATTTACTTTTATCATTCTACATTTACTGCACTACACTGTTTACCTGCTGTTTTTTGCACATTCCAATGCAATTGCACTTTTTTTACATGCTGGACATTTAAATGCACTATACCGTTTACATGCTGCTCTTTTTTTTAACACCCCTAGCACACTTAACTGAACTGTACTGTACTGTAAAATAGTATACAGTAGGTTTACTGGTCGGCACTGTCTTGGGTCTTGTGTCTTGTGTCCTGTCCTGTGTTACTTGTGTTGTCTGTCTACACTGTCCCTCTGTACTGTTTTTTCGTCTGCACTGTTTGCACTTGGTTGCACTCGATGCACTTTATTATAGCTTGTGTTGTTTGTAGCACCTTGGTTCTTGGAGGAACGTTATCTCGTTTCTACTGTGTACTGTGTACCACTGTGTATAGTAGAAATGACAATAAAAGCCACTTGACTTGACTTGACTTGAGAAGCCCTGAGAGCGGACATGTGAGCATCAGAACTGGACCACAGATCGATGGATAAAGGGGGCCTGGTCTGATCAATCATGCTTTCTTTTACATGATGTGGATGGTTGGTTGCATGTGCATCACTTACTCAGGAAAAGATGCTACCAGGATGCACTATGGCAGAAAGGGAAGCTGGCAGAAGCAGTGTGATGCTCCTGACAATGTTCTGGAGGGAAACCTTACGTTCTGCCATTCTTGCAGATGTTACTTTGACAAGGTACCACCTACATAAATGCTGTTGCTGAGCTGAAGTACACGGAAACTGTATTTCCTAATGTCTGTGGTCTCTTTTAGTGGTCTCTGCCACACTTCAAAAAATGGTTCAACAATGGTTTGAGGAAAACACTGAGTTTGAGATATTGACTTGGCCTCCAAGTTCTATAAATCTCAATGTAATCGAACATCTGTGGGATGTGTTGGAAAAACAAGTCGGATCCATGGAGGCCTTGGAACTTATCAAGCATCTGTTACTGAGAGCTTAGTGCCAGATAACTTCAGGGGTCTAGTGGAGTCTGTGCTTCGATGGGTCAGGTCAGTTTTGGAGGCAAAGAGGGACCTACTCAATGTTTGGGGAATGATTATAATGTTATGGTTGATTGGTGTGTATTCTCTGCAGTGTGCAGAGTGCACACAACTTAGCTCAAGCAGCACTGGCCCCACTGAAACAAACAGCCATAAAGAAATCAAACATTTGTGAATGTCTCAATTGTAATTTACATTATACACAACTTAAATTGCTTCACTTCTTTCCTTTGTAGTTGTTCTTCTTCTTCTCTGTATCTTTCTGCAGATGTCCACGGCTTTGGAGCTGTGTGTTTCCAATGTGCAGTTACTGGCTCTGTCAAAGCTTTAACAGAGGTGTATCCAACTCTAGACCCCTGGCATTTTGTTTGTAGACCAGTAAATAAGCATCAATCATCTCGTTCTTAGACACCTGGAAGATATCACAGCATATGATTGATACCATTGATCATAACATTTTATTACAGAGAGTGGAAGATGAAATTGGGATTAAAGGAACTGCACTAGGTTGGTTTAAATCTTATCTGTCTGATAGATTTCAATTTGTTCATGTTAATGATGAATCCTCCATGCACACAAAGGTTAGCTATGGAGTTCCACAAGGCTCTGTGTTAGGACCAATACTTTTTACTTTATCTATGTCTCCTTTAGGCAAAATAATTAGAAAACACTCCATAAATTTCCACTGTTATGCTGATGATACCCAGCTATATTTATCTATGGAACCAGATGAAAATAATCAGTTAATAAAGCTTCAAGCCTACAAGACATAAAGGCCTGGATGTCCCACAAGTTTTTACTTTTAAACTCAGACAAAACCATGTTGTTACCCTAGATGGCATAAGTCTGGCCTCCAGTACTACTGCAAGGAACCTTGGAGTTATTTTTGACCAGTATGTGTCCTTTACCTCACATGTAAAACAAATCTGTAGAACAGCCTTCTTCCACCTACGGAACATTGCCAAAATTAGGAGCATCCTGTCTCAAAGTGATGCCGAAAAACTAGTCCATGCATTTGTTACTTCTAGGTTGGACTACTGTAATTCCCTACTTTCAGGATGCCCCAGTAACTCCCTAAAGAGCCTGCAATTAATCCAAAATGCTGCAGCAAGAGTGCTGACTGGAACTAGCAAGAGAGATAATATTTCACCTTCACTAGCTTCTCTCCATTGGCTTCCCATTAAATTTAGAATAGAATTTAAAACCCTGCTTCTTACATATAAAGCTCTGAATGGTCAGGCTCCATCATATATAGGAGACATAATAGCACCATATCATCCCAGTAGACCACTTCAATCTCAGAATGCAGGCCTACTTGTGGTTCCCAGAATTTCCAAAGGTAGAATGGGAGGTAGAGCCTTTAGCTATCAAGCTCCTCTCTTGTGGAACCAGCTCCCAGTTCAGATTCGGGAAGCAGACACCCTCTCTACTTTTAAGTCTACGCTTAAAACCTTCCTCTTTAATAAAGCATATAGTTAGTTATAGTTAAGCTGCCATAGGCTTAGACTGCTGGGGGACCCACCCCCCGATGCACTGAGCTCCTTTCCTCCTCTTGACCATCTCTCCTCTCCTCTCACCCCGCAATTGTCACCACTGTATGTCATTAACTCTGTGTGTTCTCTCCCGTAGTTGTCTTTGACCTTCTCTGTACCCCTCTCTTTGGCCCTTTCTGCAGGTGTCCTCCGGCTTTGAAGCTGTGTGTCTTCCAGCGTGCAGCTACTGGTCCTACCAATCTGCCCGATGTTTTGTTTCCACTCACCCCAACTGGTCGAGGCAGATGGCCGTCCACCCTGAGCCTGGTTCTGCTGGAGGTTTCTTCCGTTAAAGGGAGTTTTTCCTCTCCACTGTTGCCTATGGCTTGCTCCAGGGGGAATTGTTGGGTTCTCTTTATACATCTTTATAATCTTGACTTTATTCTGTAAAGTGCCCTGAGATGACTTTGTTGTGAATTGGCGCTATATAAATAAAGTTGAATTGAATTGAATTTAATATGCTCACGTTCTCTTTATTGATTGGGTGCAGTTACTTAAAAGGAACACGAGGTGGCCCTGGTGGCTAATGTAGAGAATAGAGTTGAATAGAGGAATGTAAACAGGAAGTAAAACTTGTTAAGAGTTTGCTAGCAAGAAAGGATGACAACATTTCATACCACACATATGTAGCTGTTCAGTAAAGAGTTGAAGTTTCCCTCCTGGCTATGTGTGGAAGTGTCCTTGGGCAAGACACTGAAATCCCAAGTTGCTCCCAGTGTGTCAGGTGAGCACCATGCATGGCAGCCATCGGTGTGTGAGTGGGTGAATGAGAAGCAACATTGTAAAGTGTTTTGGAAAAAAGTGTTGTACAAGTGGCCATTTATCATTTATCCTCAGGCTCTGACACAGAGATAAAGATATGTCATTACACCACGTTATTACCAAATTAAACAGTTTATGAAAGGGTGCAGCTCCCACCATCTCATGGTCACAGACCATAGTAAAGTTAGAGTTATACTGGTAATATTTTGTTACTATATGTTACTTTGTGTGTTTTTGTATTTATGATTTGCAGTGTTACGTTTTGTCTTGTTTTACCATGCATAAATGTCAGCCTCATTCAAATGAGTGAGTGAGAGCAGTGAGGTACAAGAACCCACAGTACACAAAGAATCCCAGAAAACACTGCTGCAAACACAGTTTTCCATATGAACCTGTCAATGTAGGCAAATACTTGTGTTTGAACACTAATGGCGTCCAAAGGCCGGAGATGACATAGTCAGATTCTCTGTGCATGGTAACATTAATACCACTTAGTGGACAGGAGTCAGCCCTGATAGACGGGTATCGAACCACACGGGTCATCACAGCTTGCAGTGTATGTCCATATGTAGATTATTTAAGATTTTGAACTTTTAGCAATTTACATTTTAAAATAAATGTATTTCTGTATTTTTAGGATTATTGTAACATTTGAATGCTGCTTTTAAACACATTGTAACTTGTGTGATTCTCATCTAAAATGGGCTCTAATGTGAGTGAGGCATAGAAATAGCACTTGTTTATTCAATGTTAGAAATAAATGAGCGATGCTCTCATTAACTAGCCAGTACTTACTGTAATATTGTTTTAGATTCTTCAAAACAATGTAGTCTGATATAAATGATAGAAAAACTAAGCTCTCAGACCTCCCAATAAAGTTGATGTATATCAGTTTAAATAACTTATGAAAACAAAATTACTAACTGGACTCTAAATAATA
Source organism: Channa argus (assembly GCF_033026475.1). Lineage (NCBI taxonomy): Eukaryota > Metazoa > Chordata > Actinopteri > Anabantiformes > Channidae > Channa > Channa argus. The sequence goes on from NC_090205.1 coordinate 6,532,202, forward strand.
ATAATAATAATAATAATAATAATAATAATAATAATAATTCTTGCATAGACCTTGTATACATGTGCCCTATTATTTGTTATCGTGTACCATCCTCCAGTCACTTATTAGTTTTTGATTGAATTTTCTGATTTTCTATCAGATTTAGTGCTTAGTACAGATAAAGTCATTATAGTGGGTGACTTGTGTGACTTGATGCTGACAGTAACTGCCTCAACACTGCGTTTAATTGATTATTAGATTCAATTGGTTTTTCCCAAAATGTAAAATAAACCCACTCACTGTTTTAGTCAGAGCTTAGACCTTGGCCTTACATATGGCATTGAAACTGATAATTTAATAGTATTTCCTCATAATTCTCTTCTGTTTGACCATTTTCTAATAACATTTGAATTTCCAATAACGGACTATACAGCAGTTAGGAAAAAATTCCACTACAGCAGATGTTTCAGGAGAGGTGAGCACATCGAAGCCACAGGTGTTTTCAATGGTCAGTCAGTCTCCAGAGACTGATATATGGTGTTTCTTCAGTACATGGGAAATGTGTGTGCGTCAGTAACAATGGAACAGGTCAGGAGAACCTGGCGTTTGTCCCAGAATTAAACAGTTCCCAGCGACTCTGTTGAAAACAGTAGGGGCATAGAATTTTTGGCAAGAAAGAGGAAGAGAACAGGAGATGATGTTTGTCCCTGAACTGTTGCTAAGGAGGAGAAAGATGGGAGAGTATTAGAGTCTTTTTGCCTTTTTGCCTGTCTGACTGATGCTTTATCCACGGCATTAACCATCTGCCTTCATACACCTGTACAGCTGGACTGAGGTCAGGTGACCCTGGAGGAGAAGGTCATCCCTGGTGGGCCGTAACAAACTCCCTGGCAGCATTAGCTGTGTGTATGAACCAGTGTGAATGTGAATTCAATAAAAGAGCCTAAAGCCAGTGCTTTAATCTCCTTTCATGTTAAATATGATAAACCACACAGGCAAAACCATTAAAGTGTGTGACTGGACAAGTTACAGGCTGTACTGTACTATACTGTCTAACCTGTTGCTGGTTGTATCCTGGTTGGTTATCACCAGTTTATAAGGTGCAGTTGTGCGCAGCCTCAGTAATTCGTCCTTCATGATGACGATGTCAGGGTGAGCAAGTTTCTGCATCAGCTTTCCCATGAAGGAACCAACTACAAACAGGACACAAATGTCTTCTGTTAAACATTTTGGTGCAATCTGCATCCACAAACCAAAGCTTAATACATTTATTAAAAAAAAAACCACAAGTCAACAAACCCTCCAGCTACACACAAGTCTTTTTAGCCTGTAGCCTCGTGATCACATGTCCCTCTTGGACACAATGAATGATACATGTCTGTACATATATGTAAAAAGGCTGTTTCCCAGGTGGAATAGAGGAGCTACAGTCAGTAAACCAGTTTTGAAATGCAGAAAGGTTAACATTGGTGTATTTGTATCTGTGCTTATCACATACAGATACTATGAAAATATAATGGATATGTATAGTTGTGTATTGCAGTACTGTTACTCTATGCAGCAATGGCTAGAAAGCTAATTTAATCATATTACAGCATTTCTGATCATTTCTGTGGAGAAATTAATGTGATACAATCCACACAGTAGTAAAGTGTCCCTATTTTCATTATAATGTTACTTTGGTTTATGCAAACTAAAACGAAATATCAGAGTCATAAAGTCACATGTTGTTAATATTTTTCAGTCGGTGACGTCTGAGTGACAGTTTTCTTGATGTTGTAATATGACGTTTTTTGATTACAGCATTTTGGATGTAAGGTTCATTGTGCTGAGCGACATGTTTGCAAAGACTCAGTGATGAGTTAACGGCCATAAAAGCTGCAATAAGCAGGTTGACTAAACACAGATCTGGTCACTGGACGTGACAATGTAGGAGTTAAAACCCGGTGAGCTGCACAACAGACGATCATGTTGTAAAAACCAGTAAAGTTGCCGGTCTGTGAGGATCCTCAGTCATCCAGGTCATGGTTATCCCTAAGTGCTGTTCAGTGGAACCTGGACTTCAGCTTGTAATTCTCCAAGACGTGTCCTCTGTCCTCTGAAAGTCTTGTTCAAGCACCAGTCCAGTTCCCACTGAACAGCACTTTTAGTGTAAAGTTAGCTCCCACTGTTTGTTAGCTGTTAGCTACACTAGCTGTAGCTGTTGACCTGCCTGCATCGACTAACGTTATCTGCTGTAGCTAACAGTACAGAAACACTAGAAACACTGTTTGGCTGAGCAGGACAAAGTCAAGAGCAAAACACTACGGCGACTCAAAGACAGGTAAAGGTGAGACTCACCTGAGGGACTGTGGAGGCGGCTCTGTGCTCCTCCGTTCAGCACTGGCTTTACTGACCGACCTCGGAGCTTCATGTGTTCTTCACTAAGCCTGAGCGCGGACTGTAACGCAAACTGTGAGCTGAACCGTACTCTGCCTGTAAGGCTGAGCCTGGGAGTCCGAGCTAAGGGCAAACTAAACCTTCCAAATCGGTTTATGCGCACACTCATCTTGCAGACGGAAGAACAGTAGATAAATTCCACCGATAAAATCACAATTGTGAGGCTTTCCAGCACTTTTACTTATAACCTAAGTGTTTTCTCAGATTATTAGACATTTACAGTTAGTTATTTGAGTGAATACATTTGCACATTATTTTACACACAAATATTACAGTTACAGATTTGTTATATATTTGTTATAAACCTGTTATATTTTTATTGCTTACTTCTACACTTGTTGCGCTTGCAATTTTTACATTTCCCATGAGTAAGAGGTCTAATTATGCGAGTCACAGAGTGCTATGACTCATCAGATGGCACTCATTGATATAACATCTGCAAAGTATTTTGTTTCTCTGTCCTTTAATCTCATTCCATGTTCAGTCACATAAATGTGGACACTAACACTCTACCTGTTCTTCTTTGCTGTTTATTATCACCAGATCTGCTCCTTTATTTTGGCAGTCGCTTCTTCCATTTGTCCAAGAGTCCGACCTACTCCAGAGAATATAGCAGGACCAGCGGAACTTTGTCCATCCTGCAGGACAAGTTTTCTCTGTAACATATAAGACAGAAGATAATAGAAGTCAGTCAAGACAAAGTGAAGACACCATGAGGTAAAACATGCAAATGTGGCACAGAGGTGATTTGTAGTGTCTGACTCCTGTTTAGAATTACATAACAATAACCTCAACATGTTAACATTAGTTTATTAACTTGCACTTAGAATCTGACCAATGCTTTCAAAGTCTTTGGGAAACATTATTTGTGCAAACATAAGTGTCTAAACTGTCTTATATGGACGATTGTACTGTGTACTATTGTGTACAGCTGTGTATAGTATTTTTTGGCATCAGTTAGGCTTCATGTGCCTTGTCCCTTACTGCCCATACTCACTGGACAAACTGTCAAGCCAGTCTCTGTCTTTAGTCATTTCACTGAGTTTGGCAGTCAGGGAAGACACTCTGGAATTCAGCTGGTCTTTCTCTTTAGTCAGGGAGGACACTCTGGAATTCAGCTGGTCTTTGTCTTTAGTCACGGAGGACACTCTGGCATTCAGTCTGTCTTTCTCTGCAGTCAGGGAAGACAGACTAGAATTCAGCCAGTTACTCTCTGCAGTCAGGAAATTAATTCTAGCAGTCAGTCGGCGTCTCTCTTCAGTCAGGGAAGACAGTTTAGCATTCAGCTGGTCTCTCTCTGCAGTCAGGGAAGACATATTGTTCCTGCTGTCCTGGAGACTCTTATTCATGTTGGCCTTCATAGCTTTCCCACTGTTTACTGTGTTATGGTCTAAAAGATAATAAAGCATGTGTGAATGACAAGCATCATATAATACAATTCACCTTATTTCCTATTTTTTTCCTCCATGGCTACAGTGAACTAATGCTCCATATGTTCCATAGATTATTTCTAGTAAAATCTTACACTTGTAAACATGTTCCTTAGTGTTTTATTAGTCTCATGAAACATCGCACAAATCAAATAGCTACATGCATTTAGCTTTGTCTGTTTCTTTTTATTTTATTTTACATTTAAAAAGGCAATTTGTAATGTATTATAAAAGTTTTAAAATATAAAAAAGAAAATTAATAAACAGGAATATTTGAATGTTTAGAACTAAATGTTAGAATTTAACTTGTGTGTATTTGTATTTTAGCTTTGTGCATTTTATTTAGTGTTGTTTTTACAATTGTTTCAAAACACATTTGTCCAGATTTAACACAAAAAACATATTAAGCTTGAACTTCATAGTCTTATATCATTCAGAGTAGCATAATGCTCCTTATAAGAACAAATTAAATGTTAATTTATGAAAACCAGACTCACAGTGGAGATTGAAGATGAAGAGTCCAGTCAACAGGAAAACACTCAGCAGCCCCAGACAGAAAACCACAGCTCTATAAATTCTCCTCTCTGAGCTCCAAAGATCTGAACAGAGAAAAGACCAGTGAATACAGTCAATAAGTTCATAGTAAGACCAGATAATATCAGATTTATTCCCAATCAGTCTGTAAGCATCTATGTCTGACTGAACATTCTTACCTGTCTGAGTTGTTTTCCTTCTTAAGAGAAAAGACTTGTCATTTTTAAAATTCATTTGTATTTCCTCCATTGATAAGGTGGTCAGCTCTTACTAGAAGCTCAGCTCTGCAGCACAGATTGCAGTAAAATGTAAATGAAGAAAGTTAGTTTCAGTTTTTGAGGAAGCTGAGCTTAAGAGGAAATGAATCATTTTGAGGGCCAAATGTTTACGGAGTAGCATTTTAAGACACATGTCCTTACAGCCACATAGGACTGAATCATAACAACAGAATAAAGTCAGGACTATAAAGATGTATAGAGGGAACCCAGCAAACCCCCCTTTAGCAAACACTAGGCAACAGTGGAGAGAAAAACTCCCTTTAACGTATGAAACCTCCAGCAGAACCAGGCTCAGGGTCAGTGGCCATCTGCCTTGACCGGTTGGGGTGAGTGGAAAGTGAAGAGAGAAAAGAAAAGAGCAACAACAAAACATCAGGCAGGTTGGTAGGACCAGTAGCTGCAAGCTGGAAGACACACAGCTTCAAAGCCGGGGACACCTGCAGAAAGGGACAGAGAGAGGGAGACAGAGAAGGACAAAGACAACTATGGGAGAAAACACACAATCCTTCTCAGTGGACATACATACTTGGTTAGAATAAAGAAGTGAAGAATGACGCTAGATTCAATAAGCAGTGTAACTCATGAGCACGTAGTTAAACAGTCGTGTGGGCTGTTAATCACATAAACTGTATGTTAACTCTGTGTGTTTTCTCCCGTAGTTGTCTTTATCCTTCTCTGTCCCCCTCTCTTTGTCCCTTTCTGCAGGTGTCCCCGGGCTTTGAAGCTGTGTGTCTTCCAGCGTGCAGCTACTGGTCCTACCAACCTCCCCGATGTTTTGTTGTTGCTTTTTGTTGCTCTTTTTCATTTCTCTCTTAACTTTACACTCCCCGGGGGGGCCGGGGGATTGCTCCAGGGGGAATTGTTGGGTTCTCTCTTTACATCTTTATAATCTTGAATTTATTCTGTAAAGTTATGACAAAGATGACTTTCTTGTGAATTGGCACTATATAAATAAAGTTGAATTGAATTAAAGGAGACATATATAAAGTAAAAAGTATTGGTCCTAACACAGAGCCTTGTGGAACTCCATAGCTAACCTTTGTGTGCATGGAGGATTCATTGTTAACATTAACAAATTGAAATCTATCAGATAGATAAGATTTAAACCAACCTAGTGCAGTTCCTTTAATCCCAATTTCATCTTCCAGTCTCTGTAATAAAATGTTGGGATCAATGGTATCAAATGAAGCACTAACAGAACAAGTACAGAGACTAGTCCATTATCTGAGGCCATGAGAAGATCGTTGGTGACTTTTACCAGTGCTGTTTCTGTACTATGATGAACTCTAAATCCTGACTGAAACTCTTCATACAAATTATTCCTATGAAGGTGATCACATAATTGTTTTGCAACTACTTTTTCAATTATTTTAGAAATAAAGGGGAGATTAGATATTGGTCTGTAATTGGCTAAAACACCTGGGTCAAGACAGGGTTTTTTAAGTAGTGGTTTAATTACAGCTACCTTATAGGCCTGTGGTACATAGCCTGCTTCTAAAGATAGATTGATGATATCTAATATGAACGTATCTATTAAGGGTAAAGCTTCCTTGAGCAGCTTAGTTGGAATAGGGTCTAGCAGACAGGTTGTTGGTTTAGATGAGGTAATAATTGAAGTTAGCTCAGAGAGATCTATGGGTAAAAAGCAGTCTAACAGGGATTGGGGCCTTATCGATGATTCTAGCACTGCTGTACATGAAGATCTATCTGTAATATTTGGGGGGAGGATCTGGTGACATGTTTCTCTAATAGCTACAATTTTATTCATAAAGAAAGTCATGAAGTCATTGCTGCTCAGAGTTAAGGGAAAACTAGGCTCAACAGAACTATGGCTCTTAGTCAGCCTGGCTACAGTGCTGAACAGAAACTGGGGGTTGTTCTTGTTTTCTTCTATTAATAATGAATAATATGCTGTTCTGGCATCACAGAGAGCTTTTTTGTACATTTTTAAACTATTTTTCCAGGCTAAATGAGATTCTTCTAAATTTCTGGAACGCCACTTCCTTTCCAACTTTCGTGTTGCTTGTTTTAAGTTGCGTGTTTGTGAACTATACCATGGAGATCACCTCTTCTGGTTTACTGCCTTCTTCTCCAGAGGGGCAACACTATCGAGTATTGTATGTAGTGGGAAACCTTTTAGGGAAAAACCCGGTTTGATTAGGAGAGATGGCCTCCATCCAAAACAGTAAAATGTGGATTATTAAATATCAGATCTCTCTTGTCTAAATCTGTGTTAGTAAATGGCCTGATTAATCAAGTCAGTAAGTTGATCAAATTGATAATTTTTTTCTAATTGAAACTTTTCTGCAGCAGGAAGAATATGTGAGTCTAAATAAGTCAACCTAAAAAGTTTACTGTATTGGATTTATGAATTACACCAGGATGCTTTGACCCCATTAATACTGACCTTCATGACCCTGTTAATACCTGCCTAAAAGCATCCTGGCAGACTAAGCACCTTTTTGCTGCCTCACACTGGTTAAGTTTGATCATTGCCTCATTAGTTGCTACTGTACTTGATTGGTTTAATTCAGCTTCACTCAAAAACAAAGAGTAAAGGTTTTTTTCACCCTGTAATTAACTCTAACTTGATGAAAACTACTAAAAGCTGCATATTGTTGATAACTGAGTAAAGCACCTAAAAATCTAAGTTAGGATTACAATTGGATTTTCAGTGTGTTTCTCAAAATGTACATGTACCCACTCATTGTTTTAGTCACACTCTAGACTTTGTCCTTACATAGGGCATTGAAATTGATAATTTAACAATATTTCCCCATAATTTTCTTTTATACAATAATGGACTATACAGCAGTTAGAAAAAAACCTCCATTACAGGACGCGTTTATCCGAAATGCTGTGAACAAATTTAATGAAAAGTTTCTTTTACCATTTACTTCTATGCTATTGTACAAGCGTGAAGTGGCTACTCACAAGTACATTGTCATTGATGGTTCTGCAGCCTCACTGTGACTATACTTGATACTGTTGCCCCTCTGAAAAAGAAGGCAGTAAATCAGAGGAGACAACCTCCATGGTACAATGGTAACATCCAGCTTAAAGCAGTTAGAGAGGAAGTGGAGTTCCACTCATTTAGAAGAAACGCACTTAGCCTGGTAACACAGTTATATATTGGTGCTATATAAATTGAGCTAATTGGAAAAATTTGAATTGAAAGTATAAATATAATAACACATTAAAAAAAGAAAGTAACACTGGTAAAACCTTCTTACTTGGCTCCACTTGAGTGGGAAAAGTTAAAATTAGAAGGTGGGAGGAGTTTGGGGGGTTTTGTGTCATATTTCTCCATGGAGGTCACTATTAACACAAACAAAAATACACACAGAATGATCGTAACCACAAAATTGAAAAAAAAAAAAGAAAAATACACACAAGATGTCACCAAGCTCCAGAAACATAACAAGACACAAGACAAGCGACAATATATATACAATATTTCAAAAAAAGAGACACGTGAGGGTTGGAAATAGACATATATTGAATGAAATTGATCAGAAACAGTTGAAATCAAAACACAAAAATGACTGAAATAATGTGACAGACACATTTGTGGTCACTTGTGTCAGTGGTGGGGCCTTTTACTTGTCTGTGTCCAGGGACCCATTCTCCCACCAATCCATCCATGACACTACTACTGCACCTGCAGTGTGAAAGTCAGAAGGTGGCGACAGATACTGTTGTATTACAGTCACTAAGTAAGTAACAGTAAGAGCAGCAGAATGTACTGCAATACTCTCAGTGCAGTAAATATGAGTTTAAGATGCTTCACAGGTGTCAGACTCAAATTAACCAATGGATGATAAAACAAAAACAGATACAAATATTAATTAAACATCAAAAATGTACGTAAGTCACAAAAAAGGATAAAAAGGCAAATTTTTTAACAAGCAAAAATAAAATGTGAAGGACACTAATAAAAGAAGACAATACTGATAAACTGTCCATTTACTGCTGAAGGGTGAATGCAACTTTAAATAGCTGTGTACTGAGCATAGATTTAAAAGACTATTAATGTGTAGAACAAGTGGATCCTCACACTGGTTTACACAGTTACACAGCACAGAAACTGGTGAGAAAGAGCCGTACGCTACATTTACTGTCTCAGACACAAGATACCAAAGACTTTTTGTGGAATAATATCTGACTTTCTAAAAGCACATGTTACTACTGCTGAAGCTTTTTCTCACAGATCCAGTGTTTAGAAGCATCACATGACTGATCGTTCCAATTATTTTCCAATTCCCTGCCACCTCGGATGTGTGCACAGTCTTCCTCTCCCCACTTTATGTCTCCACCACCGTTGTCAGGTTGATTTGGCTCCCACTGTCTAAACGACAAGAGAATCACAGTACTTATACACATGACTACTGCCTTAAAATGAAGCAAAAGTAGCTGTTTCTTATTTCTTTACATCTGTCTGACCAAAGGCACCTAATTAAAAACAGAAAACTTCTACTAAAGTGCAATTTAGATATATCTAGTATACTTCCATTCCCTTATGATAAATGTATTTCAAGTGTGCTACTGTTCATGTACTTAAAGTCTACTAATGATGTAGAATTAATACAAATAAAAATCTACTAAAATACACTTAAGTGGACTTAACTCTAAAGTCTATTTAAATACATTGTTTTATATTGTTTTGTATCTGTTTAAAATATTTGAAGTATATTTTACTGTATTTTGCTTTTAATATAACTTAATATGTAAAAATATAACCAAAACTTAATACAATAATACAAACAGTAATAATACATAAAACTGTATTACATACAGACAGAATAGATCTGAAGTATATTTAATATTATTGACACAAATAGTGCTGTGATGATTTTGTTTTGTATAATCTCTGCATGTCCACAGTTTAATTATCATTCACATAAGGTCCAACATGAACATTGTGCAGAGACAGAGACAACTTGAAGCCATTCAGACCCAACAGAAGATGCTTGTTTATCATTTTATCATCACAGTAAATTTCTAAGGTGCAGTTACTAGCTGACAATAAACAGGACATGAAAATCCACTTAAATTAAACTTGAACGTAAAGCATTTAAAGCAGCTCAATACGTGAACTAATCAGGGGTTAAACTGGGCAGGAGCTTCGTCCTCTTCATCACATTGTTGGCATTTTTGTTTTCAAGTCACCAAACAAATGTGAACTCCAGCTCAAGTTTTGAATTTAATTACATCCCTGTGGGTCTTAAACTGTAGCAGAAACTGCAGAAAGGGTCAGTAACCATGTGAATCTCCAGCTGGGACATTATTGTCTTCTTACTTTAGTCTTGAAGCTTTTTGTGCAACACCCTGATGGACAGATTCACTCTGTGAAACCAGCGATTTCAGCAGTTTCAAACATTGTTTCCTCTGCGTGTTTTAAGCAGTGAAGGTTTTTTTGATTTGCTTCTTAAATAAACATGAACATAAAAAACAAATATGAAAATTATCTAATTACTTACACAAATAAAATATAAAGCCAGAAGTCTAAAAAGTAATAACAATTTTTGTACTCAAACAGTCAAACTGAAGAGGTTAAATTACTGGGGCTCATTAATCTCGTAAACCAAGATTTTGTTCTTGAAATGTCTCACACTGCTGTAGTGATACGTTACTATAGTGATATGTTATCAGAGCAGATTTTGGATTCAGAAACCACTGGATAAATATGATCATAAACAGCTTCACCAATTATTTGTTGGGTAATATGCAAATATTCTTTCTCTAAACTTGGAGGAAAAAAGTGATGGAGTCTCATCCCGTTGTCTCTGGTATTTACTCAAATACAGCCAAGAAGTTTGATGGACTTTACTTGTGTATTTAGTCTTATTTTAACTTGGCTAAAATTCAGAAAGCAATGCTGCACATTTTCTTATAGTTACATCACAGATACAAATTGTTAAAACAAAATCTATTAAACTTTTAAATGCTGATGTGTTTTTGTGGATGAAGCTTTTTTCAGCACATAAAGTTGTTAAAATGATCTTTACTCGCTGCAACATTAGTGATGTTCACTGTTAATGCAGGAATAATATCATTTATTAATATCGTTCTACATGAGTTATTTTACTTTAAGTATATTTTTTCAGCACTTTTATTGAAATGTTTAAAATCCAAACAGATTTTTTTCTGTCTGATGTCCACAAAAATGTATTTCTTAATGAAATTTCTACTTTTAAACAAGTGCATCTTCAGGCTACTTAAAAATATTCTTTCAGTAAGGTGCTGGTTCAAAAGGATGCTCCTGTTACAGGCTACAGTTTGTGCTGCTGAAACTAATTAGGTCCAACCTCAGAGTCAGTGAAGATCCATCAACCCATTTCCAGGTGCCTTCTTTTTCACTGTCAGTCAAACCAATCCAGGCTCCTACTGTGACGAAGTCTGAGATGAATTTCTGTATGAAAGCAAAAACTAATTATTAAAAAGTTAGTGTTCACATTTACCTTTGTCATTGACCTCAGTGTCCTAAAACATCCACACTGTACCTGTTCTTCAGCACTGTCTATAACAACTAGATCTGCTTCTCTGTCTTTGCAGTCCTGTCTGCCTCTTTTCCAAGAACCAGAGTCATGGGAGATGAAGTAACAGGAAAATTTGAACATGTGCCATCCAGCAGGACACGTTTTCTCTGGAACATATATTAAAAATGTAAAACATACTTAATCAGAATTGGTTTACAAATATTGTCAGTGTGTGTGAATAAGAAATTAGACTTAAACTTTCTTTTGATCGCAACAGGCAACAACCAGCTAAGAGCGGCCGCTTCCACATTGAAGCCTGTAAATGCTGTCCACTCGGATTCCATGTCCCCAGCCCCCCCCGGAATGCAGGAGAAATTACTCTAAGGTGGGAGGTAATGATCTGATACACAGGGGCCTCAACCAGGTGTTCCCAGCACTCCCTAAATACACGTTTGCGTTTACCAGGTCAGTCCATTAGCCTCCCCCGCCCCCTGATCCAACTCACCACCAGGTATTAATGGTTAACAGCTCTGCAATACTCTTCATCCAAGTGTCTAATACAAACAGCCTGAAATCTAATGATACGACCACAGAGTCAATCATTGACCTGAGGCCTAAGGTGTTCTGGTACCAGGTACACTTGTGACCAACCCTATGCTCAAACAGGGTGTTTGTTATGCCCAACCCATGACTAGTCCAGAAGTTCAATAACAAAGCACCTCTCAGGTTCAGATCATGGAGGCCATTCCTACAATCACTTTCCTCAAGGTTTCTCCATCATTGCCCACCTGGGCGTTGAAGTCCCCCAGCAGAACTATGAACTCCAAAGGTGGTAACTTCAAGGACCCGACCCAAAGTCTCCAAGAAGGCTGGATACTCTGTAGTGCTTTTTGGTGTGTAAGCACAAACAACAGCCAGAGCCTCCCCCTCACATATAGGTGACCCTCTCATTCACCAGGGAGTATTCCAACACAGCAGCACTCAGCCGGGGACTTGTGAGTATCCCCACATTTGCCTCACGCCTCTCACTCTGGGCAACTCCAAAAAAAGAAATGAGTCCAACTACTCTCTAGAAGTTTGGTTCCAGAGACAGTGCTATGTGTAGAGTTAAGCCCCACTATATCTAGTTGGTATCACTCATCCTCTCACAGCAACTCCAGTTCACTTCCCTGACAGAAAGGTGAAATTCCATGTTCCTAGATATACTGTAGCTTCCAAAGCACTGAATCAGCATGTCTAGACTCCCAACATTGCCTGCTGCCCAGCTTGCATTGTACCCAACCCTGACTTCTGTTCCTGCATATAGTGGGCCTACAGGATGGTGGCTCCCTTCCCAGGTCTGACTACAAAAGGGTGCGCCGGTCTCCCTATTTTAGGCAAGTTACCAAGTTACTGAACTGCCATATCCTCAGGATGTCTGTGAATTGCATTTAGTCTGGAAACACCTCTGGGACCACTTCGCCTTCTGAGACCCTACCAGGGCCTGTTGCCCCCAACAACAAAGCACCAAGGAACATAGGGAACCACAAGCCCCTACACAATCAGAAAACTGTTTATTGCTAGACACAGTTAAGAAAACTTAAGGTTACTAGGTGCAAACAAATAATCTAAAATAAGAAAGTGCAAAGGTGTGTTACACAACAAATATGACGTATGTACACAAAATGAAATAAAATAAAAATTAAATAAACTATGTACAGAAAAAGTGAGATTAGGGGAGTCCACCACATTAAGGGGGCGATTCTCAGAGGGGAAGCATTTCTCAATCCTTGAAAACATTAAAGGCCTTATCCCATACTGCCTACACCTACTCACTCTGAAGCCTGTTCAGTTCCTCTGCTGTTTTATTGAGTCTGGCATTCAGCTGGTCTCTCTCTTCCGTCAGTGAAGACACTTTGTTCTTACTGTCCTGAAGAAGCTCAGTCAGGTTGGCTTTGATGGTGGAGAGTTCTGCAGCTGCACCATGTGCTGAGTTATAATCTGAAACCACATGAATTCATATAATGTAATACTACTTCCTATTTAGCCAGGTCAGATGTTTCCCCCCAAACTTTACAACGTGCCCATGATTTAAGTTCCATATGCTAAAAATCTCCACAACAATCCTACACTTTTATTCCTACAGTACATTAAGTGGCTTTTTTAAAAAAGCATTAAAAACAGTGGTTAACCAGGGGGTCCTAGGCAAAGAAGTGTAATGAGGCTCCTCAGTAGCAGTGGAGCACGGTATAGAGCCTTTACAGGCTCAGGTTTACAACTCTGTAAACATAGCAATATATTTATCAGCTATTCTGCTGTAGAACTGTTATAATGGCTTTTGATGTAATAATGCATGTTTGCATACAGGCATAATGTGCATACTACAATGGACAAATGAAGAAAATACCAGCTGCTGCAGCTGCTTGCAGCCTTCGCCGCCACCAGATTGGAGGCCCTGAACATTTTAAAAGTGAAAGCACTTGAAAAAATAATTTAACAAAATGCAGTTCCATGGTCACAGGGTGGCATGCGTAGCAGGTTTAAAGGCATTGAACACTATAGAAGTGAAAACAGACGCTACAAAATCTTGTTTACAATTGCGGCATCAAAACTCTTCAGCAGGTGCAGCCATTGCAGCCATTTCTGCTGACTAACTGAAGCACTGAATAATGTAGAAATGAAACTAAACTAACTTAACGACACTAAAAAATCATTTCAAAACATTTATTGCAGTTCCACGAATGGAACAGCACAGGCAGATAAAAAGCACTAAACAACTTTCTTTAATGGTAAAGGATTTATTCCACAATATTTTAAAATAAACCTTTTTCAGGTTTCTGAGTATTCGTAACAGGGTTGCACCAAGGAGAGTGTACAACAAATAAAACACCTCACCAAAATTGTAAAAGTATTGTCTGAGCTGGACAAATCAAATTGTTTAATGGTTAAATACCTATTTATTCTTATTCACAACAGAAAGCTAAAAAATAAAAAGTCAGTTTTTCAAAAGTGTTAATGCTTAAATTTTCCTCCAATTCTGGAACGACCCAAAACATATTCATAATAATTATTGGACGTTAGCTATCAGCACAGAAAGTAAACGCACCCCTCTCCTGACCAGGCTTAACATGTTAGACTTGGAACCATGTTTGTAGCGGTTAGCGTTTAGGACAAGTAGCAGGCCAAATAAAGTATGTACAACAAGAGTGAAATGGAAACAACAAGAGTGTGATTCACACTAATAATGTCAGAGTGGAGGTGAAGTTCCTGTTTGTCTGGTGCTGAACAGCTGAAAGCACTTTTCCTGCTGAACTTTGTCACTTTAGTCAAAACAACGTGCTAAAAACATTTAATTTTTACATTTCAAAATTCAAATGCATAAATAGGAAACTTGAAAAATAAAATTTGTACATTTAAATAACAATACTTCTTAAACTCATAAAGTGTCTCTGATATGAACTTATGTAACATGGACTCACAGTGGACACCGAGGACGATGAGTCCAGCCAACAGGAAAACACTCAGCAGCCCCAGACAGAGAACAACAGCTCCATGACATCTGCTGTCTGAGCTCCTGGGACCTGAACAGAAAAAGACCAGTAAACACAGTCTTAGATCAGAAATAACATATGATTAAAACAGATTTAATCTCTACTCAGCAACTAATTAAACATTCTTACCTGTCTGATTTGTTGAAGGACTTGAGTGAACAGATTTGTCATATTCCACATTGATATATATTTCCTCCATTGATCACAGGTTTGTTAACTGCCTCAGAGCTCTGGTCAGCTTTGCAGCACAGTACATGTAAATGATAAAGACACTTTGGTTTCAGATACTAAGAACCCTGGGCTTTAGAGGAAGTGATGGGCCTTGTGGTTTTGATAGTGGGCAATTCTCATAAGGAGACACAGCAAACTACACTAATAGAAGATTGAAGCACTTAGTTCAGTTTCTTCACAATTCTGACATTTGCTGTACTAAACTGACACCAGTCACATTTATTCTACTTCACCTGAAGCAGCAACAAGACACTTTGTGGCTTTGTATTTATTTTTAGAGCCGTCCAGATTTTCTAGAGGGTCTCCAGTGAACACACATATTCTCTGAAACTTAAATGCAAAATTAGCAGTAAGTCTCTCTGTGCTAAATTAAAACCCCAATATAATTAGCGCAGAATTACAAGAAATTATGTTTCCATTTTCCATCTTTTGACTAAACGATAAATTGTTCAGCTGATGTAGGTCATTCACACAATCTTACATTTTAAACAAAATTTGCATGTCAATGCCAGTTTTAGTACATAGTTGCTCTTCCCAACAAATATGCTGATCTAGATGATTTGTAAAATATAGATTAGCTCATCATTTTAGCATAGTGATGTTACTGCACACATTAAGATCATCATGGCTGCATTTTACCATAGAGATCTGACAGTGTGAGCAGTAACCACAGAGCTGAGTGACTGTGGTCAAACTCTGAAACCTGTTCAGCTGCTCAGTCATTTCAGTGATGCTGCCATGCAACTGCTTTCTCTCTTCAGACACATAGAAAAGCTTGTTGTTGTTCAGTAATGCAGACTATTTTTTAGACTATTGTGCATATTTTTTGGAGCAGGTGTTTCAGGAAAGTTTTTTAATGGTGCTGGTTATTATGAAATGTGACTAGTTTAAATATCATCTACAGAACATTTATTTCAGAGTTTGGCAACAACGTTTTTTATACTGATGACTAAACTTTGTCACCAACCTAAAAGATGATGTATTTGAAGAAAACAAAAGAAAATCTCATCATGGTGATAATCTGAGACGGTGGACTGAAGGTGGTGAAAGCTGGTGGTGGTACAAACAGATGATGAGGGCAGAATAAAATAGTAACTAATGAAGTTGGGGTGAACACACCTGAGTGTAGAGGACAAGTAGGGACGTGACAACAAGCCTTCACACAGTTTCATTCACATTAAACATAGTTTGACATTCTCCTTAAAATGGTTTGTGGCATCATTATAAAAGACTTTTCTTCTGACACACAAGTCAGAATCCACATGGTAACAAGAGGTCCCTGTTACACACAAACAGTTTTTAGACATTTGAACAAACACTGCTGTTGTTTCATTTACAAGATAAAAGACATGTAATAAAGACGTGAGAACACAAAATTAGACAGTTAATTATGGTGTTTATTGGTGACCCAATGTTTGGTAGACTATCAGAAAGTTTAGAAAAATTGCTGTACAAAAGGCCGAGTTCCAAAAACATAGTTTATGTCTTGCTTCCAATGCTGCATCATTTCTTTAGCATGACATCACAAAAAGTGCTTTCGGCTTGTCCCTTCAGGGGCTGACACAGTGAAAGGTGTTCTGCACGTTTTTACGCCGGATGGTCTTCCTGCTGCAACCCTCCCATTTTATCAGGGCTTAGCCCTTGATGCCTGGATTCAAACCCGCGGCCTTCTGCATCCCAACCCAATGCTCTACCACAGAACCACCAGGGCTCCACTAAAGTAAAAGTGCAAGAATTGGCCTAGAAAGTCTGCACAAGTACCACAGCAAATGTTTTACTCAAGTACTAAGCAGAAAATTTATATTTTACTCAAAGTACAAACACATGTCAATGTTAAGTATGTCAATACCTGACGGTGGTCTCGGAACTTGTGTAACCATGTCTACAACTGACTAGAATGAACTGGACACTTTGTGTTGACAGTACAAACATACCATTACTGTGTGTATATACTGCCATTAAGAAACAAGGCCAGAAAGCATGAACTTTATCCACATATATTATTCAACAGTGATATGAGGTTATAGTGACACAATGAAAAAGAATAAACAAGAAGAAGTCATATTTCATTATTTTAAATGATTTATTCTTATTTGTTGCATTATTATTCATTACATTGCTGGTTTTCTTAGAATTTTCACAAGACAACTTTAATGCATTATGTCACTGATAAAAATAGGTTGACAAACAGATAAACATCACCAGCCATCAGCCAGTCTGTGCACTGTTCACTTAACCAACCAAGATGTGGACTCACCTGGCACAAGGCTACAGAGAAATCTAGAATGAAGCCTTGTTCCCTGCAAATCAAACATGCAGAAATGGAGCCTGCTCTCTGATTAGTCCATGGTGTTTGTATATATGTCAAGGACCTATTGCTAGCAGTTTGTTCAACACAGAAAATGTTTGTATGTAAATGAAATATAAATGACAGAGGTGGTGGACAGAGACAGGACATATTCATGTCTTATATAAAATATTTCCATATGTATGATGTCAAAACATTTAGCAATATTGCATTTTTTTCTCACATTCTGTCATGATGTGACTCTCACATTCACTTTTTGCCCTGGACTTTCATTTCGTTCCCCTTCTACGTCTTGTCTCATCTGGATTATCCGTGCAATGTCCAGTCATCTGTTTACCTGTCTCAGGGTTTGTGGACTTCTATCCTGTATCTTGGTCTGAGGTTTGGTTAGATTTTCATTCGATGCCTTAGTAGTTTTTTTCTGTGCTTATTTTCAGTTTATGGTAAGTCCTTGTTTTCTCGTTCATGTTCGTCTGGTTAATAATTTCACATTGATGTTTAGGTTCGGTTCCCTTATTGAATTTGGTTCCTTAGTTTCTTTAGCCCTGGTTAATGTTTATGTCCTATCTTTCCCGTCTTAATATTAAGGTTCACGTTCATTAGTTTCACTGTTCCTAGTTATGGTTATCTTCTGGTTCTAGCATCAACAACCCAGTTTTCAGTTTTAGACTAACCTGTTTGATCCATGTTTACTTTTCATTTTGATTCTTCAGTTTGTCTGCTCAATCCTTGATTAGTCCCTTAATGTACCTATGTGAGTGCCTATGTCCGAGTTAATTTCTTGTCTCTAGTATTATTGTGGCCTTCAGAAACGGTGCCAGTTTAGTCCTCGTTGTAGGAGTGAAATTATGTTAGTAGTTTTTCTTGTCTTTTATTAAAAATTCTAAAGAGAATTTATTTTCTTACGAAATCCCGTCTCGCTTTGTTGCACTTGGGTCGACCCTGAAGGCCGACCCTGACAGATCCATTGCAGAGTTACTTAGTACAGGTCATTCCACCTATAACCTTTCCGAAAGGACAAAAAAAAAAATCTTTAGGTTTTACTAGAAGTTTGTTTCAATCCTCGAGGAAACTGAGCTTTAGAGGAAGTGAGAAGTTGCGATGGTGAGCAATCTTCTACAAGCAACATTATTTGAAGAGCCACCACAGCTATAAAGAAGTGAAACATGAGAACATGTTGTTACTGTTTATCTGTCTTTAATGAAGACAGTTATTCATAAATTATTCAGATTATTCACTAGGAAGACAAATGAAGAACAAAGTAAAATTCATTCTGCCACCACTGATGCACCGTTAGGAGGATTTGGAGAAAGAGTCATAACTAACGTGGCCACAAAATGTCACTGTTAGATTCAAGCAAACACACAATTTGAACAAACACTCACTGTTGTTTAAAATTTATGATAACAGATGAACAAAAATCTTTTGTCATCTTTTGTTTGAGTTATCTGTAGATTCTTTGAGATTTGGAACTTTTAGCAATTTACATTTTAAAATAAATGTATTTCTGTATTTTTAGGATTATTGTAACATTTGAATGCTGCTTTTAAACACATTGCAACTCTGCAATTCTCATCTAAAATGGGCTCTAATGTGAGTGAGACATAGAAATAGCACTTTAATGCTGCCCAGTGTCAGAAAGCTTGGTCTCAGTCACATGTCCTCCAACAGCATAATGACCCACACAGCTCAAAACACCCAAGAATGGCTAAGAACAAACACTGGACTATTCTGAAGTGGCCTTTGATGAGCCCTGATCTAAATCATATTCAAGAAAGAACTGAAACATGCAGTGTGGAGAAGGCTCCCTTCAAACCTGAGACCGCTGGAGCAGTTTGCTCACGAGGAGTGGGCCAAAATACCTGTCGACAGGTGCAGAAGTCACAGAAATCACTTTGTTGCAGTAAATTCAAAAGTAATGTCTGACAAGCTTATTTTAAGTACCAGTGAATTCAGTGACCATAGTGGTTTTTCTTTCTTTAACAAACGGTACCAAGAATGTTTTCCACGTGTGTATGATGGCTAAACAATAGTTATGCTATTTTTCACATATCCATGGCAGCGAGGCTTCACAGGGCAGGTCATTCCACACTCCTTTCTGAGCTCGGATTTGTACACAGTCCTCATTGCCAAAAATACCACCATTGTTGGGCTCCTGCTGCTCCCAGTACCTAACAGAACAAGCACACAAACATCATGATGTGGTAAATATGTGACATCAACAGTTTCTCTGCGGCACCTGATGATCTCCAGGTTGATGACTGGAGTATCAAGTGTTGTCAGCAGACACTCTAGCAGCTCCACAAGTTTCTGCTCCAAGTGATGCTCTAAGCAACATGCCAATTTTGACAGTGGTTCAGTTTTTATTCTCTGTCGTGTATATGTATATTTTTTTCTCCTTCCATTGCTGTTTGAGGTTTGGTGCACATTAGATGATTATTAAATCCTGGCTGGCTTTTAAAATGTGGGAGATCCCAGATATGAAGACAGATTTACAGAATGTTAATCTCAAGAATGCAGCATCAACTAACATGTCAGCTCGTGCTGTTTTGCTCTCAGAATGAAGAAAGAGCATGAGAGGAAAATATTGGGCTGTAAACAAAGTGAAGCACTTACTTCAAAGTCAGTGGAGATCCATCCATCCATTTCCAGGTGCCCTCTTTGTCTGTGTCACTCAAACCAATCCATGCATCACTCTGAGCCAGTTCAGAGAGGAAAGTCTGTTCAGTACAAGAAAACCAGAGTTTACATTTCAGTTTTAAGCATCTTATACCTACTTGTTACACAGTCAACAGTTTGAAAATTAAAAAAACCAAATAAATAATTGACAAATTCATATCTACAATAACCACACGATCAACTGGAAAAATGATTTGACATCTTCATCAGTGTCTTGGGAAAAGTCCAAGCTCACAAAGAAATGAGCTACAGCAGCTTCACAGCACGTAGCATTTCAACATCACACAGACCAGAAACAGACATTTATCCACGACTTCTCTGTAGGTGAACATTCCTTTATTTCCTCAGTCCTCACTCTTTGTTCTGTCACACAAACATGGACACACAAACACACTGCACCTGTTCTTCAGCGCTGTCTACGACCACCAGATCTGCTCTTTTACTGCGGGAGTCCTCTCTGCCTTTTGTCCAGGAACCATGCTCAGTGGAAAGGAGATAAAAAGAGAAGCTAAATATTGTCCATCCAGCACAAGTTTTCTCTGTAACATAAAACAGAAGACATAAGGAATCAAAAAAGACACAACTCCACCTCCTGCAGATGTGACACAGAGATGTTTTAGGTGCATGACTAGTGGAATTGAAATGAAAAAATGTCTCCAAAGCAGCCGTCTTTGGGAATCTCTAGGTGTGCAAACACATACATGCTCAAATTGACCATCTTAAATGGATAATTGTGTTTGAAGCTTTCCCCTCCCCATCAATGACGTATCTTTTCCATTTAGCCTTTAGCCCACACTTACTTTGTCGGGACAAACTCTGAAGCCTGTTCAGTTCTTCAGTTGTTTTAATGAGGCTGATGTTCAGCAGGTCTCTCTCCTCAGTCAGAGAAGACACTTTGTTCTTACAGTCTTGCAGAAGCTCAGTCAGGTTTGCTTTGATGGTGGAGAGTTCTTCAGCTGCACCATGTGCTGCTTTATGGTCTAAAATTATAAAGAGACATGTCTGTGAAACATAAAATACCACATGAATTCATGTACTGTGATGTAACAGATTAGTATGAATAGTCTAATTGTTTCCTATTTTTTGACTATGGTCAGTTTATTGGAACTGACCATGAACTGACCAAGTTGTAGGCGTTAAATATCTTTACTACACGTACATTGATTGTATATCCACACAAATATAGTGACTTTATGTGATATTGCGCATTTACAGGATTGTTTAAATATGATTTCAGAATCAGTGTTGGAAAAATTATTTTGTTTGGTACTGAATAGCTGCATGTATTTGTTTTGTCCTTTTAGTGGAAAAATCTTTTACAGTATAAAAATCAAATTGAAATCAATTATTAAATCCAGTTTTTAAAAATGACTCATGGAAAAGGTAAAAAAATGTTTTAACTAAATGTAACAGTTCCTGTTTGATTGGTACTGACAAGCTGCAATTTTAGCTTTTGCAAAAAATCAGTAAAGTGTAATCGGTGTTTTGGGTTTACAACAGAACAAATTCAAATGTAAAATTACACAATATTTAAAAAAAAACAAAAAACTTTAATTTATTGAGAAAGCCTCTAAAAATCAAAAGATTGGCTCTGACATTAACTCAAAAACTCACATTGGACACTGAGGCTGATGATTCCAACTAACAGGAAAACACTCAGCAGCCCCAGACAGAGAACAGCAGCTCCATGACATCTCTTCTCCGATCTCTAGACAAAGACCAGTGAATAAAATCCATTCTAGAACATTTACTGCAAAGCAGATATAATATGCACTTAGAATAGAATAATACTTTATTGATCCTTTACAGGAAAGAGCCTCTGACAACTTCAGTTTACAGAAGTGCAACTTAAAACAGGAAGTTTCTCACTGTCCAAATTTTGCTACAAATGAAACTTAACATTGTTTTTGTCTTTGTTTTTTGACAACCACAAAGAATAAATGTGCCATATCTGCAGTGAACTGTTGATCAAAGTACAGAAGACTGAGCTTTGTTTATATATAGATTATAATACTTTGATTAGACTCAACTCATCTGAGCTTTGTTTGGACAAACCCTGAACACTGTCCAGTCATAAGTGTGGATTCAGCAGGTCTTTATGATGCATCAGAAAAAACAAAAATGTTTATACTGTCGTACAATCACATGTCAATGCCAACAACTGCTGCAGGTTTTTTAGAGTTTTATATATAGTTTAAACTAAAAAAATGAAGCCTAAACAAAGGTGTTTAACACCATTCAATGAGGGATAATAAAACGTTGATTGAATGGTAACTTATGAAAACCCGAATCCCAATGGACAATGAGGCCAATGAGCTCAGCCAACAGGAAAACACTCAGCAGAAAACAGCTTCATCAAATCTCCTCTCTGAGCTCCTGAGATCTGAACCCAGTTGAATACAGTCAATCAGCCATATAAGAGTAATTTCAGATAATAATATACATCAATTCACAGCTCAGACCATGAGTATCTCTATTATAATAATGTACTGTTATAAAGTCATCATTGTGCTCATTAACATCATTTACTTGAAAAGCTTCAGACCACTTTACAACCTGAGCAACAAACATGAGTTGCTCTGACTTGACCTCTTTCAAGCTGAAACAATGACGTGAATAATTTAACTGGAAGTGGAAGTTCACCGAATTTTTAAAGAAGCAAAACTATTAGATTTCCCAGGGTGCATTGTTGCAGTGAGTGTAAAAACTGTTCAATGACTCTGCTTTTCCACACCCGGCGTAAAAACTGTGCCAAATCAACATGCGGACAATGATCTGCTGTGGTGACCCTGAACTCACGGCATAAGCTGAAAGGACAAAAAACAAAAACAAAAAAAAAAACACAATATAAATATGGTAACCATGATAAAGGTGGTGTTGAATTCAGTTCCTTCCCACACCTAGCACAAACAGTTTTTAGACATTTAAACAAACACTGCTGTTGTTTCACATACAAGATAGAAGACACACAATAAAAGACAGGTAATTAGTTTTAATGGTGACCACATGTTTGACAGACTAAGTTTACAAAATCTTTTTTTAGCACCACATCACTTACAATAACTAAACCAATTAAAAAACGTTACAGCAAACAAAATTCAGAGCAAAACATTTTTCTCGATTCTTCAAAGTAGGCACTGTTTTCCTTGATGACGTTTGCCCCTTAGGTACACTCACCTGCAATGATTTTCCAGTAGCAGGTGAGGTTTATTGCTAGTGGCTTTTCTTTTTGCCATCAGTTGCCTTGTGCTGAAGGGTGAGGAGTTATTCACTGGTGGTGCTCTGCGGTCCACTTTGCAGCGATCAGTGACTGAACATAAACCCTCCAGCACTCTGCAGTGGGTGGGATGGATTGTCCAGGAGAGCATCCTCCTCTCAGCCAGTACATGTTAATAATCCTCCAACCTTAACATGAGTCTTTGTTTGCACTGAACCTTTGCAGGATTTTTTTTCTTCATTGTTTTTAAGTCTTTGTGGTTATTTTTATGCACTATTGTAGCTTTCTGGTTATGAGGGGTCTCCTTTCCACAGGATGTGGGCAGCACTCTGCAAATGAAGATGTGGCAGGTGAGTCTATAGTATAAGCTGGGTAAAAGAGAGCCCCTCAGATGAGTGTGGAAATAGATTGCTGCCATTCCTATTCAACAAACTGCTTCAAACAGCAGAGGGTCTCTGAGCTAACTCACAGTACAGTAGCAGATAAACTACTAACAACACATAGTAATGTCTCGTAATGGTAGATGCACAGATTGAAAGGTTAAGCAAACCACAAAACTCATACACATGCAGCAGCAGATGCAAAGGGGTGAGTAGATATGAGTGTTTGTTGCCAGCCTCTGTGGTCTGGGTGATTGTACTGATAAGATGCAGGTTAGCGTGTGCAGGGGGAGGAGAACAAAGGTCGTCAGAGGGGAGGAGAGTCTGGGGCCATCTGCTGGTACAGGTTTGTTAAAGAAATACATCATTTTCATTATTGTTGCTTCACTCAGATTTTGTACTGTGTGTTGTTCATTAGATTTTTTCTGTAAATTGAACTGTTTTTTCTTTTAACAAAAATAAATGTATTGAAGGATTTAAAAAAATAATGCTTTTCATTTCCAATCCATTTGACTTATCCAGTTTATTACTGCACATCCAGTCTTGATATCCTAAAATAATTTACAAATACTTTGTACCAACTAAACTGTAACTTGCAGGTTGTGTTGAAATTCCCAGAGTTTTCATTTTTGTACCCAAAGTGGGATAAATCACCACTGGATCATACAATGTCCATAACAGTACAGGGTCAAAGATGACACTGTGTCAGCATCATCATATCTCTGATGTCAACACATTCAACAATGTTGTACTTTTTTCTCACAGATCCAGCGCAGGAACGTTTCACAAGGCAGGTCGTTCCACTCTGCAGTGTGTTCTCTGATATGTGCACAGTCCTCTTCAGTCGTTTCATGTTTGCCTCCATTATCAGGCTGGTTCTCCACCCAGGACCTGAACAAAACAAACCGACACCACAACAAGCACAGTAATGTAAGTATGTGACTTACTGTTCAGAGGAACTTGATGGTACTACTGGTCTTTCACGTCCTCAGTAAAGACAGGTCACCACAAGGACTGTTTATGGCAGCTGTGGAGTAGTTGTGTTTGTCAGTGCATGTACAATTGGGTGCAAAAGTTTGCATCCCCTCATGTAAAAATAGTAAAAAGAGTAAAGCAAAGATTGTTTATCAACATTGTATTTAATGCACACTCAGCCTTTTAAAAGTTAAAGCAAATTTATCTGGAGGGATGCAAACTTTTGCACCATTGTAATTCATTTACTATAACTACACTGTATTACTATCAAAAACTTGATCATTTAAATGTTTGTTGTTGCTGAAAAAAAGATTACATCCCATGACTTACAGTGGTGTACCTCCGTAGTACCCGTGGATATGTGGCAAATGCTCTGCCCTCATGTAGCACTTTTCTACCTCTTGGTAGTCAAAGCACTTTACACTGCTTCTCATTCACCCATTTGCACTCGCACACTGATGGGGGAGCTGCTCGTTACTTGACAATATTAAGCAAACTTTGGAAAATAAAAGTGTAACAAAATGAGTATTCACAACATTTAACTATAAAATACTTGTTTCTTATCAATTTTGCCAAAGTTTGCTTATTTTCAACAAGTAACAAATATGTATCCAGAGGTACTATGGAGTTACACCATTGTTACTAATAAGTACACAGTAAGTTAGCTGTACTTACCCTGTAAGTCATGAATGTTGGATTTTTTTTTGGCCAAAATAGGGGGATGCAAACTTTTGTTTCACTCTAAATATTCAACTTTTTTGTTACTTCTGATGATTAAAACACATTTGTACGAGTAGAATATGCATTAATTTGTATGTTGTATTTTTGAAAGATTCTTTTGCCATTTTAATATAAGAAGACGAAAACTTTTGCATCCAGCTTCACAAATTAGTGTCAGGGGTTTTATATGAGGACCCAAGAGACAACACTGCCAGAGGGATGCAAGTAGACACAAGGTTTGAATACCAAATCTAAAACTGAGACTAGGCCGAATAGCAGTGAAAGCAGAAACACAAACTAACTGACAATATAACAAGAAATTAAAATACAAAAATCTGAGCACAGGAGCTACTGTCAACATATGACAGTAAACCAGGGCTAATGAAACAGATCACCACGTGCACACCTATACGGAAACTGAGATGGGGTAGACAAGGGGAACAACCCAAAGGAAAAGGGGGCATGAGAAATAACCTAAATTAGAGACACGCGAGGTATAAAACTAAAAATCTCTCCAAAAAAAACACGGAGGGCAAAACACAGACTTGGGCTAAGAATAGAACACAAATTATTCTGGAAACACAAACCAGAAGAGAACTGAGTACTAGACAGAGAAATGATAACTGGAGCAAGTAAGAGAAGACAGGACAAGGACAACTAAAGAATTATCTGGAAAATGAACATGTGCTCAACAAAGCAGGATGGGAATCAATATGAGAAACAAATGGTGACAGAACAGGGCTACAATAAGAAAGT
Source organism: Channa argus (assembly GCF_033026475.1). Taxonomy (NCBI): domain Eukaryota; kingdom Metazoa; phylum Chordata; class Actinopteri; order Anabantiformes; family Channidae; genus Channa; species Channa argus. Next base: position 6,558,137 of record NC_090205.1, read on the forward strand.
CAAAAACCATAACCAAACCTCAGACCAAAATACAGAAAACAGAAGTCCCTACAAACAAGAGTCAGGAGTTCAAAAACCACGAGACAGGTAACTGGCTAACTCGTAGACGGTGTGTGGCATGGACAACAAAGACAATGATCTGACCAGGAACAGGGGGAGAGCTGGGTCAAAAGGCAGGGGAACAGGTAAAAACAATTGAGAGCTCTGATCACTGGTGAAGCTGGAGAAATTAACTGGGGACAGGAAGTGTACAAAATAAAAGTCCAAGACAGGAAGTGAGTATGAGGGCCACATTGTGAGAATTAAATAGGAGGATATTTTGATTTTTACTAGGTAAAGAACATTTTTGCCTTACTTCAAAGTCAGTGGAGATCCATCTATCCATTTCCAGGTCCCCTCTTCATCTATGTCACTTAAACCAATCCATGCTGACACGTTGGTGAATCCAGAGAGGAAATTCTGTTCAATATAAAAAGGTTGACGTATAATAACATAAATAGTAGAAAAAAAGTAGAATTCCTGATTTTTAACAGTACTTGAAAACAACATTACTTGAAAATATCTGATGATTAATTTAAATAATTGCACAACGTTTATATTAAAACACATTTGTTATAAAAGTTCATTAAATACATGACTTAAGTTTTAATAGTATCTAAGAAAACCAATTACAGCTTTAACACACTTTTCTACATAAACACTATTGATTTTACCTCCAAATTCTTGCTTAGCATTAATAATTTAGACAGATAAAAACACTGCACCTGTTCTACAGCCGTGTCTATAACCACCAGATGTGCTCCTTGATTTTCACAGTCCGCTCCACCTTTTTTCCAAGAGCCAGACTCAGCAGACAGGTAATAACAGGAGCAGCTGGACACCGTCCATCCTGTCGGACAAGGTTTTTCTGTGACAAAAAAATTACAGATATTAAAAATCTGTCCAGACACTCAGTCGTCTACTGCAAAAGAAAGGTGTGAGGTAAAAACTGCAGATTAAACAGCTTGGTGTTTTTTTTTTTTTTTGGCCACAAAAGGCCACAACAGTAAATGTCCATCGGTGCATTAATGTGCACAGAGAATGTGTCCTGTTGGTCCTTAGTATCTGCAGAACTATAGTGGACTGTGCAAACCTGAACATGCACAGTTTCATATGGATAATTATATTTACAGCATTTGAACCATGTCATGTAATGTATGTGGACAAACTCTGGAGCTTCTTCCGCTCTTCAGTCATTTGAATGATGCTGGCATTCAGCTGGTTTCTCTCTTTAGTCAAGGACGACACTTTGTTCTTAGCGTCCTGGAGACGTTCAGTCAAGTTGTTTTTAATGGTGGAGAGTTCTGCAGCTGCACCGAGCACCGAGTTATAATCTGAAATAATGAAGAGACGTGTTTGTATCTGATGCTCATAATTTAATCTTCATCCAGTCTACATTTGTTAAATGTCACCTACACTGACAACGTATCATAACAGATATAATATTAATTAAAAATAAACCATAAGTCAATTGACAAAAGACAGCAATAAAGACAATGTCTAAGACGAATAAAACCAGGACTTAACTTATGAAAACCAGACTCACAGTGGACACTGAGGACGATGAGTCCAGCCAACAGGAAAACACTCAGAAGCCCCAGACAGAGCACAGCAGGTCCATGACATCTGCTGGGACCTGAACAGAGAAAAGACCAGTGAAGACAGACGAACAACAGAAATAATGGATTATCCTCCTCTCAGTCTGTACACATTTTCATTCTCACCTTTCTGATCAGTTGAAGGTCTTGAATGAACAGACTTGTCATATTCAACATTGACATATACTTCCTCCATTAATCAGAGAGGACAACTGTCTCCTGGAAGGTAAACTGCATTTCACGTAAACTACAAAGGTTTTGTTGGTTTCAGTCTCTCAGTGCTTTAGCTTCAGAGGAAGTGACAAGTTTCAGTGGTTTTAATGGCGGGCACTTCTTTTTAGTATTTAGTTCTGTGTCTTGGGATGTTCACTTTAGACATTATTCACAAATAAAACATTGTAAACAAAGTCACCTTCACTCTACACACTCTGATGCATTTCAGTATAAAAAAATAATCTCTGCATAACTTGAAATTGAAATAGATTTTATCACTTTTACCGAGAACAGTGAGGTCATTTACATTTGTCTTCTGTACAGATTTAAATAATAATAAAACAATTATATAATTAAAAACTCAGAGACTAACAGACCCAATTTTAAAATGAACTTCAACCAGTTCTCTATGGACTCAACACTATGATGTTGTCATGAACATTTGAAACCTGAGCTGTGTAACTGTCTGCTGTTAACAGTCAGTCCCAAGGAGGACTTATTGTCTCCCCATCATTACATCACTGCCAGTAAAAGATGTCTGGTTTGACCTTTACACATTAAAAATAAAGCCACTCAAGTACCCAGTGGCAGGATGGTTTCTGTGTGTGTGTCTGTGTGCGTGTGTGTATGTATGTTTGTGTGAGTATGTGAGTGTGAGAGACAGAAAGAGAAAGAGAATGAAAGAGAGATTTTTTTTTTTACATTTAATGAGGCAGCATGAACCAATTTAAAACCAATATAAAAAAATAAATCATGAAAGCTACTGTACATCTCCCAGGATGATGACTGGCCTAAAATTAAGTGATAATACTTAAATATGCTTCTAAATTAGGTGATAGTTGGACAACATAACTTTAATGCATCATGTCACTGATGGAGTAAGCGAAAGCTACCTGCTGACAGGTATTCTACTACAGGCAAACCTACAATAAGTCACTTTTATCTATGCATCATTTATAAATTGGCGCAAGAGCACAAAACCTCTAAAATTATTGTATTAGGGAAACTCTTGTACATAAAACTTTTACACAGCAGTCTGAGTCGTACAGCCCACATCAACCTGACTGTAGTCTGCTCCAAATACTGTGCAGGACACACAGTATCTTACTATGTGAAAACTCAGTTTCTGAGTTTTCTGAGTACTCAGTTTCTACAAAAGAAACAGTCCATCCAAATAGGCCCAGTTCAAATGGAAACATTTCAGGAACAAAAGCTGATACAAACTGGACTAAACACAATAACAGCAAACACTAATCAGCTCTGTGAAATCACACCTCTCAGCTGCCTGAGTCAAAACAAAGGAAAGACCGGTAAACAGAGTCCGTCATATGACAGTTAAACCACAATACTTGCCTCGGGAGCAACATAGTTGCTCCCGAGGTCATGGATTCTCTTTAAGGTCAGCTCTTTAGCAAAGGTTACTACGCATCTAGACTGGAGGTTTACATTGGTAAAGTTTCTGAAGTGCCAAATAGTTTGAGGACATTTGTAACCTCCCTGAAAATCAGCACTTATATAGCGCTTTTCTACCTATTTGCCCTCAAAGTGCTTCACACTGCTCCTCATTCGCACTCACACACCGATGGGGGAGCTGCTATGCAGCTGGCCAACACTCAGCGTGAGCAACCAAGCTGGGTTTCAGTGACTTGATCAAAGACACTTCACCATGTCACCGGAGGAGCCGGGGATCGAACCAACAACTGCGGAATGGCTGGACGACCGCTCTATACCTTCCACTCTACCGCTCTCTATCTGGGAGAGGCAGCACAGTGCTGGAGTGGTCAGTATCAGTGTCACCTCACAACTAGAAGGACATGCATGTTAGGTTAATTAGGGACTATAAATTACCTGTGGGTAGGAAAGTGCGAGAAGTAAGTATCAGAAATAGTAGTAAATTATACCAGAGATTATCCGTAGGTTGAATAATGTCAACTGGACCCCGCTACTCATCAAAGGAGCTTCTTCAGTCTGATGGACATAGGCTGGGGGGACCCAGTTAATTCATCCAGGGTGGCCTTTGTTTCTCACCTGGCCTGAACAGGCTGTTCAGATGGATAATAGGAGAGATGAGATCAGCGGGGAGCCATCAGGGTGCAATGATTCAGACCCTTCATTCCCCTAGGACGGGGTGTTTAGGTGTGGCCTCATTGGTGGATGTGAAGTGGTATTTATCTTCCTAGAGATGTATGAAAGGGCAGCATGGACAATGCGAGACAGATTTGTGTCTGAGGCCTCGACAGCAAGATACTTCACATAAACATAAATGGAATATAGAATATAGAATCTGTCTTCTCTGTCCAAAATGTGGATATTGTTGTCCTCAAACAAGTGTCCTTTGTCCTTAAGGTGTAGGTACACTGCTGTTTCAGGTCTTGAGGAGTTGCTTCTCCTGGTCTGGGCCGTCCTCTTGTGGAGTTTTTTTTGGTTTCTCTCCAGTCCAATGCACTGTTTAGAGATCTATCTCCAATACACTACGTTGCTCTTCATGTGTTTAGTTGTCTGGTCTTTTGGGTGAACAAGTGTAAGTGGTCAGTGTAAGTTTAAAGTGGACAGGTATGTGGTATTTTCTGAAGATCCTTTTGGGCTTCTCTGACACTCCAGCTGTGTAAGGAATCACCTGGTTTTTCCTTTGACTCTGAGTCTCAGCTCTACCCATTGTCCTTATGTTGTGCTGGAGGTGGGGATGTTTCCTGCCCCGTGGTCCTCATTAAGTCTTTTCCTAACAACTCTCAGGGCATCTGTAGTGGGGATGCTGGTGAAGAGGGAAGTGACTTCAAATAGGATTTCATGGTTTCATCAGCATCCAGTTTCAGTTTCCTAACCTTTGCTGCAAACATACAAAAGTGATTTTTGGATGTGGTGTTCAGTGTGTCCAAATAGCGGTAATAGGATGGTGGCTATGTGAAGCCATTTATGTTCTTATGTAGAATCATTCTCAACAGAGAAGGCCGCTTCATACACAATATGTATTGGGGTTGTGGAGCTGACTCTTCCTCAGTGTGTTGGGAAAGGGGCAGGGTGACACGTACGTTTTCTGATTATTCATTTTTTGTTACTATATTGGTGATGATTACTGTTAACCCAGTGTTAGTGTTTTCCTACTTAATATCCTGCTAACCTAATTAACCAGACAAAATGTAAGTGCACAGAGTTGACAGGGTTGAAAGCACATTTCTCAATTTGGTGGTTTTGTCGCTTTTTGCAATGTGTTTCTTAATGCTGCACCCTCATTGTCAAATTAATGAAGTCGTTTTTCTGTGTTTACAGTGCTGTGGACCAAAATCTAACTCCAATGCAAATCATACTACATGTACACAGTCCCATACACAGCAGGCCATGATGCACCATGTGTTCCGAGACCTCTCAATCATGGCCAGGCTTAATTTTGTCCCATGCTGACCCTTGTCCACCACATGTGTTAGCAGAGACTCTCACCATGTCCCCGCCTGCAGCCGTCGGAGACGTTTAATGTTCTCTGCAAACACAACCACGTCATCCTGTGTGATGATCTCCAGCTTTGAACCACACACACCCTACATCATACACATGCACCACTTTCCTTTGTAGTTACCACTAGGTTTTTTTTTAGCATTATTGCTCGCACATAGTACAAAAAGTCAAGTTTGTCAAACAAATACCACAGGCACATTAAAATAAATATAATATTAATAAAATATATTAAAAATTCAAACATCTGAAGCATTTGTCAGACTAGAATCTTGCTCCTCAAAATCATTGGTTAACGCTGATGTTAACTTATGAAGACCAGACTGACCCAGATGAGATACATATTCTCCAGTATGTTCTGAGCGTACCTTGAGGTCTCTTAACAGCTGCAAAACCTACTATGGAAGCAACCACTTCAACTCGCTCTATTCGAGCTGTGGTTCAACTCCAGATGTGTGAGCTCGGGACCCTATCTCTATCCCCTTCGAGAGTAACCACCTTAACTTGGTGGAGGGGTTTGTGTGTCCTTGTGATGCTGGGAGCTGTGTTGACTGGGACAACAGCACCTGGCAGGGCATCCAGTTGGCCCACCACCGGGTGTTGTGCAACCCAGGCGGCAGGCAAAGTGGGGGACATACAGTAGATGTGCTGAGGACAGCTGGGGTAAAGTTTGGAAAGATATTGACAGTTTTTTGGATTGGAATGGCAGCAGACAGCACAAAGTCTTTATGATAAGCACAAATTACCAACAACAATCTCATCTCGTTCATTCTGAACCATCAACATTCTGTGAGAAAACTAAACAAAGGCTGCAGGATTCAATTTAAGGGAGACAAGAGAGACTCTGGGGACATCTGCTGGTACAGGGAGGACATGACATGGACAGAGATGAGAGGGATGTAGTCACACCATGTTTGTATCAATATCAGGGATTTATCAATGGTATCAATGTTTTTATGATCAACATCACTTCTGATAGTTGCTGCCCCTCATGGAAATCGGTCTTCATTCGGTGATTGTGTGCTGTGTTGTGGTGCTGCTCTTTAACGCAACAGCTCTTTGATTCGTCTGCAATCAAAACACATTTCTAATAAAAACAATACAAAATCATTTTGAAATACGATCAAATGGAATAAAAACTAGAGGGACAATCGTTAGAATTAAGACTTTAAAAAGTGTTTCATTTCCCATGATAGAAACTCATTCCCAATCCCTGGACATAAAGTGAAGAGGATACAACAGGCTGCTTCTAAGATCTAACTCTGCACAACTTCTCTTAATCCCTCACTCTCACTTAAAAACTAAATTGCCTCTGCAATATCCTCAAGTTTAGTCCTGTACTTAACTTGAGGAGGATGTTAAAATAAATTTTAAAATACATGTTTTCATCTTTTAGATCAATCTGAAGTTACCATGCTGGTTGGAATTTATCTCATCATCTTCACATGATAATATCATTTGCAAAAATTTTGTATTGCAATTTGTTCGATCCCACTGTGTTTTCTGCATACACAAACCTTTAACATGCCTTCTTTACTTTTCATATTCTTCTGGATTATCACAACCCTTTATTTGTTAACTTATAAACTTTTTATAGAATTCTACTGCTTTATATTGACTTGTATATCTCTAAACATGCGCACACACACACACACACACACACACACACACACACACACACACAAACACACACACACACAAACACAATGCAGATATTTTTTGCTGTGTGCTTTTAACAGACCCTAACAAAGACCATAAGCTGTTTCTGAAACATCACTGAGAGGCAAAAAACAAAATGACATCAAATGCAGATCATTCACAGAAAATACAAAATCTTATAATGTATTTGAAATAAACATTTACCAACAAGTAGATTTATTTTAAAGAACATAAAAGGCAGCAGCTGAAGGCAGCAGGACTCATGTCATATATACATTAAATCATGACCAAATGATACCTGGCTGCTAATAATTAACCATACATTATTGATTAATAGTAATGAAATTATTATTAATTACTAAGCCCTTTAGAGTGGTTGTTGAGAATCTAATCCTGTGCATTGTGACCTTTCTTTCCAACTTTTTTTGCAGTTTTATGTTTAGAAAGAAACACACAAAACTCTTCCAAAGACAGCAAATAGACTCATTTTTCTGTTTTGCTATTAGCTATTTTTCACAGAGCCACTGTAGAGAAGCTGTACATGACAGATCGTTCCAAATAACGCCAGGGTAAACTCTGAGATGTGCACAGTCCTCTTCACCCCACTGTGGGTCTCCACCACCATTGTCAGGTTGATCGCCTGCCCAGTACCTAGCAGGTCAGTACACAAAAGGATCATGACCCCGGTTATCTCTGGTGAAGTATTCTGACTTCAAACACTTACAAATACAATGTAAATACAATATACAAATAAATGTAACAACGGAAACAGAAGTTCAGATGAAAACTATGTCTGTATCTCCTGGATGTAGATTTTTTTGCCGTCACCTTTGACATAACATATTTAAAAGATAACATTAGTAGGCTGTAGTGGAGTTCTTTAGCCCCCATGTGACTAACAAGTAAATAGAGCATTAAGATTCACCAAGATTAAGATTTGGATCTATGCACCCAGGTTGTTTGGCTTCGCCAGTTGAATCTTACGTCAGAGTCAGTGGAGTGTCATCAATCCATTTCCAGGTTCCCTCTGTTTCCATGTCATTCAAACCAATCCAAGCTGATTTGCTGGTGAACTTTGAGAGAAACGTCTGTGCGACATAAAGAAATGCACATTATATTTGAGATATACCCACAACATGTGCAACATGCAAGTATTTGACAGAAAATATCTAAGAAAAAAACAAGCAAATTATTAAATTGTAAGGTAAAAGACTTTTAAAGAATAATACAACCTCATTTCACAATTTCAGATGTGGAATACAAAAAAAAAACAATGACACCAGTGAATATACAGTATGTACTCCCCCATTTTAGGAGTGCACAGCAATGTTTGAACGCAGCATTTTAATCGGGGAATCCTAAATGTCACCAGTTAGTGGGCATCTTCTCTAGCAGTGTTTGACCACATGTATTGTAGCCATTGCTAATAAACACATTCTCAGTTTGCTTCAAATCAGCTCTCAGCCACAAAAAACTGTCCAACCAGTAGTTATATGAGTAAAGGTAAGTGAGCCACCAACACACTAACACACACTGTTTTGAATCTTGGAAACTTCCTTCTCTGTTACACACTTTGCTCTTGACATTACTCCTTTTTGCTTTATCTGCCCACAAGACCTTTTCCCAGGTACCTCTTACTTACTTGTTGACTTGTAATAATAATGTGGCTCTAGTTGGGTGGGGGTAGCTTGAAAACTAACAGGCCAGGGGTCCCTGTTTGTGGTTGGGAACCACTTCTGTAGACTGTGAGCCAGATTTTCAGATATGTGATCTTACCTCAACATAAATATGGACATTAGTACTGCACCTCTTCTTCGTCGCTGTCTATGACCACAAGATCTGCTCCTCTGTTTCTGCACTCATCTCTGCCTTTCGCCCATGAACCAGATTCATTAGAGAGAAGATAACAGGCACCGCTGAACGTTGTCCATCCTGCAGGACACGTTATCTCTGTAACATAAAACATCCATTGTCGTTCTTTCAGTTTCCAGATGAATAAGAGCCCTGTGATTCTTTGAGAGCTGCAGCTGAACTCTGCCAGGGTGTAATGTGGACATCAGAAAGACTGTGTAGTGGTTGAGAGCAGCATCATTCTGATAAAACACATCTTTGTGTTGTTACCCAAGCAACACTCTGCTTTAATTGTTAAATTTTAATTGTTAAATAATTTAATTGTTAAATTAAAGCAGAGCAAACCAATTGCATTAAAATTGAAACATATTTCAAGAAGCTGTTATACACAGCTTTCTCTTTCATTCACATTCTTCTCAGTCATGGTTTCTTAACCAAAAATGTAATGAACGCACACTACTATGGTAACATTACTATACCACGATACTGTATTATACAGTATATACAGGGCTGCCTGTAGCTCAGTTGGTAAGGCAGGATGGAGATGTAGTAAGTCCTCAGACTCACTAGGTGGTGGTGACCTCCAGTCTATGAGTGAGGACACACAGCTGAGTAACTTAGATATGGAGTCTAAAACATGAAGTGAGAAGTGTGTCTCAGTCTGCCTATTGTGGACAAGGTACAACATTCCCGAAGTGCCACATCATCGAGGGTCTATGTATGACCCACACTTGGTCCGGCCCTCCCTTGGACCACTTTGCCTTGGGAGATCCTACTAGGGGCCGCTGAAAGACTGTTTTGTAAAAATAACCTTAGACAGACCTAAAGTTTCATAACTTATGTTTCTTTTGACAGGTTACCATTTTGATTTAGATGTATTCACACTAAATTCTGATTCACTGCACAAAAGAACTCTGACACCGTAAACCAATTTTTGACACATAATGATATCACACTACATTATTATTCTAAATTAAATTTATCAAAAGCATGGGAAACGTTCACATCCTGTTTTTTGTTATTTCTGTACAACTAAGGTCATCGTAGACAATTATTGTAGGGAGGCGACAGCTTTTCACAGATAAACCTCACCAACTTCCTCAGAGGATCAAATTCCAGAAAGGTTCCAGCCTATATATGACCTGCAAGTTACAATTTAAATATTTTGTACAGACAATATATCAGTAAAATATCTACCAGGTGCCAACATTGGGACAAATGTGCATTGTGCAACAAATTGTTTTCTGTCAAACAAACTATGTCTTTACTGAAAATCAATTTCCAATTTCCTGTTCTCAAGCACAGTGTCCCTGGGGGGTCGATCTTGGATCCATTTTGTTTTCTTTATGCATGATCTTCCTGTTGACTTTAAACTGCCTCTCCCAAAACTATATATCTGACCTCTTAGTTCCATATGAACCCGTATTAAGATCCTCTGACAGAGGCTTTTTATCTGTCCCTGAAGTGCAGCCGAAATCTTGAGCTGGCAGAGAGTTTGTAGTTAGAGCCCCAAAGCTCTGGAATGAGCTGAGGAAATCAGGTCAGTACAGTCAGTAACTTCTTTTAAATCCCTTCTTAAATCATACTGTTAGTGGAGAGCCTTCCTGGACCTTATTTGATTTTAACATTTTTCAACATCTTATTACTATGTCACAGTTTTATGTAGCTCATATTGTATTTGATCCTTTCATTTCGTATTTGTAATTTTGCTCTATGCTTATTTTAGGCACCGTTGAATGTGTCTAAAATTGCAGTGTTTTGAGCTCTCAGGGCCACCGTATGTGATGGATCAATTCACTAGAATAGATTTTAGATTATGCTGTAAAATGAAAAGTGGAGCCATAGAAGGGGGCCTGGGTCCCTCAGCAGAGGTTTCGTATCACCAATACAATATAAATGGTGAAATTACTAAAAATAAAACTACACATTAAGTTTTACTGACACAAGCATTTAAAAAAATATATAAACCACACACTCTGGAGTATCTCTGAAATTCAGGAGCATCTTCAATAAACAATATGTCCCTGTACATTTCCAACACACTGAGGCAGAAGCTCGTCCATCCTTAATACAAAACACCCAGACGTGTACAATGGAGAAACAATACAACTGCTTTACAAATCCGAAGCACTGGAGAGTCAGCTGACTCTCAGTCAGCATCCAGCTTCCTCAGAAAGACAAAGGACACTACTTTAAAGACATTCTGACCAGAAAAGACATATGGTTTGAAAGAAAAGTAAAGGAGGTCATTAAGGTCAAATTGTTAGGAACCCTGCCATAACTTAACAGAGGGGGTGGAGCACAACACCACAGCCTTCCAGTAAAGTCTTGGCATTTTTTTCCCAAGCTATTTAACAGCCGTTGAACCTTTGAAAGCTACAGGTTAGTTTAAAATACACTGACCTGCTCAGCTCGAACATCACCAGGAGTAAAAGACTTGACTTCAGTACTCCTGTGAAACCTGACCAAATACTTCTGGACTATGCATCTTGTAACTCTGCTTCACACTTCACAAGGAAAAAGGAAATGTCTGTTTACTGAGAAGAGAGGAAATGACATTAGTAACACCTTCTTTCTTGTCTTTACATGAGTGTGAAAAGTGATAATCAGATGGTGACCAAGTAGTTGTCACTGTTCACATACAGTGCACTCAACACTTTATCTGAACATAAAGTTCACAGTGAGCCACATATTTTATAACACACTGTACAGGGAAAATTCATTCATCCTCTGGGGAAAAACATTGATGTGGATAATTAATCTGATATTTGTATAATTGTACATTTTTTAATGATTCTTAAATAGCTGAAAGTAAAAACACCAGATGAATCACTGATCGGTTTGAGTATTTTTGTGATCGATATGAGGATTTTCAGATTGTATGCAGGTATTTAGCTGCTGGGATTCAGAGTAGTTTGTATCCATGCACGAGAAAAAGAAACCCAATGTTTTCCCTAAAACAACCTGAAACTCATAATATAAAGGAAAAGAAGTAAAGTGAGACTTTGCGTTTTATTTCTGATTCAACAGAATATTTAAACTAAATCAAACTAAATTAAATTAAACTAATTCAGCTTCACATGTTTTTAACCATGTAACCAGTTATTTAGCCTCTTTAAATTGGAGAAAAGTTGTCACTTATTTGGTTTTTACCTTTGTTGTAATATTTTAAACATTTTACTGACTCAAAAATCCAAAGCAAAGTCAGATTTTTACTTTTGTCAATTTTAACATTTTTCAGAAAAAAATGTGTACAAAACGATTTTATCCACGTCTGTGCAAGTTAAGATAGACGTCAGCAAACACATGCAGACATATTTTTTTTACAAACATAGAAGAATGTCACTAAAAAGTTCTGCATTTATATAAATGACAGTGTCAAAACATTTACAAATATACGATTTAATCACACAACGGTCTTATAGTAGTTTTTCACAGATCCAACGCAGAGAAGCTGTACATGACAGATCATTCCAACGGGTGTTTTCTTCATTTCTGATATGTGCACAGTCCTCGTCACCCCACCGTGAGCTTCCACCACCATTATCAGGCTGACCCTTCACCCAGTACCTAGCAGGGCGGTGAGCAAAAAGATATAATGTACCAACAAACCTCACAGAGAAAAGTACGATGATTAGGATAAGAATCTTCTGATCTTAAACTTAGTCAAATTACTACATATGATACAAACTGCTTGAGGTGACTGTATGGTTTAGTCTAACTACCCTCCGTATCAGATCATTTAAATTCAAGTAAATACAAATGAATTCTATTATTACTATATTTTAACAGTTTTCAATCAAAGTGAAGTCTTACGTCTTAATCAGTGGAGTACCATCTATCCATTTCCAGGTCCCCTCCACTTCTTTATCATTCAAACCAATCCAAGCGGGTTGCTGAGTTAATCCGGAAACAAAGGTCTGTTCAACATAGAGAAACCTTCATCATACTGCATAGAAATATGAGCGACTGGATCTATCTGAGGATACTGTTTTAACTTGGGTAAAGCAAAAGTCTAATACAAATCTTACCTGCACTTCATCACTCTCTATAACCACCAGATCTGCTCCTTTGGCTCTGCAGTCCGCTCTGCCTCTTTCCCAGGAACCAGACAGACTGGAGAGGAGGTAACAGGAACAACTAAACTTCCTCCATCCTGTAGGACATGTTTTCTCTGTAAGATATGTCCAAGGACAGAACTTCAAGAAGAGGCCAGATCTTCTATTTGAGAGGTTACAAGAGGTTTCCAGTCCATGTTCTACACATGATGTTAGTCCACATGTGTTATGCAATGCACAATGAATCCAATTAGCTCTGATCTACAACATGACAAAATGACTATCATCAATCAGCCTTAACTATATTGAAAAAGGTTGTGTAACACCTGGATTATTCTCATGATTAAAGGCTATTTGACAGGTCAGTATCAGCATCAAACATATTGGCATGTCGAATCTGACCGTTCAGTGGTTTAGAAATTATCTTACAGGTAGGATGTGTTGTTGTAGATGGACATTAGTCAGGTATTGTGACAATTTCTAATGGGATCCCTCAAGGTTCTGATTTGGCTCCTATCTTATTTTTCTATTTTTTTAAATGACACTGGGAGAAACCTGAACAGTGCAAAAATCCGCCTTTATGCAGATGACACACTCAATCACTCCCTCTCTGCTCTAGGCTGTTAATGAGCTGCCTCCCTCCCAAAAGAGATCCAATTCAAGGGACATCCTGGTAAAATAAATGAAAATTAATCATGAATTGAAAAATCATGAATTAGTATGAAAAGAGCATCACAGAGGGGCAGAATTTTACGAATTAATAATGAGTCAAGGTTTACCACCCATTGTAAAAGGCTGTGTGGGCAAGTAGTAGACAATTTAAATATGTCCATACATCCATTATCTTAATCACTTATACTTTTAAGGGTTTTCTCAGGCCAGGCATCATGCTTTTCTAAAATATTCTAGGGAGTGGTTTCAACTTAAAATGTAGCAAAGATTTGGCTATTGCAAACAACTGTTAATGTACAGTACAAAAGCATCACACAGTGATTGTGGCCACATTCCAAATATCTCTGGAATGTACCAGAATACCAGAAAAGTCAAGGTATTTTTAAACATTACATTTGTTTTAGCTTTGAAATAGATGCTAAGAAGATTTCTCATAGAATAAGTACACAAATCAATACACAATTAAAGAAAATGTGGCCATGGAAACAAGACCAACGTACTGGAAAGCACTCACTCTGTTTGGACAAACTCTGAAGCCTGTTCCGCTCTCCAGTCATTGCGATGAGGCTGGCATTCAGCTGGTCTCTCTCTGCAGTCAACAAGGAAAGTTGACCATCACTGGCCTGGAAACGTTCAGTCAGATTGGCTTTAACAGCAGAGAGCTCTGCAGCTAAACGATGTGATGAATCACGGTCTGAAATACATTTAGGATACATGTTTCTAAAACAGAAAAAGGTACACATTCATAGTAATAATAGCTAAAGTATAAAGGATGCAAAATACTTTATAGTTTTGTTCTAGGGTTAAAACCTCAGATGTTTTTGTGCTTACTATATGCAGAATGTGACATTTCTCAACCCCAAAACTGAAGTGAAACCAGATTAAAGTTGGCAAAAGGCAATCTCCTGATGCTCAAACCATTATCCCATATAAGTTTATTTACAAAACCAGTGTCTGAGAAGAATTTTGATCTTTACATTACATTTAGTCATTTAGCAGACGGTTTTATCCAAAGCGAATAACAAGTGAGTTACAAGGCAGCAAAAATCTAAGTCTGTCAGTTTTTTGAATATTGGGAGTGAGTTTGCTAAGGTTGCAGAGTTTGGTAGCTCGTTCCGCTCGTAGGATCATTGTGCTAAAAAATCTGTGGTACTTTATAAAACATTTAAAATTTGCTTTAATTAAATGAGTTTGAAAGAAGATTATCGCTGAAAGGCCACAGGGCAAATAGATAAAAGATATAGAAAAAAGTGTTTAAGAGCAAAATACTTAATGTTAATACTTCTGAAATGCAGACTCACAGTGGACAATGAGGCCGATGAGAACAGCCAGAAGACAAACACTCAACAGCCCCGAAAAGAGAACAGCTCCATGAAATTTCTTCTCTGAGCACCTGGAACCTATGAAAAGACCAATGGATTAGGAGTTTAGGTTACATTCTGTCTTTGACTTGGTGTATTTGGTTTGGTTAGGTAACACATTGTTAGGTGTTTTAGCCACTGCTCACGTCCGAAACAAATAAATTGCCACTGTTCGGTTTTGGAACACTAGTGGTTTCGCTGTTTTTGCTTGGAAATGGGAAGAGTGGGGGACCACATTGTGTTGTGCCTAGGTTCCTCTAGACCAGGGGTATAACAATACAGTCAATTATACCACAGTGAAAGCTGATGATATAAATTCAGGCAAAGCACAGTCAGTGAGCATCTGTCTGACCAAACAAACATACCCGTCTCATCTGTTGAAGTTCTCAGTTCCAAGTGTTTTTCAGGTTCGACATTCATATAAATTTCCTCCATCACAACCAAAAATGCCACGTATTTCCTAAAGGTTCAGCTCTGCAGCTCAAACTACAGCATATGTGAGTGATTCATCTCCCAACGCTTTTAATTTCCCTTTTTCATCTTCTGAGGAAGTGATGAGTTTCAGAGGTGGTGAAAATAGTTTGAACAAGAATAATCTGTTAGTGAAACTGAGTTTTTACATTTCTGTATCTGTGTAAAGGGAGTCGCACCACATTTCAATTTCACACAAAATCACGTTAGAGAAAGACTTTCATCTGTTGTTTTATACATGCATATGGTGAATTATTATTAGTAGTTTTTGTATTTAATATCTATTATGTTTTATATTAATTGTTAAATAGAGAGACATCAACCTACTGAGCCAAGGGATATGGAAACATATTTCCGCCACTGGGAGAAGAAAAAAAAAATCTTGATCCTGTATCCCAAAATAATGACATAGTTTCTCAATATTATGAGTTGCTAAGTCAAAATAATGAGATACTTTCTCAAAATAATGACTTGATAAGTCAAAGTAATGAGATACTTCCAGGAAGTACTGTGCAAATATTCCTGTCATTGGATAGTAGCTCTCAACTTGGATTGGTTTGAGTGACAGCGATGAAGAGGGGACCTGGAGATGGATCGATGGAACTAAACTGACTCTTACGTAAGACAGAAATATGCTTCACTTTGTTTAAATCTACATATATCTGGAAATAATGTGTGTTTGGTCCAATACAACTGAAACATGTGAGTTTCAGTAAAGAGCTCATAAAAGCCCTTCATAGTTTAACTAAGGAAAAAAATCGTAAATGACAGAAAGAGAATCCAACCAACCAAACCAGAGCAATTCCACTAGCAAAGAGGACTGTGCAAAAATTAAAAGTTTATATGTGGAATGACAAGCCATGTGAAATGTCTCAGCAATGTTATGTGCAGCTGTAGTCACAGGAACATCAAGCTGCTTGGCGATGGTCTTATAAACTTTACCTGTAACATGTTTGTCAGTAATTTTCTTTCAAATCTCCTGAATCAACTCTCTAAACTTTTGTCAGATTCAAGTTATTTCAGTAACTATTGAGGGTTTTTCTTTCTTTACAGTAAGGATACCAACAATTTTGTCCATGTGTGTACAAACTATATGAAAATGCTTTTACAAGGTCAGCTATGATTATGCAGTGACTTTAGCTGGCAGCGGGTATCCACCACCTCTCATTCATATATGTCACTTACAGCATATACTGTATGTAAAATATTGTGCAAATTTATTGATTCAAAAAAACTAAATGTAAATGTCTAATTATCTGAGAAAACGCATAGTTTTTTACAAAGTGGTCTTTTTACGTGAGGATTTTTGCTACTGTTCTGCCATCTGGGAGATGTGTCTGTATTGGAAGGTTTTGGTTGCCCTCAGCTCGGGCTCCCAGGCTCAGCCTTACAGCATACGGTTCAGCTCACAGTGTGCCTTAGAGTCCGCGCTCAGGCTATTTCAAAGAAGACTGAAGTTCCAACACCAGTCCATAAACCCAGTGCTTAACGGAGGAGCGCCGAGCCGCCTCCACAGTCCCTCAGGTGAGTCTCACCTTTACCTGTCTTTGAGTCGCCGTGGTGTTTTGCTCTTGACTTTGTCCTGCTCAGCCAAACAGTGTTTCTAGTGTTTCTGTACTGTTAGCTACAGCAGATAACGTTAGCCGATGCAGGCAGGTTAGCAGCTTTCAGAGGACAGAGGACATGTCTTGGAGAACTACAAGCAGAAGTCCAGGTTCCACTGAACAGCACTTTGGGATAACCATGACCTGGATCACAGAATCCCCACATTTTGTCCTTTCAGCTTATCCTGTGAGTTCAGTGTCGCCACAGCAGATCACTGTCCGCATGTTGATTTGAGGCTCAGCACATATTTGCTTTAAACCTCTCTGCTCTCTGTCATCTCATGTCATCTCCTCCCTGTGCCAGCAGATGGCCCCAGACTCGTTTACATTTAGTCATTTAGCAGACGCTTTTATCCAAAGCGACTTACAAGTGAGGTACAAGGCAGCATAAATCTAAGTCAAGGAGAAAAAAAAGCAAAGTCCTATCAGAAAAGTGTTCACAGTTCACAAGATGCAAGTGCGAGAAAGAGCAGAAAGGATTTTTATTTATTTATTTATTTATTTTTTAAAGAGATTTAAGTGCATAGGAAGATGCGAAAGAGTTCTGTTTTCAGCAGTTTTTTGAGTATTGGGAGAGAGTTTGCTGAGCGTGCAGAGTTTGGTAGCTCGTTCCACCCTGGTGGGATCATTGCGCTAAACAGTTTTGCTTGGTGTCTTCCGTGCGGTGCTGGGACCACCAGACGTCGTTTGTTGGCAGATTGCAGCGGGCGGGAAGGATTGTAGACTTGAATAAGTGAGTTGAGGTAAGCGGGAGCTGTCGAGTTAACCACCCTGTGAGCCAGAGACAGCGCTTTGAACCTGATGCGAGCAGCTACAGGAAGCCAGTGTAGAGATCTAAAGAGCGGTGTGACATGGGTCTTTTTTGGCTGATTAAAAATGAGGCGAGCTGCTGCATTTTGGATCATCTGCAAGGGTTTGATTGTGGATATCGGTAACCCCATCAACAAAGCGTTGCAGTAATCAAGACGAGATGTGACCAGCGCCTGTACAATGAGTTGGGTTGTATATTCCGTGATGTAGGGTCTGATCTTCCTGATGTTGTAGAGAGCAAATCTGCAAGCCCTAAAGAATGAGGAGATGTGGTCCTTAAAACTCAGTTGGTCGTCGATGATGTCCCCCAGATTTTTGGCCGATTTAGTGGGGACAATCACTGTAGATCCAATGTTGATGCTGATTTTGTGTTGCATCGAAGGTCTGGCCAGGAAGACAAGGACTTCGGTCGTGGAGAGGTTGAGCTGAAGGTGTCTCTCAATCATCCAGGCTGAGATGTCTGAGAGACAGGCAACAATGCACGATGAGACAGTGTGTCATCAGCGTAGCAGTGATAGGAAAGACCATGTGAGTGAATGATGGCACCTAGGGATGAAGTATAGATAGAAAAGAGGAGAGGACCAAGAACTGAGCCCTGTGGCACACCGGTAGAGAGGCTATGAGAGTGAGAAAGATGCCCCCGCCAGGATACCTTGAAGGTTCGTCCCGATAGGTAAGAACAAAGCCAGTCTAGAGCTTATACAGAGATGCCTAAGTCAGAGAGTGTGGACAAGAGGATCTGATGGTTCACAGTGTCAAAGGCTGATGATAGATCAAGTAGAATTAAGACAGATGATTGACCTGTGGCTTTTGCAGCTCGAAGATATTCCACAACAGTCAGGAGTGCCGTTTCTGTGGAGTGACCCCTCTTGAAGCCAGACTGGTTGACATCGAGGAGGTTGTTCTTGGAAAGGAAGTCTGAGAGTTGGTTGAAAACTGCTCATTCCATTGTCTTGGCCAGAAAAGGAAGGAGGGAGAGAGGTCTGTAGTTCTCCACTACAGAGGGATCAAGAGAAGGCTTCTTGAGCAGTGGGGTAATCAAGGCCTGCTTGAAAGAGGTTGGAAAAGTCCCTGTTTTGAGAGATGTGTTGATGACTTGTGTAATAGCTGGCATTAGTGCGGGTGCAACTGCTTGAAGAAGAGTGGAAGGGATTGGATCCAGAGTGCAGGTGGTCGGATGATTAGAGAGGAGGAGGGTGGATACGTCATCCTCAGTCAGAATTGCAAATAATGACAGCAATGCAGTGTTGGAAGAGGTTAGACGGATGTCATCATCTGGAGGAGAGAACTGTGAGCTGATGGCTGCCACCTTGTTGGTAAAAAAGTTGGCAAAGTTGTCAGCAGTGAGAGAGGTAGATGGCGGAGGTGAAGGTGGGTAGATGAGTGATTTGAAAGTGGAGAACAGCTTTCTGGTGTCCGAGGTGTTGCTGAGCTTCTCCTGGTAGTAATTGATCTTTGCCCTGGTGACACTGTGAGAAAAAGGTCCAAGCAGATCCTGATACTCAGCAAGGGCAGATGGAGTCTTGGATTTGCGTCACTTCCTCTCAGCACTCCTGAGCGTGGTGCGTTGTTCACGGATCCTGTCAGTGAGCCACGGATTAGAAGGTGAGAGACGAGCGGGTCTCAAAGACATGGGACAGAGACAATCCAGACATGATGAAAGTGTATTGCAAAGGCTGTCTGTGGCTGCAACTGCATCGCGGATGGAGAGGTCCTGTGTTGGGGGCAGAGTTGCGGAGACCAGCGAGGAGAATCGATCCGGGTTGAGAGACCTGAGGTTGCGCCGGAATGTTACAAGTGTGGGGGAAGAATGCGAAGGTCTAGGGATAAAGACTGTGAGTTGAATGAAGAAATGATCCGATACATGCAGAGGATAGACCAAGATGTTGTCTGTGGTGCAGTTCCGGGTGAGGATGAGGTCGAGGTTGTTGCCAGCTTTGTGGGTCGGAGGAGTGGAGACTAGACTCAGGTCAAATGTGTTTAGAAGAGCAAACACATCAGCCGCATGTGGTTTGTCCAGGTGAATGTTCAGGTCTCCCATGACGATGAGAGGAATGCCATCTTCCGGGAAGTGGGACAGCAACATGTCCAGTTCATCGCAGAAGTTCCCCAGCTTACCCGGTGGTCGATATATCACAATCACCTGGACTGCAATCGGTGCTGAGATCCTAATGGCATGATATTCCAGAGAAGACAGATTGCTGAGTGGTGCTGTTGAGGAAAACTTCCAGGTGTCATTGATGAGAAGTCCAGTCCCACCCCCCGGCCTGATGAGCGAGGAGTGAGAGAGAATGAAAAATTGGCGGAGAGTGCAGCTGGGATGGCCGTGTTCTGTGGCATGATCCAGGTTTCTGCAAGTGCAAGCAGGTGAACAGCTGAGTGTGTAGCAAAAGCTGGAATGAAGTCGGCCTTGTTCACTGCAGACTGGCAGTTCAACAGGGCAAGAGAAAAAGAGGTTGGTGACAAAGTGGTCTGGGTGAGAGTGCGCAGGTGAGAAACATGTTGTTCCCTAGTAGGAAACCATGTCCTGCATCTGCGGAGGAGAACAGGGATCTGCTGAAAACACATAGTATAACAAAGAAAAGGCTTTCCGGGGTAGAAAGGGTTAATGTGAAGCAAAGTAGAGAAACAGAAGTAGAAGAAGTTTGAAATAAACTACCTAGTGTCCTCGCTCGGTGGACTCACGCAGGTAGACTCGCTTGTCTTTACACCGTCAGTCCACTCGCGCAGATTCAAGATTCAAAGTGTTTATTGTCATATGCACAGATAGAACGCATGTTTCCCTGTACAATGAAATTCTTACTTTGCCCTCCACTCTGAATGTCACACAGTAAGTAAAATGAGAATTTACAAAAAATAGAAATAAAATAAAATACAAATAAAAAAAATAATAATAATAAAAATAAGAGCAAACAAATAAGAGCAATAAGGCAATAAAGTGAGGTAGTGCAGTTCTGAGTAAGGCAATAAAGTGAGGTAGTGCCGTTCTCAGTGCGGTAGTGCAATTCTGAAAAAAACAATTTGTGTGCAAATACAAAATGTGATTCGTGAGCAGTTGTGTCCATGTAAACAGTTGTGTCTGTGTAACAGTTATGTTATGTTATGTTATGTTATGTTCATGGTTGCAAACTCCTGTCAGCTGTTTAGGAGTCTGATGGCAGAGGGGAAGAAAGAGTTCTTCAGTCTTGAGGTCCTGCATTTCACACTTCTGTACCTCCGTCCTGAGGGTAGAAGTGTGAACAGTCCGTGCTGGGGGTGGGAGGGGTCTTTGAGGATGGACGCAGCTCTCCTGTGGACTCTGCGGTGGTAGATGCTCTGCAGGGAGGGCAGTGGAGTCCTGGTGATCTTCTGCGCAGTCTTCACCACTCTCTGCAGGTAGACTCGCTTGTCTTTACACCGTCCCTCTTCACACAAGGAGGGCTGAACAAGGGCTGACGCTCCAGCCCAACAGGTGCCTTATATATGGTCTTAATTGGCTACAGCCAAAACCGCCCCCTCGTTGAAACCAACCTAACTTGTGTGACTTTGTTAGGTCAAACAAATTTCAAACAGTACTTACTAGTTGAGTATATCTCCTGTCCTAGTTTGGTGCTTGACTCTCCTCCCCTCTGACGACCTTTGTTCTCCTCCCACACGCTAACCTGCATCTTATCAGTACAATCACCCAGAACACAGAGGCTGGCAACAAACACTCATATCTACTCACCCCTTTGCATCTGCTGCTGCATGTGTATGAGTTTTGTGGTTTGCTTAACCTTTCAAACTGTGCATCAACCATTATGAGACATTACTATGTGTTGTTATTCCCTTTTTATACCTCAGCTCAGAGACTCTTCCTATGCAAAGTGCTGCCCACATCCTGTCACTGAGAACCATCTCAGGTGGCCCCATCAGAAACCTTGAACTCTAGACTGCTAAAATGTAAAAATTCCTCTGTGATTAAAAACCTGCAGGTACCAGAGGACACTTACAAATACATGAAGGTGAAAATTTAACTCAATTACGCAAATAACACATGCTCCAGCTTTGAACCTGAGTTACCGAACTGGCTATAAGCAAAACATACATGAATGCAAAGAGATGAAAAACAAGAGACAAGACACATGAAAACCAAAAATATGTAAAAATGTAAACGGTTGTAACAAGTTATGTGACGTATTTTCTGTGATGATCAGTGAATTTAAGCAAAACCACAACATTTTGGCAACACCTAACCATGTTTACGTAGGGCCTAACCTAACCCGGATCTTTAGCCAGAATAGCAGGGTGCTTGGATTCCTCAGGAATGATTTTTCTGTTGGAAGAAAAAGCTTTTATGATGATACCACAAACCCTCTGAAGGAGAATGTCAAATTATGTTTAATATGAATGAAACTGAACTTACTTTTTCCCCCATGGATAATTTTCTGATCTGCATGTAATAAGAGACAGAACTAATGATTGTAGTTTGGTCAAGAACTGCTCACTATAAAATTATAAACTATAAAATCTCAATATTAAAAATAACTACTTTACCCAATCATTTCACTTAGAAAAGTCATTATGGCTTTCATACGTTCTTCTTGATGGCCTAAAGATCTCCCAGCTGCAGCTGCTGATGTCATGTAGTGTGCTAAACCAAATACAACTATATCATTTGAAGTTATTCCCAGATTCTTTGTCAAACTGAAAGTGTGCAGTGTGTGGGAAGGAACTGAGTTCAACCAAAATCTTTATCATGGTTACCATATTTATATTTTTATAAGAAAGAGAAATGCAATAAAAATTACTACTGGGAGACTAGTCAGGATGGAGGGAAAGATGAATGCAGTAATGTACAGAGACATACTTGATGAAAACCTGTTACATAGCGCTCTGGACCTCAGACTGGGATGACGGTTCATCTTTCTACATGACAACGACCCTAAGAGCACAACCAAGATAACAAAGGAGTAGCTACTCTCTCTGTGAATGTCCCTGAGTGGCTCAGCCAGAGCCCAGACCTGAACCTGATTGAACGTCTCTGGAGAGATCTGAAAACGGCTGTGCACCTTTGCTCCTCATCCAACCTGATGGAGCCTGAGAGGTACTGCAAAGAAGAATGGGAGAAACTGCCCAAAATAGGTGTGTCAAGCTTGTAGCATCATACTCAAAGAGGCTTGAGGCTGTAATTGGTGTTAAAGGTGCTTCAACAAAGTATTAAGCGAATGAGGTGAATATTAATGTACATGTTTTTTTTTCTTAATAAATTTGCAAAGATTTTAAAC
Source organism: Channa argus (assembly GCF_033026475.1). Lineage (NCBI taxonomy): Eukaryota > Metazoa > Chordata > Actinopteri > Anabantiformes > Channidae > Channa > Channa argus. The sequence continues at coordinate 6,581,166 of NC_090205.1, forward strand.
AAATCTTTCACGTTGTCATTATGGGTTATTGTTTGTAGAACTTTGAGGAAAATAATGAATTTGATCCATTTTGAAATAAGGCTGTAACAAAATGTGGAAAGTTAAGGGCTGGGAATAGTTTCCTTGTGCTACTTACTATGCTGCATACATCAGTAAACACCACTACAGGTTATTTAGGGCAGTCACGAGCGAAAATGTGAAGCACCTGAGCACAATAAGTTCTATGTACGTTTATCATTATCACGTTGAAACTGTCTTTTTTTTTCTCAAAATTTGACAGTTCTGCATTACCGTTGATGGCTCTCTGCGCTCCAGTGACTTTTTTGGCGCCCACCTTTAAATAGGGGGCAGTGGCAGTGATTTGTATTGGCTGATGAGTTGTGGGTAGGAAGGAGGAAGCAAATGTAATTAAAGAACTGGTTCTAAAGTTGCCCCACAATGGTGGTTTAAGTAGCTTGATACAAAACAGGTGCTGTGTTCTACTTGTTTCAGCTTGTGTAAATCTACCATAACTAGCAGAAGTTAGCTTAGCGTTACTCAGCCTACCTGTTGTCTGCAAGGAATGCTAACTGTGGCTAGTGCCTCCAGACATAACTAATAAAGTTCCTATAATGTTAGAAATTATGTTTCACAGCCACCAGGAGCCTGTACATGGCAACAAATCCAAAAGAGCAAGATTAAACATGAAAAATGTATGTTCAGAAACACATGGCAAATACATGTTAAGGCTAACTTAGATAATGCTGTCAAAGGCAGATGGTGGGGAAAGACCAGCTGAGTGCAGCCGTCTTTACTCTGACCAGACGAGGACTGAAATGCACAGTTTAGAAGTTTGGCAGAATTCGTCAGCATTGTGGAGATGATTTATTTTGAATTCAAAGTAATAGTCTCTGGAGCAGACTTTAACTAAAGTGTGTCTGTTGTAGGTGCATCCTTCCAGTTTCCTGCCAGTGAACCTGCTGCTAACAGCTAAACTGAAGTGAATGCTGTAAACCACAGTGTAGATATTGTTACGTATGTCTGAGGCATCACAACTTTTAAAAACTCAAAGACGAGTCTTGTGATACTCACATAACTGCCCACTTCTCTGTCAGATGTGACAGTGATTACAACTACAATGTTTCTGTAACACTAAGCCAAACTGTTTCTCCATTTGTTTGATTTGAATCCAACTCAGTCATTGTTAATTAAATGTGTAGTAAGTCAATGTCACATCAACTCCCTGTATTTTATTGTAATTGCAATTGAACTTTATTCATTCAGTATGTGTTTATGATGCATCACCACCAGTTAACATAAGCAAATAAATCTTAATTAAGTTTACATACATTAGTCCACATTAAGTGTCTTTGATTGAATATTGATGTTAGATTTTGGTATTAAATTTGTCGTTGCCACATGAATCCTAGTCTGTTAGAGGGAGGCTTCAAACAATGAACAGTTTAGTCAACTGAGTTACTGTATTTTATTATATGTATATGGACGTTGTTAAAATGGCACTTTACTATGTTCATACTAGGCTCATACAGTATCACTACATTTGGATAAAAGGATATTAAATGAAAGCAATATAGTTATATTGGCACATATGTGTTTATCACTGCATATAGCAACAATGTGACTGACTATGTTAACATAACAGTAAACACGATTTAACAATGTAATAGTATCACTTTTATTTTGTTCACCCCGTTGGTGTCAATAAAGCTAAATAACAGAAATCCAAAATCACTGAATCAAAAAATCATAAAGGAGTAAACTCCATCATAAAGGAGGATTTATTGGAGTTGTGTTGGACTGAGTTAGTGTAGCTGATACACTCACAACTGAGTAAGAAAGAAATGTAGTGGAGTAAAAAGTTTAATATTTCCCTCTGACATCCAGGTGATTTAGCCAACTATAGACCAATATCAAATCTCCCGTTTATTTCTAAAATCCTGGAAAAAGTAGTTGCAAAACAATTATGTGATCACCTTTACAGGAATAATTTGTATGAAGACTTTCAGTCAGGATTCAGAGCTCATCACAGTACAGAAACAGCACTGGTAAAAGTCTCCAATGATCTTCTCCTGGCTTCAGATAATGGACTTGTGTCTGTACTCGTCTTACTAGACCTTAGTGCCGCATTTGACACCATTGACCACAACATTTTATTACAGAGACTAGAACATAGATTTGGGATTAAAGGAACCACATTACATTGGTTTAAATCTTATCTGTCAGACAGATTCCAACTTGTTCATGTTAATGATGACTCTTCTTTATGCACCAAAGTTAGCTATGGAGTTCCACAGGGCTCTGTGTTAGGACCAATACTTTTTAATCTGTACATGTCACCTTTAGGCAAAATTATTAGGAAACATTCCATAAACTTCCACTGCTATGCAGATGATACCCAGCTCTATTTATCTGTGAAACCAGAAGATACTAACCAATTAGTCAAACTTGAAGCATGTCTAAAAGACATAAAGACCTGGATGTCCTACAACTTCCTACTTCTAAATTCAGACAAAACTGAAATCATCCTCTTTGGGCCTAAAAACATGAGAAATATGCTGTCTAACAATATAGTTACTTTAGATGACATAACTTTGGCCTCCAGTACTGCGGTGAGGAACCTTGGAGTTATTTTTGACCAGGATTTGGCATTTACGTCACATATAAGACAAATCTCTAGAACAGCCTTCTTCCACCTACGGAACATTGCTAAAATTAGAAGCATCCTGTCTCAAAGTGATGCCGAAAAACTGGTCCATGCATTTGTTACTTCTAGGTTGGACTACTGTAATTCCCTACTTCTGGGGTGTCCTAATAACTCCCTAAAAAGCCTTCAATTAATCCAAAATGCTGCAGCAAGAGTGCTGACTGGATTAGGAAAGAGAGATCATATTTCACCTTCACTAGCTTCTCTTCATTGGCTTCCCATAAAATCTAGAATAGAGTTCAAAACCCTCCTCCTTCCATACAAAGCTCTTAATGGTCAAGCTCCATCATATTTAAAAGATCTCATAGTTCTGTATCGCCCGATTAGACCACTTCGATCCCAAAATACAGGCCTACTTGTGGTTCCCAGAGTTTGCAAAAGTAGAATGGGAGGCAGAGCCTTTAGCTATCAAGCTCCTCTCCTGTGGAACCAGCTTCCAATCCAAATTCGGGGAGCAGACACCCTCTCTACTTTTAAGACTAGGCTTAAAACCTTCCTTTTTGATAAAGCTTATAGTTAAACTGCTCACTCAACCTGAACTAGCTTTTCTCTATACATTTACTTGTCACTACTGTATACCATTAATTCTATATCCTACAACCTGCACGATGCTTTGTTGTTGCTTTTTTGTTGTTTTGTTGTTGCTTTTCTTGTTGTTTTGTTGTTGCTTTTTGGTTGTTTTGTTGTTGCTTTTCGTTGTTGCTTTTCGTTGCTCTTTTCTTTTCTTTCTCCACTTTCCACTCACCCCAACCGGTCAAGGCAGATGGCCGCCCACCCTGAGCCTGGTTCTGCTGGAGGTTTCTTCCGTTAAAGGGAGTTTTTCCTCTCCACTGTTGCCTAGGGCTTGCTCAAGGGGGATTTGTTGGGTTGCTTCTACATACTTGTGTAGTCTGGACTTTATTCTGTAAAGTGCCTTGAGATGACTTTGTTGTAAATTGGTGCTATATAAATAAAGTTGAATTGAATTGAATCTACTGAAGTAGTACAAGCACAAGTATTTCAAAATTGTACATGTACTTGTCTTTTAAAATACCTCAGCTAAACACTTACTCTACAACACAATCATCAAAACGCCAAACTAGGGAATGTTTTCTGTAATGTTCATGCTTTTATAGAATCAAAATCATACAAAATATTACTGTACCTTCATGACTCATTTAGTAATAGTATTCAAATTGTACTCATTTATCAGTTGAGAGAGGAAGCTGTGAGAAGTTATTTTCTGGTGGCAGAGGTCGGCGTATCTTTCTCTGGTCATCCACTCCTCCTGGTTCATGACCTTGGACCCCTTCCCACATTGTGCTGTGACTGGTTTGGTTTCGTATTCACAGACAGTGTGTGCTGCCAGTTTCTAGTGTTTATACAATTTCTGCTGAGTCCTTAGGTATTAGACCAGGGTAGTTCAGAACGACAATCCAAATATCTTTATCCATAAAACTACAATAATACAGTTAAATATCAATAATACAGAACAACACAGATTCCATTTTAAACACAGAATCCAAATCCAATTGTCCAGAAAACAGAGAGCCAGAGGCAGAGCTCAGAATCCACAGTATCTGTAATAGTCAGGGATTCAGAGGATCAGACAGTCAAGCAAAAACTCACTTAAGACTGCTTAAGACCTCACTCACCGAGGTCTTAAGCAGAGAAGGCAGATTAGCAGGCAGATTACAGATTATTAGCTGATTCCACTGTTCAATGGTTATGTGGTCACAGTGTCAAAAACTCCAGTCTCATCAGTTCACCTTATATCATATATGAACATACTCAGTACCGAGCTAAGGCAACAAGTAATTAATGAAGAATTCAACAAGCTAAAAGCAACAGCACCACTCTGCAGGAAGTTACCATGTGTTCTGCAGTCGATACAGATTAAAATGTTTAGATAAGAATTTTATATAATCACACCCATGTCTTTGTGTGTGTGCATGTGTGTGTGTCTGTGGGTTGCTTGTTTCTTTGGTTGATTTCCTGTTAACAACTGATGTGATGAATGATGGCTAATTAACACACAAACTATATGTTGATGTGATTTCCTGTAAAATTTCAAAAGAACAGAAGTTTCCTCATTTACACGTAGCATCACTTCTGCTGCAGAGCTGATCTTCCATTATTAAGTTGCCATTTAGTTTCTTCCAGACATGGAGGAGATGAATGTAAATGCTGAACATGACAAGTTTGTTGATTCAAAAATGTCACAAACAGGTAATTTAATATTATACAGACACTGAAAGACTGAATTATCATTATTACTGTTGTATCATATTCACTGGTCTTTTCACTGTTCAGGTCCCAGGAGCTCAGACGGAAGATTTTATAGAGCTGTTGCTCTCTGTTTGGGGCTGCTGAGTGTTTTCCTGCTGGTTGGACTCGCCCTCGGTCTCCATTGTGAGTCTGGTTCACTGTTAGATTTGAGCTGTTTTCTCGTCTTATACTGCTTTTGTGCTTTTAAATTTAAATTGTTTTATATTATTATATTATTTTATATTATTTTTATGTTAAGAAATGAAAAACGTTTAACAATATCCCATGAAAAACTTGATATAATTTTATGCTGCACTTTAAACATGTGGTTTTGCTTTACAGTAACTGAAAACAAAAATTGAGAAATGATGATATTTGTTATGTAAAAAATAAAAATAATGTGAACTGTGAATTGTTTTATCTGTTTAAGACCATAATTTAGATCGAGGTTCAGCTACAGATTTTTCCGTTATGAAAGACAACCTGACCCAGCTTCTCCTAGCCAGTGATAACAAACTGTCTTCCCTGGCTGCAGAGAGAGGCCAGCTGGATGACAGGCTGTCTTCTCTAACTGCAAAGAAGGACCAGCTAGATGCCCAAATATCTAACGTAACTAAAGAAAAGGATCAGCTAAAATCCAGACTCATTGAAATGACTAAAGACCGAGACCGACTTGAGAATTTGACCAGTGAGTGTGGACAGTAAGGGACAAGGCACATGACAGTTTATTTGCTGTAAAGCACTTTGGAGCTTTAAAACTCCTGGTATTTTTTAAAGCTCTATATAAATAAAGATTGAATTCAACTGTATTTTCCATATTAGATTCAAGTCCATTTAGACAAACTTATGTTTGCACAAACAATGTTTGCGCATGTTTTACCTCACACTGTCTTTCTTTGGCAACAGATGGAGTTTGTCTTGACTTACTTCTATTGTCTATTGTCTTATGTTACAGGGAAAACTTGTCCTGCAGGATGGACAAAGTTCAACTGTTCCTTTTATTTTCTCTCCACTGAGTCTGGTTCGTGGACAAAGGCCAGAGAGGACTGCCAGAATAAAGGAGCAGATCTGGTGATCATAAACAGTGCAGAAGAACAGGTACAGCATGTGTGTGTGTCCATGTGTGTGTGGCTGAATAAGGAATGAGGACTGATTAAAGGACATAAAAGGCCATTTCTGCAGAACCACCTACAAGCACGTTAGCACGACTAAGACTAGTGGGAAATGGGTAATTTAAAGTTGACATTGTCTTTGTAGGGAGGAGGTCAGAATGAGTTCCCCCCATGATCTTTACCACTCTGGTTTCCTCCTCCCATGTTTGCTTAACTGGTGACTCTAAATTTCCTGTAGGTGTGAATATGAGTGTGAATGCTTGTCTGTCTGTGTCTCTCACTGTGTTGGACCAGAGACAGACTGGAGACCTGTCCAGGGTGGACCTTGTCTCTTACCCATTGATAGCTGGGATAGGCTCCAGCCCCTGTGACCCTAAACAGGATAAGCTTACAGAAAATGGATGGATGATATTTCCCTACAGTTACTGTCTTATTTTTGTGCCTGAATCTAAGTATAGTCAAAAGGTTTCAGTTCTAGCTTCTAAGTTGTTGTTCTTAGCAATAAGCCAATTTAATAATTGGAATTTTATATTAGGAAGATATTTTAGCATTTGATTGTTCTCTGAATCCATCATAACATAAATGGAATAACTCCAACTTTTTAGCTTATGTGGTTGTTGTGGATCTCAATTTGTTATCTGTTACATTTACACTAGTTTATATTTTAAAAGTGTGTGTAATCTGTCTCTGCCCTAACACACATGTGAAGGTGTAATGTGGTTAAAACTAGAACATAAAAACTGTGGAATTCTGTCTCTGTATTGAACAGGAATTTCTCTCTGGATTCACCAAGGAGTCAGCATGGATCGGTTTAACTGACATAGCTGAAGAGGGAACCTGGAAATGGGTCGATGGATCTCTACAGACTTTTAAGTAAGACAGAAATGTGCTTCACCTTCTTTAAATCCCAAAATCTCTGTAAATGTATGTTTGGACCAACACAACTGAAACAAAGAGGTTTCTAGAAAGAGCTCATAAAGGCCTTCGTGGTTTTACTGAGGAACAAAAATGACAGAAATTGAAGCCAACAACCTTTTCACACTGTTTGACCTGCACAGTGTCAGAGTTAGGATTTGGCTCTGAACACCACTGACTGGAGACTCTCAGAGCTGCTAGAATGACTGCTGACACACTTCCTGTCTGTTTCAGTACTGTTGGCTCTGACTGCACCACTGCTGTCATAACATTTAATAAGTTATCAGCATAGAGACCATCAAGAGTCTTTTTATGTCAGATATTCACAATTTCACGATTGTTTTTTTGTTCATTGACTTGTTAGATACTGGGATGTGAAGCAGCCCAATGATCGTAATGGAGAAGACTGTGCAGAAATTGATCCTCAAACAGGTCACAAGTGGAATGACCTGCCATGTGGACATTCTATGAAATGGATCTGTGAGAAAAACGTGTAACACTGGTAAATGTTTTGACATCATACATATGGAAATGTTTCATATAAAACATGAATATGCCTGTGTGTTTTTGTGTGGATGGATGCTGTGGATGGATGCACAGCTGCCTGCACTTGCTGCTGATTAGTATGAACCTTTTTAATCCTGCCTCAAAGTGCACTCTGTGTCTGTGCGTCTTTCTCCTCCCTGCTCTAGAGTCCAGATCATCAGTTTACACATCAGTTGATGTTCTGTCAGCTCTGATTGTCCGGCCCATCTGGTTTATCCTTTTTCCTCTGCAGTACTCAGACCTGATCTGTTTACCCTCTGGTGTGCTCTGACTTGTTTAGTTGACTTTCATATAGTACTGGACCCCTGAGTTTGTCAGCTTTATCCCTCATACTCTGAGGCCTTTTGTTGTATTTTGTATTAATATTTATCTCTGTGAGGCGCATTTAGTTTGAGCAACCAGCTTTTGTTTTCTCCCTGTACTTGTCTGCCTCCTGATCATCTTAATTAATCTTAATTTACTTCCTTACATGAGTGTGTGTGTGTGTGTGTGACAGAGAGTTGATTCTGCTTTTGGGTCGAGGTCTGACTTACAGTAAAATGTCTTGTCCCTGTGCACCACCTGTTTCATTTATATACAAACATATTCTCTGTTGAAAAATCATCTCATGCAAATTAAAAACTCCATGAGAACAACACTTCTAATTTTGTGATTTCTTCCACATTGATGATATTCTGAATACACTTTGAACCACTGATCAAACAACGTTGAGTGTGTTTAGATGGACCTGGCTACAGTCGGCTTTCTCACAATAGGTGATTTCTTGAATGTCATGTAAATGGAAAGGTTGGTTTCTGAAATCAGGGTTAGGGTATTAGGGAAACATATAGTCTCTAGGTAGATTTCTTTTGGAGAATGTAAATTTTTTTGAGCAATAGATAGTTATATTGGCACATATGTGTTTATCACTGCATATAGCAACAATGTGACTGACTATGTTAACATAACAGTAAACACGATTTAACAATGTAATAGTATCACTTTTATTTTGTTCACCCCGTTGGTGTCAATAAAGCTAAATAACAGAAATCCAAAATCACTGAATCAAAAACTCATAAAGGAGTAAACTCCATCATAAAGGAGGATTTCTTGGAGTTGTGTTGGACTGAGTTAGTGTAGCTGATACACTCACAACTGAGTAAGACAGAAATGTAGTGGAGTAAAAAGTGTAATATTTCCCTCTGACATCTACTGAAGTAGTACAAGCACAAGTATTTCAAAATTGTACATGTAATTGTCTTGACTCAGCTAAACACTTACTCTACAACACAATCATCAAAACGCCAAACTAGGGAATGTTTTCTGTAATGTTCATTTTAGTTCTTCAGAACTGAATAATCTGACCACTGAGGTTGTTCTGGAGGGAACTTGTGGAACCTCATCTCAGAACGACGTCAAATGATTTGCCACCCATGTGCAGATTTAAGACAGAGAGAAGGAGAGAAAAAAGTAAATAGACTGTAAATCTACATAAATGAATAAAGGTGCTTTTATAGAATCAAAATCATACAAAATATTACTGTACCTTCATGACTCATTTAGTAATAGTATTTAAATTGTACTCATTTATCAGTTGAGAGAGGAAGTTGTGAGAAGTTATTTTCTGGTGGCAGAGGTCGGCGTATCTTTCTCTGGTCATCCACTCGTCCTGGTTCATGACCTTGGACCCCTTCCCACATTGTGCTTTGACTGGTTTGGTTTCGTATTCACAGACCGTGTGTGTCGTCAGTTTCTAGTGTTTATACAATTTCTGCTGAGTCCTTAGGTATTAGACCAGGGTAGTTCAGAACCACAATCCAAATATCTTGATCCATAAAACTACAATAATACAGTTAAATATCAATAATACAGAACAACACAGATTCCATTTTAAACAAAGAATCCAAATCCAATTGTCCAGAAAACAGAGAGCCAGAGGCAGAGCTCAGAATCCACAGTATCTGTAATAGTCAGGGATTCAGAGGATCAGACAGTCAAGCAAAAACTCACATTACCGAGGTCTTAAGCAGAGAAGGCAGATTAGCAGGCAGATTACAGATTATTAGCTGATTCCACTGTTCAATGGTTATGTGGTCAGTGTCAAAATCTCGGTTAAAGACTGACACAATGTGTTCTGCAGTCGATACAGATTAAAATGTTTAGATAAGAATTTTATATAATCACACCCATGTATTTGTGTGTGTATATGTGTGTGTGTCTGTGGGTTGCTTGTTTCTTTGGTTGATTTCCTGCTAACAACTGATGTGATGAATGATGGCTAATTAACACACAAACTATATGTTGATGTGATTTCCTGTAAAATTTCAAAACAACACAAGTTTCCTCATTTACACTGTTTGACCTGCACAGTGTCAGTTAGCATTTGGCTCTGAACACCACTGACTGGAGACTCTCAGAGCTGCTAGAATGACTGCTGACACACTTCCTGTCTGTTTCAGTACTGTTGGCTCTGACTGCACCACTGCTGTCATAACATTTAATAAGTTATCAGCATAGAGACCATCAAGAGTCTTTTTATGTCAGATATTCACAGTTTCAGGATTGTTTTTTTTTGTTTATTGACTTGTTCGATACTGGGATGTGAAGCAGCCCGATAATCATCTTAAATATTCGACTGATGGAGAAGACTGTGCAGAAATTAATGTTCGAAAAAGTCACAAGTGGAATGACGTGCCATGTGAACGGTCTCTGCAATGGATCTGTGAGAAAAAAGTGTAACACTGGTAAATGTTTTGACATCATACATATGGAAATGTTTCATATAAAACATGAATGTTTTCTGTCAAGGCCTGTGTGTTTTTGTGCTTTGCTTATTATTGTTGTAACTCTGTCTCCCTCTGTAGGCGGCTGCTCTTCCTCCCTGTCATTGTCTCACCCTGGACTGATGCTGTGGATGGATGCACAGCTGCCTGCACTTGCTGCTGATTAGTATGAACCTTTTTAATCCTGCCTCAAAGTGCACTCTGTGTCTGTGCGTCTTTGGAATTGTCCTGCTTGCTCCAGAGTCCAGATCCTCAGTCTCCACTTCAGTTGATGTTCTGTTCTTTCTACTTTATATGGAAGTAGAAAAGTAGCAGTATTTGTATGTGTACAGGGATTTGTGTGTCTGTACTGTCATGGCAAAAATGACAATATCTGGACTTAAACACCTCAAGTGTAATTAGTAAAGAAGCTTCAACATCCAGGACGTCTTTTAGGGTTTTATTATCTTGCAAGAGAAAAGTACATCGACAGTATCAATTCTCCATCCTATGCAGTTCTAAACTTCATACATCACACATTAGAACCTTTTTAGAACCTTCTGTTGCTGGGCAGAACATTCTCCACCCTCAGGCTCTGGCCCCCAGCCCCTTTCTCCTTTTATGGAAACCTTTTCCCTTTCCAGCACTTCACATTTACATTTACATTTAGTCATTTAGCAGACACTTTTATCCAAAGTGACTTACAAGTGAGGTACAAGGCAGCAAGAATCTAAGTCAAGGAGAAAACATCAAAGCAAAGTCCTATCAGAAAAGTGTTCACAGTTCACGAGATGCAAGTGAGAGAGAGAGCAGAAAGGAATTTTTTATTTTTATTTTTTAAGAGATTTAAGTGTATAAGAAGATGCGGAAGAGTTCTGTTTTCAGCAGTTTTTTGAATATTGGGAGAGAGTCTGCTGAGCGTGCAGAGTTTGGTAGCTCGTTCCACCATCGTGGGATCATTGCGCTAAACAGCTGCTGCATTTTGGATCATCTGCAAGGGTTTGATTGTGGATACTGGTAACCCTATCAACAAAGCGTTGCAGTAATCAAGACGAGATGTGACCAGCGCCTGTACAATGACTTGGGTTGTATATTCCGTGATGTAGGGTCTGATCTTCCTGATGTTGTAGAGAGCAAATCTGCAAGCCCTAGAGACTGAGGAGATGTGGTCCTTAAAGCTCAGTTGGTCGTCGATGATGACCCCCAGATTTTTGGCCGATTTAGTGGGGAAAATCACTGTAGATCCAATGTTGATGCTGATGTTGTGTTGCATCGAAGGTCTGGCTGGGAAGACAAGGACTTCGGTCTTGGAGAGGTTGAGCTGAAGGTGTCTCTCACTCATCCAGGCTTAGATGTCTGAGAGACAGGCAGAAATGAGCGATGAGACAGTGGAGTCGTCCGGTGGAAAGGACAGGAAGAGCTGTGTGTCATCAGCGTAGCAGTGATAGGAAAGACCATGTGAGTGAATGATGGCACCCAGGGATGAAGTATAGATAGAAAAGAGGAGAGGACCAAGAACTGAGCCCTGTGGCACACCGGTAGAGAGGCTATGAGAGTGAGAAAGATGCCCCCGCCAGGATACCTTGAAGGTTCGTCCTGATTGGTAAGAACAAAGCCAGTCTAGAGCTGATCCAGAGATGCCCAAGTCAGAGAGTGTGGACAAGAGGATCTGATGGTTCACAGGGTCAAAGGCTGATGATAGATCAAGTAGAATTAAGACAGATGATTGACCTGTGGCTTTTGCAGCTCGAAGATATTCCACAACAGTCAGGAGTGCCGTTTGTGTGGAGTGACCCCTCTTGAAGCCAGACTGGTTGACATCGAGGAGGTTGTTCTTGGAAAGGAAGTCTGAGAGTTGGTTGAAGACTGCTCGTTCCATAGTCTTGGCCAGAAAAGGAAGGAGGGAGACAGGTCTGTAGTTCTCCACTACAGAGGGATCAAGAGAAGGCTTCTTGAGCAGTGGGGTAATCAAGGCCTGCTCGAAAGAAGTTGGAAAAGATGTGTTGATGACTTGTGTAATAGCTGGCATTAGTGCGGGTGCAACTGCTTGAAGAGTGGAAGGGATTGGATCCAGAGTGCAGGTGGTCGGATGATTGGAGAGGAGGAGGGTGGATACGTCATTCTCGGTCAGAATTGCAAATGATGAGAGCAATGCAGTATTGGAAGAGGTTAGACGGATGTCATCATCTGGAGGAGAGAACTGTGAGCTGCCACTTTGTTGGTAAAAAAGTCGACAAAGTCGTCAGCAGTGAGAGAGGTAGATGGCGGAGGTGAAGGTGGGTAGATGAGTGATTTGAAAGTGGAGAACAGCTTTCTGGTGTCCAAGGTGTTGCTGAGCTTCTCCTGGTAGTAATTGATCTTTGCCCTGGTGACACTGTGAGAAAAAGGTCCAAGCAGATTCTGATACTCAGCAAGGGCAGATGGAGACTTGGATTTGCGTCACTTCCTCTCAGCACTCCTGAGCGTGGTGTGTTGTTCACGGATCCCGTCAGTGAGCCACGAATTAGAAGGTGAGAAACGAGCGGGTCTCAAAGACATGGGACAGAGACAATCCAGACATGATGAAAGTGTATTGCAAAGGCTGTCTGTGGCTGCATCTGCATCGCGGATGGAGAGGTCCTGTGTTGGGGGCAGAGTTGCGGAGACCAGCGAGGAAAATCGATCCGGGTTGAGAGACCTGAGGTTGCGTCGGAATGTTACAAGTGTGGGGGAAGAATGCGAAGGTCTAGGGATAAAGACTGTGAGTTGAATGAAGAAATGATCCGATACATGCAGAGGATAGACCAAGATGTTGTCTGTGGTGCAGTTCCGGGTGAGGATGAGGTCGAGGTTGTTGCCAGTTTGTGGGTCGGAGGAGTGGAGACCAGACTCAGGTCAAATGTGTTTAGAAGAGCAAACACATCAGCCGCATGTAGTTTGTCCAGGTGAATGCTCAGGTCTCCCATGACAATGAGAGGAGTGCCATTGATAAGCCGCTGTTTGCATGAAGTGACTCTGGGTCACTGCAGTGTGGGATGGTCTGCTGTTAGACAGTAACTGACCTTGGAGCAGTTGTGCAAACACTTCGACACAAAACATGTATATGAGACAAAGTTTGAACAACATTTCAAAAGTACAGTGAGTACAAGTTGCCATTATAACTAGGTAAGATGCTAAGAGTAAAATGCAATCATTTATTACATACTTGATTTTCCATCACAATTCCCTCCTTTTGATTACATTTTAATCATAAGACACAACAGAAGTCATCAGATGTACAAATTCATAAAGATTCCATATACATCCTCTCAATGTTGTATTGGAAATTCAGGCACTGTTTTTGTGTGACTTGTTTTTTTTTTTTTTAATAAATGTATTAAGCTTTGGTTTGTGGATGCAGATTGCACCAAAATGTTTAATGGAAGTGATTTGTGTCCTGTGTGTAGTCGGTTCCTTCATGGGAAAGCTGATGCAGAAACTTGCTCACCCTGACATCGTCATCATGGAGGACGAATTACTGAGGCTGCGCACAACTGCACCTTATAAACTGGTGATAACCAACCAGGATACAACCAGCAACAGGTTAGACAGTATAGTACAGTACAGCCTGTAACTTGTCCAGTCACACACTTTAATGGTTTTGCCTGTGTGGTTTATCATATTTAACATGAAAGGAGATGAAAGCACTGGCTTTAGGCTCTTTTATTGAATTCACATTCACACTGGTTCATACACACAGCTAATGCTGCCAGGGAGTTTGTTACGGCCCACCAGGGATGTGAGAAGTGTACTGGTGCCCATTTTTAAGAACAAGGGAGATGTGCAGAGCTGTGGCAACTACAGAGGAATAAAGCTGATGAGCCACACAATGAAGTTGTGGGAAAGAGTAGTGGAAGCTTGGCTAAGGGCAGAGGTGAACATTTGTGAGCAGCAATATGGTTTCATGCCTAGAAAGAGTACAACAGATGCAGTATTTGCTTTGAGGACGCTGATGGAGAAGTACAGAGAAGGTCAGAGGGAGCTGCATTGTGTCTTCGTAGATTTAGAGAAAGCGTATGACAGGGTGCCGAGAGAGGAACTGTGGTATTGTATGAGGACGTCTGGAGTGGCAGAGAAGTATGTTAGAGTGGTGCAGGACATGTATGAGAGCTGTAAGACCGTGGTGAGGTGAGCTGTAGCTGTGACAGAGGAGTTCAAGGTGGAGGTGGGTCTGCATCAAGGATCGGCTCTGAGCCCCTTCTTGTTTGCTCTGGTGATGGACAGGCTGACAGATGAGGTTAGACAAGAATCTCCATGGACTATGATGTTTGCAGATGACATTGTGATTTGTAGTGAGAGCAGAGAGCAGGTGGAGGAAAATCTAGAGAGGTGGAGGTCTGCTCTGGAAAACAGAGGAATGAAGCTTAGCCGCAGCAAGACAGAATACATGTGTGTGAATGAGAGGGACCCAGGTGGAACGGTGAGGTTACAGGGAGCAGAGGTGAAGAAAGTGCAGGACTTTAAGTACTTAGGGTCAACGGTTCAGAGCAACGGAGAGTGTGGAAAAGAGGTGAAGAGATGAGTGCAGGCAGGTTGGAACGGGTGGAGAAAAGTGTCAGGTGTGTTGTGTGATAAGAGTATCAGCGAGAATGAAAGGAAAGGTGTTCAAGACGGTGGTGAGACCAGCAATGTTGTTCGGCTTAGAGACAGTGGCACTGAAGAAAAGACAGGAGGCAGAGTTGGAGGTAGCAGAGCTTAAGATGTTGAGGTTCTCTTTGGGAGTGACGAGGATGGACAGGATCAGGAATGAGTACATCAGAGGGACAACTCATGTTAGATGTTTTGGAGATAAAGTCAGAGAGGCCAGATTGAGGTGGTTCGGACATGTTCAGAGAAGAAATTGTGAATATATCGGTAGAAGGATGCTGAGGTTGGAGCTGCCAGGCAGGAGGTCTAGAGGAAGAGCAAAGAGGAGATTTATAGATCTAGTGAGGGAGGACATGAAGTTAGTTGGTGTGAGTGAAGAGGATGCAGAGGATAGAGTTAGATGGAGGCACATGATTCGCTGTGGCGACTCCTGAAAGGGAACAGCTGAAAGGAAAAGAAGAAGAAGATAAGACAAATCTCTAGAACAGCCTTCTTCCACCTACAGAACATTGCTAAAATTAGAAGCATACTGTCTCAAAGTGATGCCGAAAAACTGGTCCATGCATTTGTTACTTCTAGGTTGGACTAATGTAATTCCCTACTTCTGGGGTGTCCTAATAACTCTCTAAAAAGCCTTCAATTAATCCAAAATGCTGCAGCAAGAGTGCTGACTGGATTAGGAAAGAGAGATCATATTTCACCTTCACTAGCTTCTCTTCATTGGCTTCCCATAAAATCTAGAATAGAGTTCAAAACCCTCCTCCTTCCATACAAAGCTCTTAATGGTCAAGCTCCATCATATTTAAAAGATCTCATAGTTCTGTATCGCCCGATTAGACCACTTCGATCCCAAAATACAGGCCTACTTGTGGTTCCCAGAGTTTGCAAAAGTAGAATGGGAGGCAGAGCCTTTAGCTATCAAGCTCCTCTCCTGTGGAACCAGCTTCCAATCCAAATTTGGGGGGCAGACACCCTCTCTACTTTTAAGACTAGGCTTAAAACCCTCCTTTTTGATAAAGCTTATATTTAAAACTGCTCACTCAATCTGAACTTGTCACACTTTGATGTGTATTTAATGTTTTGCGGACCCAGAAAGAGAGACGGAACCAGGCGGCTAGGAAGGCGTGAATGTTTATTTAGGGGAAGGAATAGTGGATTGGGTCGGGGAAAAGGGGAGCGCTGCCGGGAGGCGATGTCCGGAGAACGGAGAGGCTGGTCCAAGGAGCTTGATGCCTTGTGCGGGGGGGAGCGATTGGGCGGCGAGTCACAGGTGGAGGTTGAAACCCGGAAGACAAACTGACGGTTGCCCCCAGAGCGTTACAGAATGCCTTCCAAACCTGGGAGACAAACTGTGGGCCACGGTCCGAAACAATATCGTGAGGGATTCCATGGAGACGGAGAACATGCTGGATGAGAAGCTCAGCTGTTTCAGTGGCTGTAGGTAATTTTGGCAGGGGGACAAAGTGGACAGCTTTGGAGAAGCGGTCGATGATGGTGAGGATAGTGGTATTTCCATGAGATGGTGGAAGTCCTGTGACGAAGTCCAGGGCAATGTGTGACCATGGGCGACTGGGTATAGGAAGGGGTTGAAGGAGGCCATCTGGTGGTTTCTTGGGGGTTTTTCCCCGGGCACAGGTGGCGCAGGCCGCCACAAACTCCCGGGTGTCCTTAACCAGAGACGGCCACCAGAAGTGTCTCCGGAGGAGGTGTATGGAACGGTCTGCCCAGGGGTGACAGGAGAACTTGGAGCAGTGGGCCCACTGGAGGACCTGGGAACGAACCCGAGAAGGAACGAAAAGGAGACCAGGAGGTCCGGTGCCGGGATCGGGCTCCTGCTGCTGGGCCATGCGCACAGTTCGTTCGATTTCCCAGGTGAGGGCCCCCAGTACACATGATGGGTGAAGAATGGGTTCGGGATCATGGGGGGGATGTCTCAGGGGCGTGGATGCAGGACAAAGTGTCGGGTTTGATGTTCTTAGACCCGGGGCGGTAGGTGAGGGAAAAATTGAAGCGGTCAAAGAAAAGGGACCATCGGGCTTGGCGGGAATTGAGTCACTTGGCGGTCCTGAGATGAGCGAGGTTTTTATGGTCAGTCCAAATGATAAATGGTTGTGGCGCCCCCTCTAGCCAATGGCGCCACTCCTCCAGTGCCAGCTTAATTGCCAGGAGCTCACGATCACCCACATAATAGTTCCTCTCGGCAGGGGACAACTGGCGCGATAGGAAGGCGCAGGGCCGCAGCTTCTGGTCGCCCTCACTGCGCTGGGAAAGGATGGCACCCACGCCAACCTCTGAGGCATCCACCTCAACTACAAACTGGCGAGAGGTGTCGGGCTGAGACAGGATGGGAGGAGAGGTGAACTGCTCCTTAAGTTGGGTGAACGCTCCCTCGGCTTTCTCTGTCCAGCGGAATGGGGCAATAGGAGATGTTAGTTTTGTCAGTGGGGCGGCGATTGTGCTGTAGTTTCTATCTGCGATAGAAATTGGCGAAGCCCAGAAAGCGTTGCAGCTGCTTCCTGGTCCCAGGTCTGGGCCATTCCGTGACTGCGCGTGTCTTCTCGGGGTCAGGCTTCACCTCTCCCTCACCAATAAGGAATCCTAGGAACGACACAGTTGTAACATGAAACTCACACTTCTCCGCCTTAACAAAGAGTCTGTTCTCCAGTAGCCTCTGTAATACCAGTCTAACATGTTGTTGGTGATTGTGAAGATTGCGTGAAAAAATTAATATGTCGTCCAGGTAAACAAAAACAAACCGGTTGATGAAGTCACGGAGCACACTGTTGATCAGAGACTGAAAAACCGCTGAAGCATTAGTTAAACCAAAAGGCATTACCAAATACTCGAACTGGCCCAGTGGTGTGTTGAACGCTGTCTTCCACTCATCCCCCTCGCGGATTCGGACCAGATGGTAGGCGTTACGGAGATCCAGCTTGGTGAAGATGGCTGCACCCTGTAAGGACTCAAAAGCAGAGTTAAGCAGAGGGAGAGGGTATTTGTTCTTAACCGTTATGTTGTTTAACCCCCGGTAATCTCAGAGTCTCAAAAGGCAACTCTCTCACCATACAGCAATCTCCTCAATTTTAACTATTGACAATTGTCAAAAAACTTCAGTGCAAATGGGTCATTTCTTTAAATTACAGTTCAAGAAAGATAATTTCATTTGAATTAATAAAACCCCAATGAGGCCAGTTGTGGGGAAAAACATCTCCATGGACTCCATGTGAACAATCACCACTGGTGGCTTGCAGAGATCCTGATTTCAAAACAAAAGCAGACATGAGAATCATAAAAACTCAGCAAGTAATGTAGATGCTCAGATCTAAACCAAAAATCTGTATTCATGTATGTATGTGAAATAAGCATGTAGTCAGGGTATAAGTGAGTAAATAACAAGTGGATGACTGATTTCCATCTTATTTGTGTCACATGAACATGTAGTGTCAGAGTCCACTGTCCATTGATCAGCTCCCTCTGATGCTTCAGGGTCGCACTCTTCATCATCATCTTCTGTTCTCCTCTGCTCAATGGTTGAACAACAGTGGAATATCCCTCAATCCACTCTGTTCTGTATCCAGTAATTTCTATCAAGGTTCCCCAAAAACCTTGTCGTTATTTTTTTAACTGTGATCAGTTAAGGAGCTTTGGCTAATTTAAATTAATTTAATTTCAGTCCTAAATATTAGCGTGCAATAAGCTCAACACACAGAGATTGATGCATCTGGCAGATTAGCTCTAATAAAGTCCACATCTCAGCTGAGTTCAAAAAGATCTCATCCTAGTCCTCAGCCACAGTCTCCTTTGCCTCATGTTTTGTCGCATTAATTTGGCAGTGCAGCATCACATTCCCGTTCACACATTCCCATTCACAGGAGCTTGATCCAATGTCCACACCATTAGTATGCATCCAAAATTGCAGGCGAGTGGGTTTTGGAGTTGAAGCTGACATTATTCTCCACACAGTTTGTCCTGATCTTGGGAGGTGATTAGGCTCTGATCAGTATCAACATTAGTTTTTCCGTCGGGCTTAAAAATATGTGTCTGAGATCAAACAGCATGATCTGCTGTCCCTTTTTTCCCAGCAGAGGAGTTCTCCACTCTCTCAAGTTGCTGTGATGTTAGATGTTTAGGAGTTTGCTCTTCCGTCACATGCTTCTATATTATTTATCTATGTCTACCTGGAAAAGGATTGATGGAGCCTCACGGACTCGGAGTTTGGACTTAAAAGTTTTTGCAGCACAAACTGCCTCTGAAATGAGCCACCTGTTGAATGAAGCCAAACAGGGCACATGTATACAAGGTCTATGCAAGAATTATTATTATTATTATTATTTTTATTATTATTATTATTTAGAGTCCAGTTAGTAATTTTGTTTTCATAAGTTATTTAAACTGATATACATCAACTTTATTGGGAGGTCTGAGAGCTTAGTTTTTCTATCATTTATATCAGACTACATTGTTTTGAAGAATCTAAAACAATATTACAGTAAGTACTGGCTAGTAAATGAGAGCATTGCTCATTTATTTCTAACATTGAATAAACAAGTGCTATTTCTATGCCTCACTCACATTAGAGCCCATTTTAGATGAGAATTACACAATTAAATTACAATGTGTTTAAAAGCAGCATTCAAATGTTACAATAATCCTAAAAATACATGATAATGATAATGATTCAAGTCACACACAAAATGACAAAAGATTTTTGTCATAAATGTTAAACAACAGTGAATGTTTGTTCAGATTTTGTGTTTGCTTGAATCTAACAGCGACATCTTGTGGCCACGTTAGTTATGACTCTTTCTCCAAACCCTCCTAAAGGTGCATCAGTGGTGGCAGAATGTATTTTACTTTGTTCTTCATTTATCTTCCTAGTGAATAAACTGAATAATTTATGAATAACTGTCTTCATTAAAGACGGATAAACAGTAACAACATGTTCTCATGTTTCACTTCTTTATAGCTGTGGTGGATCTTAAAATAATGTTGCTTGTAGAAGATTGCTCACCATCGCAACTAGTCACTTCCTCTAAAGCTCAGTTTCCTCGAGGATTGAAACAAACTTTTAATGCAGTTAGTGCTGCAGAGCTTCTAGTAAGAGCTCAACACCTTATGATTAATGGAGGAAAATATATGAATGTGGACTGAGGTGAGTCTGTTCACTCAAGACATTCAACAAATCAGACAGGCTGCTTGTTTCAGTGGGGCCAGTGCTGCTTGAGCTAAGTTGTGTACACTCTGCACACTGCAGAGAATACACACCAACCAACAATAACATTATAATCACTCCCCAAACATTGAGTAGGTCCTCTTTTGCCTCCAAAACTGACCTGATCCATCGAAGCACAGACTCCACTAGACCCCTGAAGTTATCTGGTACTAAGCCCTGAGTAACAGATGCTCGATAAGTTCCACGGCCTCCATGGATCCGACTTGTTTTTCCAGCACATCCCACAGATGTTCGATTACATTGAGATTTATAGAACTTGGAGGCCAAGTCAATACCTCAAACTCAGTGTTTTCCTCGAACCATTGTTGAACCATTTTTTGCAGTGTGGCAGAGACCACTAAAAGAGACCACAGACATTGGGAAATACGGTTTCCGTGTACTTCAGCTCAGCAACAGCATTTATGTAGGTGGTACCTTGTTAAAGTAACATCTGCAAGAATGGCAGAACGTAAGGTTTCCCTCCAGAACATTGTCAGGAGCATCACACTGCTTCTGCCAGCTTCCCTTTCTGCCATAGTGCATCCTGGTAGCATCTTTTTCTGAGTAAGTGATGCACATGCAACCAACCATCCACATGATGTAAAAGAAAGCATGATTGACCAGGCCCCCTTTATCCATCGCTCTGTGGTCCAGTTCTGATGCTCACATGCCCGCTCTAAGGGCTTCTGGCGGTGGATGAAGGTTATAGAGAATCTTACTTATATAACTGCGACACTTCTAATATATCAGAAAAATATTTAGCAGGTAACAATAGTGGGTCAAACTTCCATTGTAAAAGTGGAGGAAGACAAATGTTCAAGGATTAAGAAGAATTTAATTTAAGAGACCTCAGTTAATTTAGCCTTGTACAGAAACTCAGTCAGTTCACTTTGTCAGACACATACACAGCAGAGACAGGAAGTGACAATATCTCAAGCTCTTTCAGAAGGGAATAATGCTTCTTAAAATCAAAAGTTGAATCAGATTTTAACTAATGAAAAGACCAGTGAACACAGTCAATGATGTGACAGTAAGACCAGATGATCATGTATATTTAGACACAGCTCAGTCTGCCACCCTGTGTCCTACCAAACATACAGTCAATGATTCATTAGTAATAACAGATGATAACAGATTCATTCTTCACTCTGTGTGTCAGCATCAATTCTGATTGAACATTCTCACCTGTCTGATTTGTTGAAGATCCTGAGTGAAAAGACTTGTTGTCAGTTCTGCAGCTTTGACTGCAGTACATGTAAGTTATGAAAGTTGGTTTTACTCTTTGAGGAAGCTGAGCATCACAGGAAGTGACAAGTTGTGAGCAGAAGGTTTCTATACCAAGCAACATTATTTGAGACACACCACACTACATCTACAAAGAACTGAATTGGGTAGTTTTCTTTCTCTGATGACAAGCAGACACTGTTAACAAACAAATAAATAATTCAAATCCATCATTCTATCATCTGAACCATGATTTTGTCACAGAAGGCTGGAGTCTATAACCGCTATCATAGGGTGACAGCTGGGATAGGGTCAATTAAGCACATGGAAAATGTGCAAACTCCACAAAGAAAGACAACAACTAGCTGGGGACATGAAACCCCCAACCATATGGCTGTGACGTAGCAATACTGCTAAAACAATAAGCTATTTAGTACCTCAGCAACTTCCTCAGAAGTTAAAATTTAAATGCAGAACAGTTTTCAGTCTACCTGTGAACCTATAATAAGGAATAAGGAATCCTTATTTAGACAGAGTATGAGCTTCACCCAGCTTTATACAGTATTATCATGTGGTCCTACTTTCATAATTAACTGTATTTACTGGTATTTTCTATGTCCAGGTCCAAGATTTTCAGAGAAGAAGAGGTTTTATGAAACTGTTTTCCTGCTGGCTGGAGTCATCAGCCTCAGTGTCCACTGTGAGTCTGCTTTTCATAAGTAATTTGTTCCAAACTATTTGTGCTGTTGTACAGGTTTAATTGTGATGTGCAGTGGTCTTAACTGAATTTAATATCCAATTTATACAGATGTAGGCTTTTAAAGTGTCCTTCTTTTTCACTGAGGTATGTTTGCAGTACACTACTGGTAGCGATGTATCAGGAATGCAGAGCGTTTCAACCTTTAGGCATGTGACAAGTCATGTGGGCATTTATTATGCTATCAAGAGTAAATTTCCTCTACTAGTTTGCCAAATGTGTGCATTAGTTAAATAGATCATATATCAACTTTATTTATATAGCGCGAATTCACAACATAGTCATCTCAGGGCACTTTTACTTAATAAAGTCAATACTATAAAGATTGGTAGAAGAAACCCAACAAACTCCCCTTGAGCAAGTCCTAGGCAACAGAGGAAAAGAAAAACGTCCTTTAAGAGAAGAAGCCTCCAGCAGAGAGGGAGAAGCACCACTATGGGAAAAGAAGGCACAAAGTTAATGTCATGCTGTAGGAAAAAGAGGAGCTCAGTGCACTTAGGGGCAATTACAAATGATAAAGTAAAAAATTAGTTACAAACATTTTTCATTATAATATTAGAGGCAGCTGTAGCTTAGGAAAGTTCATGTTGTGTGCTAACATGTTGTCTCTAAAACTGCCTGAACATGCAATCAGCTTCAGGACGATGCTATTTTTGGCTTTAGCAGCTCCACCCCCTTTACCACTGCTGACGCTGCGGAGTGTGGCAGGGTAAAAGAGAAATAATCACCATGAAGTGATGCCTTCTTGTTGTTAAATCGTCTGCCCACAGCTGAAAAAAATAGAAACTAACACAAGAGTTCTGTTATGGCCCTGTACGAGTCTAAATAAGCCTCTTTACCTTTCACACATTTCGTGCTTATTTCTCTACTTTCATACTGCAATTCACACTGGAGAGGTTTGAATTATAGGGATGCAAATACACATGAAATGGTGAGCTGTTTTTCCTCCCCTGTAACACCTCATTGACTGTGGTTACATGCACTTTTAATGAATTTAAGAAATCCACAGAGAAATATGGCTTCTTATCTTATTCAAAATTAGAGAGCGCATAAACACAAGGTGAAAAATATAACCCTGCAGGTATTAACATTTTCCATGCCTAAATTTCCCACTCACGAGCGAAATGTGAAGCACCTAAGCACAATAAGGGGAGTTCTATGT
The DNA here is from genome assembly GCF_033026475.1 of Channa argus. NCBI lineage: Eukaryota > Metazoa > Chordata > Actinopteri > Anabantiformes > Channidae > Channa > Channa argus. Next base: position 6,604,391 of record NC_090205.1, read on the forward strand.
ACGTTTATCATTAGCACTATATATATTCTTCAGCACTGAGGTAATGCAGTTCTGAAATAATGAATGTGCAAAAGCAAAAATCTAAATCAATGTAAACAGTTACATTTACATTTAGTCATTTAGCAGACGCTTTTATCCAAAGCGACTTACAAGTGATGTACAAGGCAGCACAAGTCATGTACTAATTTTAGTTATGTCCATGTAAACAGTTATGTCCATGATTGCAAACTCCTATCAGCTGTTTAGGAGTCTGATGGCAGAGGGGAAGAAAGAGTTCTTCAGTCTTGAGGTCCTGCATTTAGCACTTGTGAACAGTCCGTGCTGGGGGTGGGAGGGGTCTTTGAGGATGGAAGCAGCTCTCCTGTGGAGTCTGCGGTGGTAGATGCTCTGCAGAGAGGGCAGTGGAGGATGCTCTGCAGAGAGGGCAGTGGAGTCCTGGTGATCTTCTGCGCAGTCTTCACCACTCTGCAGGCGTTTGCGGTCCATGACAGTAGTGCTGCCGTACCACACAGTGATGCAGTTGGTCAGGACACTCTCGATGACGCAGCTGTAGAAGTTGCTGAGGATCTTAGGCGACATGCCAAACTTCCTCAGCCTCCTCAGAAGATATAGCCGCTGTTGGGCCTTCTTGACCAGCTGCGTGATGTGAGGTGTCCAAGTGAGGTCCTCACTGATGTGGACACCCAGGTATTTAAAGTATCTCACCCTCTCCACTTCAAGCTCCCGGATGAACAGTAGCTGATGCGTTCTCCTCTCCTTTCTCATGTCCACTATCATCTCTTTCATCTTGTCCGTGTTGAGGGTGAGGTTGTTGTCTCCACACCAGACTGGCCACCTCCCTCCTGTAGGCTGCCTTGGTTAAATATAAAATCAAAGAAAAGCACAAGGTAAAATACATCAAGTGATATAGATAGAACATACTATTTATACTAAAACAAGACTCTCATATCTCAGGAAAGGCAAATCTATAAAAATGCATTTTCAAACGAGACTTAAAAGATGACACTGAGTCACAGAGCCTGATTTCCTCAGGCAGATTATTCCATAGTTTTGGAGCCATGATGGAAAAAGCTCTATTCCCCTTGGTTTTTAACCGGGAAGTTGGAACAGCAATCCACTGTCTGATGATCTTAAGTTTCGTAATGGCACATATGGAATTAAAAGATCAGAAATATAGGATGGCGCTAAACCATGCAGTGATTTATTAGTAATCAGTAAAATTTATCCTAAGATCAACAAGGAGCCAATGTAGAGATGCAAGACAAGTAGTAATGTGTCTGAACTTCCTGGTTCTAGTCAGGAGCCGAGCTGCTGAGTTCTGAAAAACTTGTAGGCTTTTCAAGTCTTTTTGATGAAGTGACGAAAATAGGCTATTGCAATAATCGAGACGAGAGGAGATAAAAGCATAAATTATAGTCTCAGCATCATTAAAATTTAACATGGGCCTGATTTTTGCAATGTTCCTAAGATGATAAAAGCAGGACTGAACTAGTTTAGTGATGTGATGCTCAAAACTCAAGTTGCAGTCAAATAAAACTCCCAAGATTTCTGGCAACTGGCTTAACGAATATTGATAAAGGCCCTAAGGATGGAAGTATATTACTGGAAATATTTTGAGGTCCAATTATGAGAATTTCTGATTTATTTGAATTTAATTGAAGAAAGTTTAGGGACATCCAGTTTACAATATCGGATATACAATCTTGTAGAGAACTAAGCCTGCTATGGTCCATAGGAGTAATAGCGAGATACAGCTGAGTGTCATCAGCATAACAGTGAAATTAAATGTTATTTCTGCTTATAACATCACCCAGTGGAAGCATGTAGATTGAGAAAAGAATTGGCCCAACAATCAATCCTTGTGGAACACCATACTCAGAGGGGGAGGGGGATGACATGTAATTGTCAATGGAGACACAAGATATCCTATTTGACAAATATGAAGCAAACCAGTTTAATGCTGTGTCCGATATACCCACCCAGTGCCTCAGTGTATCCAACAGAATATTATGATCTACCTTGTTAAATGCAGCACTTAAATCCAACAGCACTAGGATAGGACACAAGCCAGAGTCAGCATTAATTAGAAAGTCATTTGTGACACGTAGAAGAGCTGTCTCTGTGCTGTGGTATTTGCAAAAACCTGATTGGAACTTTTCGAAACTGTTATTTGTTTCCAAGACTGTCAGCAACTGCTGTGTGACCAACTTTTCTAGAATTTTAGCGACAAATGGCAGTTTGGAAATGGGGCGGTAGCTGTTCAGGATAGACGGATCAAGACCAGGTTTTTTCAAAATGGGCTGTATGCAGGCAACTTTGAAATAATCAAGGATATAACCAGTACTCAGTGATTTGTTCAGTATGATAAGCAGGTATGGTGCTATGCAGTCTTACACTTCAAGTAAGACTTTTGTTGGAATAATGTCAAGTGGACAAGTTAATGCTTTCATATGAGATATTGTATCAAGTAGGTTAGACAGTGTAACAGGAGAGAAATAATTCAGGGAGCTCCGATAAGGACAGACCACATCCAGAAATGAAGGATTTCGAGTGATACCACCCCTAATTTTCTCAACTTTGGAAACAAAGTGTGATTAAAAACTTATTGCAATAAGCAACACAATTGGCAGAGGCATGAGGGGGTAGAGGGTTAACCAGCCTATCAACAGTATGAAATAGAAATCTGGGATTTTGATGATTGGCATAGATGAGTTGAGAGAAGTAAGAGGCTCTGGCATCCTTCACCATCCCATTGAAAAGTAACAAGTTTTCTTTCATTATAATAAAATGTGCTGTAAGACCAGATTTCTTCCATTTAGCTCGTCTACTTACTCGTTTAAAATTTCGTATGTTCTCATTAATCCATGGTTGCTTCCTGGTCGAAGGATCAGGTCTGTTTCTTAAAGGCGCTATAAAGTCGATATGCAGAGTGAGTGAAACGAATCCACCATTTCATTAGCGCAGGTGGAGTCAAGGAATGCCACCATAGCTACATCAATAAAGTTAGACAGCAAAGAGTCCTTTTTTGCAATTCATCAGAAAGCCGGCGTATGTCTTCCTTAAGTTCAGCGATCATATTGTTTGCTAACTGGAGTAGCAGGTTGTCGTCAGCAGCAGCAGCCATGTTGTTGTTGTCAGCAGCGGCAGCCATGTTGATCAAATTTGTATTTTAAGCTCAGCAGTGATTTTCAGTACCTCATAGGTGAGATTCCTTAGAGGAACGCAGACATCAGAATCCACAATATCTGTAATAGTCAGGGATTCAGAGGATCAGACAGTCAGGCAAAAACTCACATTACCGAGGTCTTAAGCAGAGAAGGCAGATTAGCAGGCAGATTACAGATTATTATCTGATTCCACTGGTTATGTGGTCAGTGTCAAAAGCTCGGTTAAAGACTGACACGTGGTACTAAGTACCGAGCTAAGGCAACAAGTAATTAATCAAGTAATCAACAAGCTAAAAGCAACAGCACCACTCTGCAGGAAGTTACCATGTGTTCTGCATTCGATACAGATTAAAAAGTTTAGATAAGAATTTTACATAATCATACCCAACTGTGTGTGTGTGTGTGTGTGTGTCTGTGGGTTGCTTGTTTCTTTGGTTGATTTCCTGCTAACAACTGATGTAATGAATGAATGATAATTAACTCTCAAACTGTACTTTTGATATAATTTCTCGTAAAATTTCAAAAGAACAGAAGTTTCCTCATTTACACGTAGCATCACTTCTGCTGCAGAGCTGATCTTCAGTAATTAAGTTGCCATTTACTTTCTTCCAGACATGCAGGAGTTTAATGTAAATGCTGAACATGACAAGTTTTATGATTCAAAAACTGAAAGGTAAAGTTAAAGAACAGGACGTGGGGAAAAGTCCAAAGGCAGGAAGTGTAACGGGTGTCGGATCATGACAGTAAGACTATTTCAAACAGAACAAGCACAATACATTTGGAAAGTGCCAAGAAGAAACGACTTTTTAAAAAGAATTCAACATTTCTCAAATTATGTGGACAAGTGATTAGAGGATGTGGAGGTTAAACAAGTAATTTTAGAGTTTCATTTCACTTCCAAGATAAATACTAAAGTGAGTGAGTACACAGACGTGGTTATGTGGTCACATGTTCAAGACCCTGTAATGGGCTGAGACAACCATTTTCTTCAGACACCCACTAAGTTGTGACTGTGTCTTACTCACCTTGTCGGCCTCATCAGTTCACTTTATATCATATATGAACATACCTAGTCCTGACAACCCTTTATGTTGCAGTCCTTAACTAAGCCACCAAGTGAGTAATCAGGAGGCTCAAAGCAACACCGATGGTCTACAGGACGTTACTCAACAGGATCTTGCTAAGCCTTCTGCTGTCGATACAGATTAAAATGCTTTAGATTGGATTAGATAAATTGTCTCTAAAGCAAAGAACCTACCAAGGTGTGTTTGTTTGTGTGTGTGTGTGTGTGTGTGTGTGTGTGTGTGTGTGTGTGTGTCTGTCTGTGGGTTGCTTGTTTTGGTGGGTTGATTTCCTGTTAACAACTGATGTGATGAATGATGGATAATTAACACACAAACTATATGTTGATGTGATTTCCTGTAAAATTTCAAAAGAACAGAAGTTTCCTCTTTTACACGTAGCATCACTTCTGCTGCAGAGCTGATCTTCAGTAATTAAGTTGCCATTTACTTTCTTCCAGACATGCAGGAGTTTAATGTAAATGCTGAACATGACAAGTTTGATGATTTTAAAACTTCACGTAATCAGACAGGTAATTTTAATACTAAACAGACGCTGAAAGACTGAATTATCATTATTACTGTTGTATCATATTCACTGGTCTTTTCTCTGTTTAGGTCCCAGGAGCTCAGACAGAAGATTTTATAGAGCTGTTGTTCTCTCTCTGGGGCTGCTGATTGTTTTCCTGCTGGTTCGACTCGGCTTTGGTGTTTACTGTGAGTCTGGTTCACTGTTAGATTTCAGCCGTTTTCTCCTCTTATACTGCTTTTGTGTTTTTAAAATTCCCTTTATATTATTTTTATGTTAAGCAATGAAAAAAGTTCAACAATATCTCATGTAAAACATTGTGATATAATTTGATGATATAAACTGTGTTAAACATATTCGTTTCAGTGATGCACTACTACAGTAATAGCAGTAAGAATTGTACATATAGTTTTATATATTTTTGATGAACATCTGGTGCCCAAAATATTTGGCTCAAACTGTGCGTGAGCTTCTATGCTGCAATTTTAACATGTGGTTTTGCTTTACAAATAGAAATGTATATGTTTTAATTCTAACTGAAAACAGAAATTGAGAAAATTATTTATGTCATGTAAGAAAATAAAAATAATGTGAAATCTGTTTCAGACCGTAACTTAGATCGAGGTTCAGCTGCAGAGTTTTCCGTTATGAAAGACAACCTGACCCAGTGTCTCCAGGCCAGTGATAAGAAACTGTCCGATGTGTCTGAAGAGAGAAACCGGCTGAATGTCAGACTGTCTTCCCTCACTGCAGAGAGAGACCAGCTGAATATCAGCCTCACTGAAATGACTAAAGAGGTGAACAGGCTTCAGAGTAAGTACACACACAGTGTAAGGTCACTGTGGTGAACATAAAAGTAGATGATGCACCAATCTGTACTATAGGTTGTGTGTATGTCTGTGTACATCTGAGGACGTGTGTGTGACACCAGCTGATCGATTTTTATCAAAAGAAAAAAGTTTAAGTCTAATTTCTTATTCACACAGAGACAATATTTGTAAACCAACTCTGATTAACTATATTTTACATTTTAATATATGTTCCAGAGAAAACGTGTCCTGCAGGATGGCACATGTTCAATTTTTCCTGTTACTTCATCTCCCGTGTCTCTGGTTCTTGGAAAAGAGGCAGACAGGACTGCAAAGACAGAGAAGCAGATCTAGTTGTGATAGACAGTGCTGAAGAACAGGTACAGTGTGGATGTTTGAGGACACTGAGATCAATGACAAAGGTAAATGTGAACACTAACTTTTTAATTATTTGTTTTTTTTGCATTCATACAGAAATTAATCTTAGGCTTCATCACCGTAGATACCTGGATTGGTTTGACTGACAGTGAAGAAGAAGGCACCTGGAAATGGGTTGATGGATCTTCACTGACTCTGAGGTTCGACCTAAATTAGTTTCAGCAGCACAAACTGTAGCCTGTAACAGGAGCATCCTTTTGAACCAGCACCTTACTGAAAGAATTTCAGTGTGAATCATATGAATAGAGAAAAACATATCTTTGCTCTGCAGTAGCTACAGTGTCCTGCAATGGTGGCAGACGTACAGTAGCATCTGTAAACTCAATATTCAAGTAGCCTGAAGATGCACTTGTGTAAAAGTACTTTGCTACAAGTAGAAAAAAAAAAGCTTCATCCACAATAACACATCAGCATTTAAAAGTTCATTAAATTTTGTTTTAACAATTTGTATCTGCAATGTAACTATAGGAAAATGTGCAGCATTGCTTTCTGAATTTTAGCCAAGTTAAAATAACACTAAGTACACAAGTAAAGTCCATCAAACTTCTTGGCTGTATTTGAGTAAATACCAGAGACAACGGGATGAGACTCCATCACTTTTTTCCTCCAAGTTTAGAGAAAGAATATTTGCATATTACCCTACAAATAATTGGTGAAGCTGTTTATGATCACATTGATCCAGTGGTTTCTGAGTCCAAATTATGCTCTGATAACATCACTATAGTAACGTATCACTACAGCAGTTAGTTATTATTGTTATTACTTTTTTAGACTTTTGGCTTTATATTTTATTTGTGTAAGTAATTAGCTAATTTTCATGTTTGTAGCTAATGCTGCAGATATTATTGAATTTAAAAGCAAATCTGAAAAACCTTCACTGCTTAAAACACGCAGGGAATAAAAAACCCAGTGGAAGCAATGTTTTCACAATCTGTCCATCAGGGTGACGCACAAAAAGCTTCAAGACTAAAGTAAGAAGACCACAATGTCCCAGCTGCAGATTCACATGGTTACTGACCCTTTCTGTAAGAAGTGTGTGTGATGTGCTCAGCTCAGCTTTTTAAAGGAGACAAACCTGGTGCTACAGTTTAAGACACACAGGGATGTAATTAAATTCAAAACTTGAGCTGGAGTTCACATTTGTTTGGTGACTTGAAAACAAAAATGCCAACAATGTGATGAAGAGGACGAAGCTCCTGCCCAGTTTAACCCCTGATTAGTTCACGTATTGAGCTGCTTTAAATGCTTTAAGTTCAAGTTTAATTTAAGTGGATTTTCATGTCCTGTTCATTGTCAGCTAGTAACTGCACTTTAGAAATTTACTGTGATGATAAAATGATAAACAAGCATCTTCTGTTGGGTCTGAATGGCTTCAAGTTGTCTCTGTCTATTAAATATACTTCAGATCTATTCTGTCTTTATGTAAAACAGTTTTATGTATTATTATTGTTTGTATTATTGTATTAAGTTTTGGTTATATTTTTACATATTAAGTTATATTAAAAGTAAAATACAGTAAAATATACTTCAAATATTTTAAACAGATAAAAAACAATATAAAACAATGTATTTAAATAGACTTTAGAGTTAAGTCCACTTAAGTGTATTTTAGTAGATTTTTATTTGTATTAATTCTACATCATTAGTAGACTTTAAGTACATGAACAGTAGCACACTTGAAATACATTTATCATAAGGGAATGGAAGTATACTAGATATATCTAAATTGCTCTTTAGTAGAAGTTTTCTGTTTTTAATTAGGTGCCTTTGGTCAGACAGATGTAAAGCAATAAGAAACAGCTACTTTTGCTTCATTTTAAGGCAGTAGTCATGTGTATAAGTACTGTGATTCTCTTGTCGTTTAGACAGTGGGCGAAAAATCAACAATGTGATGATCATCACTGGATCTGTGAGAAAAAGCTTCAGCAGTAGTAACATGTGCTTTTAGAAAGTCAGATATTATTCCACAAAAAGTCTTTGGTATCTTGTGTCTGAGACAGTAAGTGTAGCGTACGGCTCTTTCTCACCAGTTTCTGTGCTGTGTAACTGTGTAAACCAGTGTGAGGATCCACTTGTTCTACACATTAATAGTCTTTTAAATCTATGCTCAGTACACAGCTATTTAAAGTTGCATTCACCCTTCAGCAGTAAATGGACAGTTTATCAGTATTGTCTTCTTTTATTAGTGTCCTTGACATTTTATTTTTGCTTGTTAAAAAATTGGCCTTTTTATCCTTTTTTGTGACTTTTACATTTCTGATGTTTAATTAATATTTGTATGTGTTTGTGTTTTATCATCCATTGATTAATTTGAGTCTGACACCATCTGTGAAGCATCTTAAACTCGTATTTACTTCACTGAGAGTATTGCAGTACATTCTGCTGCTCTTACTGTTACTTACTTAGTGACTCTAATACAACAGTATCTGTCGCCACCTTCTGACTTTCACACTGCACAGTGTCAGTTAGGATTTGGCTCTGAACACCACTGACTGGAGACTCTCAGAGCTGCTAGAATGACTGCTGACACACTTCCTGTCTGTTTCAGTACTGTTGGCTCTGACTGCACCACTGCTGTCATAACATTTAATAAGTTATCAACATAGAGACCATCAAGAGTCTTTTTATGTCAGATATTCACAATCTCATGATTGTTTTTTGTTTTGTTAATTTACCTGTTAGGAACTGGAATGAGGGAGAACCCAATGATGGGGCTAGTGGAGAGGACTGTGGAGAAATAATTCAAAAAGTTCACAAGTGGAATGACCTGTCCTGTAATGTATCTCAGCAATGGATCTGTGAGAAAAAAGTCTAACACTGGTAAATGTTTTGACATCATACATATGGAAATGTTTCATATAAAACATGAATATGTGTGTTTTTGTGCTTTGCTTATTATTGTTGTAACTCTGTCTCCCTCTGTAGGTGGCTGCTCTTCCTCCCTGTCATTGTCTCACCCTGGACTGATGCTGTGGATGGATGCACAGCTGCCTGCACTTGCTGCTGATTAGTATGAACCTTTTTAAGCCTGCCTCAAAGTGCACTCTGTGTCTGTGCGTCTTTGGAAGTCTCCTCCCTGCTCCAGAGTCCAGATCATCAGTCTACATGTTCTGTCAGCTCCCACAGTCCGAACTGTCTGGTTTATCCTTTTTCTTCTGCAGTACTCAGACCTGATCTGTTTACCCTCTGGTGTGCTCTGACTTGTTTAGTTGACTTTCATATAGTACTGGAACCCTGAGTTTGTCAGCTTTATCCCTCACACTCTGAGGCCTTTTGTTGTATTTTGTATTAATATTTCTCTCTGCGAGGTGTTTTTAGTTTGAGCAGCCAGCTTTGGTTTTCTCCCTGTACTTGTCTGCCTCCTGATCATCCTAATTAAACTTAATTTACTTCCATATGTGTGTGTGTTTGCATTTCTTAGTTGGTGGAAGCCCATTGGCAAGGAGCCCACCAACGGTGTGGGGCCCAAAGCCTTTGTGGGGCCCAGCTTCATTCAAAAAGCAACTTAGGAGCCTCCCCTGATGTTCCTCTTACTTTTTTTTTCATTTGGCCCACAAGGTCAGAATATTTTGAAAAGTGTGTAAAAAAATGTATCCTCAGTACTGCCAACTAGTGCTAGGAGCTTGGTATTGCACAAGATACACACTTTTGGAAGTGTAATATTTTAACCAATCAGAGTGCAGCCTAATGATGAGAAGGCATTTGATTAGCTACTTCACTGTCACTAGTTTGGGATATAACCCCATTTCCTCAAACCAGAGATGGTTGTGCCATTTTCCAGTATGAAAATTTCTTCATGACCGCAACAAGTAGGTTTACTTCATGATTTTTAACATTTTTAACTTGACATTGTTTCCTCCTCTGTCCAGTTGCAAGCAGGGTATAGACATCTTTATAGCTGCTAATGTTAGCAACAGCATGCTAGCTTCTAATGTTAGCTATGTTACAGCTTGTAAAGTGATCTATAGCTCGGTAGCTGCTACTGTAATGTTATAGATATCTGGCAAATTTTCTCTTAAGGTTAAAATACAATTAATTTTGCATGATAAGAAACACATGTGGAGCCTCCCCTGACAACCAGCAGTTGTCCACCAATCTCACAGTTGTTGGTTCAAGTCCCCGGCTCCTCCAGTCACATGTTGAAGTGTCCTTGAGCAAGACACTGAACCCCAACTTAGTTGCTCCTGGTGAGTGTTGGCCAGCTGCATAGCAGCTCCCCCATCGGTGTATCAGTGTGTGTGTGATTGTGAGTGTGAATGGGTGAATAAGAAGCAGTGTAAAGTGCTTTAAGTGCCAATAGGTAGAAAAGTGCTATATAAGTGCAGAGCATTTACCATTTGGATCGTAGCTAGACGACATCATTTGCCTTCACGTCACCTTCACCTACGTCACACAATTTGTAAATCTACATGTCACTAAAATGCTTCGTGTTCTCAAATGGCATTTTGAATGTTATCCATTACATCCACTTCTATGCCATTGTCAGACTTGTCCCATATAGATGCATGTGGTTATTTTTTACGCTGAATACTGTTTTAGAAATAGCTGTCAGCCAGCTGACTTAGACAACTTGTGAATCTGTAAATACACAATGACTATCAGTTCTTGATGTGCTTTTGATTTTGGTCTGAATACCAGATGACAAACAAGCAGAATCCTGCTTTGGCAGTCGAGACCAATACATACCATAGAGACCATCCTACCTATGAGGATTCAAACAGAGATGATCCCAGGATGCAGGTAAAGAAGTCATGCACACTCTAGTCACAAAGCATTTATGTTGACCTGTACTTTGTGTAATTCTCGTATCAAGATAGGGAGCTGTTCACTGCTTTTCCAAAACTGTAATCCTGCTTATGAGTCAGGATTACTGTTTGAGTAAAGTTCTGGCTTGTGGTTGAGGGAACAGAGTAAACCTGACACACATCTTCCTAGTCTTTCCCTCATGGGGCCCTCATGCATCCAGTTAACCTGAGACACAAATATGTTCATATGCTTGGGTTTCTAGTCTTCCACTTATCAGGCCCTTAAGTAGTCGCTGAATCTCAGACATTCTCCCTTTATGGGGTCCTCCCGTATGGATCTAACTTAGTTATTTTACATCATTATCTTAATACCAGTCAGCATCAAAACTCAAGTTGTTATAGGTATAATGCTACACCTCTTTATGGGCTTCATCTTTTCAAATATATAGTCACTATTTTATGTTGTCCTTTGAAGTTTACCTTTTAAGATTGTTTAACAAGTTGTCGTACAACAAATACAACAATGAGTAAGATGAGTAAGATCGCTTCTACAGTGCCTGTGCAGATATGTTTACATCATTTAAACATTTTTGCAATTTTAAAGGAGAAAGTTATTTTTTAAACTTTTTCAATTTTGTGGTGGAAATGGAATCGATTAGAGAATAGAATGACTGACTGTACTAGGCAGGTTCAGTTTTATGCTGTACATTCAAATAGTTTAGGATGTGTGTTTTTTTTTTTTTTGTTCCAATAGTTTAACATATCTCATGATATTTGTAAATGTACTTTGAGTGAGTAATCTGAATTTCAGACAATGCCCCTATAGAGAGTACACTATTCCAACAGGCAGTTGACAATTAGGTTGTCAAGTTGTCATACTTAAAATCTTGATCTAGAAATTATTGTTAACTAAAAATGTTTTCTTTAAACGATTCAGGATAGTCTTATACAATTAGATGAAACAAGTGGAGAGAGCAAAGAGGAGTATATTCCAAATCCCAGGGAAGAAAGCACGGACAGTAATGGTAGCTTGAAATTATCCCTTGAAAAAAAAGAGAACAACATTGCATCTACTAGTCAGAGTACAAGCAAGTCTTCCAGTCAGACCCAGTCTGAGTCTAATCAGAGCAGAAACTTAGTTATGACAAGCTGTGATTCTACACAAAGATTTCCTGAATGCAGAGCTGATGCAAATGAAGATGAAATCACACCCCTTGAAGAAGAGCCGACTGTCTGTTAATCCAGTATTGAAGAATGAGGATGGATCAAGAAGATATAACAAGAAACAAACACTTGTATTGTGGACAAGTAGTTAAAAAATGTCAAGACATCTGATGCATAAACACAAAAATGAGATTGGTGTTGCCAAAGCTTTTAGTTTGCCAAATAACTTAAAAAAATATATTAATTTATAATAGCTATACCTTTTGAGCACTGTATGTCTCTTGCTGTCACAGTAACAAGATCTTGCATATCTGTCTCTTTAAAAAAATACGTTTTTTCTTTTAACCAAATACCAGTATGGCACAGCTGTCAGAAGATGTACCTCCGCATTAAGTGGCCAAAACCAGAGGAAGATGGCCAAAAACAGAGGTCAGCTTAGAACAGCGGTTCCCTCTCGGACCAGCACCCCCTTTCATTATACAAGTACATCACCATCACAAAACTTTTAAAGTGCTCTGCTCAAAAATGCAGGTGATTGAAGGGCACCTGTGAGCATCACCCACTTCAGTGACCTAATAGGTTCTGGTCTTGTTTGTAACCATTTTTGTGTCAGGCACTAAGTGAAGTGTATGAACTTTAAATCTCTAGGTAGCATTTGGATTAACTATGGAAGGCTTTGAAGGGTGCACAATCAGTTTACTTGTGGAGTAAAGAATGGATATGTGCTTTGCTGACCTGAATGTAATATTCCAAGTAAAAAATAATATCAGTAAGATATAGTTCAGCCCTGACGCAGTGCAATACAAGATGGTAATAGAGGGGGAGAGAAGGAGAAAACGTGATGAATAGGTGATAGAGGGAGAGATGGGGGATGGAGAGGAAGATAATTCGCATCATACATGGTTTGTGTGTAGGGGTTATAATGTCCTCATTTACAGGTCTGTAGGTATACAGTTTGGGTTTGACGTAGTCTTTCTCAAAACTGAATGACTGACTGTGGAAGAGTTCGTAAGGGCCTTTAAACCTCTTCAGTACTGCAGCGAAGATTTGAAGTTCGTAAACTTTCAATATAATGTGTCCTTTTTATGCACAGGTAGGTATCAAACTGCAGTGAAGTTCCAGTAAGGTGGACTGAACGTTCCATTGCTGCACAACCTCAAGCTCTGGGAAACCGAGACTGGACAGCAGTTAAATACTTTAATAAAAAATTGAATTACTACCATGAGAAGAAAAGCACAGCAGAAGAGCTTCAATGAGGTTGAGCTTCAATTGGGGAAGAAACACAAGGTTGGTCCTTTGTTCTATACTTCCTGTTGGTGTATCACAGAATTCTTCCCAATACCCCGACACATCTCCAGTATTTTTCATTTTCTGGAGCAAGCATCCAAAGGTTTAGTCCAAGCGTATGGCTACGGTGTTTACAGGTGGTGTTCTCTGTTTTGTGGTCTCTTGTATTCACATTATGTAAAAGACAAAGTTGCATCCCCCTATTTTAAAACGGTAAAATGGTAATAGAGTGATTAAGGAACATTTATTTGTATTAGCTAATTTTGCATTAAACATTATGCTGATTACATGATTTTTTTACTTTTTGCTATTTCAAAATAACTGTTAATATGTGCTCCTTAAGCACAAATCCTTTTGTACAGAGTTTAATTTCTGTATTGTTTTGTGTATAACACAGAAACAAAAGGGAAAATCCTTGATTTGGGAAATAAACTGCATGGTTTGGTAATTGAGTTGAGATCAAGGTGGTTGCTTATAGAAGATTGTTCACCATCGCAACTAGTCACTTCCTGTAAAGCTCAGTTTCTTCACACTGAGTGAACTGTTATCCTCTGTTGGTACCTTTGCATCATTGACTGTATCTACAGGTCTTTTCTCTGTTCAGGTCCCAGGAGCTCAGAGAGGAGATTTCATGGAGCTGTTGTTCTCCAGGCTTTTCTCCTGTTGGCAATTATGTAACACATCACAACATTAGATGCAACTGCTCAATGTTGTGATGGACGGGGGTTCAGCATGTACAACCACATACACTGCAAGCTGTGATGACCCGTGTGGTTCGATACCCGTCTATCAGGGCTGACTCCTGTCCACTAAGTGGTATTAATGTTACAGAGAATCTGACTATGTCATCTCCGGCCTTTGGACGCCATTAGTGTACAAACACAAGCATTTGCCTACATTGACAGGTTCATATGGAAAACTGTGTTTGCAGCAGTGTTTTCTGGGATTCTTTGTGTACTGTGGGTCTTGTACCTCACTGCTGTCACTCACTCATTTGAATGAGGCTGACATTTATGGTAAACATGGTAAAACAAGACAAAACGTAACACTGCAAATCATAAATACACACAAAGTAACATATAGTAACAAAATATTACCAGTATAACTCTAACTTTACTATGGTCTGTGACCATGAGATGGTGGGAGCTGCACCCTTTCATAAACTGTTTAATTTGGTAATAACGTGGTGTAATGACATATCTTTATCTCTGTGTCAGAGCCTGAGGATAAATGATAAATGGCCACTTGTACAACACTTTTTTCCAAAACACTTTACAATGTTGCTTCTCATTCACCCACTCACACACCGATGGCTGCCATGCATGGTGCTCACCTGACACACTGGGAGCAACTTGGGATTTCAGTGTCACTTCCACACATAGCCAGGAGGGAAACTTCAACTCTTTACTGAACAGCTACATATGTGTGGTATGAAATGTTGTCATCCTTTCTTGCTAGCAAACTTTTAACAAGTTTTACTTCCTGTTTACATTCCTCTATTCAACTCTATTCTCTACATTAGCCACCAGGGCCACCTCGTGTTCCTTTTACGTAACTGCACCCAATCAATAAAGAGGACGTGAGCATATGCTGTGAAATCTTCCAGGTGTCTAAGAACGAGATGATTGATGCTTTTTTACTGGTCTACAAACAAAATGCCAGGGGTCTGGAGTTGGATACACCTCTGGTAAAGCTTTGACAGAGCCAGTAACTGCACATTGGAAACACACAGCTCCAAAGCTGTGGACATCTGCAGAAAGATACAGAGAAGAAGAACAACTACAAAGGAAAGAAGTGAAGCAATTTAAGTTGTGTATAATGTAAATTACAATTGAGACATTCAGAAATGTTTGATTTCTTTATGGCTGCTTGTTTCAGTGGGGCCAGTGCTGCTTGAGCTAAGTTGTGTGCACTCTGCACACTGCAGAGGATACACACCAACCAACCATAACATTATAATCACTCCCCAAACATTGAGTAGGTCCCTTTTGCCTCCAAAACAGACCTGACCCATCGAAGCACAGACTCCACTAGACCCCTGAAGTTATCTGGCACTAAGCCCTCAGTAACAGATGCTTGATAAGTTCCAAGGCCTCCATGGATCCGACTTGTTTTTCCAGCACATCCCACAGATGTTCGATTACATTGAGATTTATAGAACTTGGAGGCCAAGTCAATATCTCAAACTCAGTGTTTTCCTCAAACCATTGTTGAACCATTTTTTGCAGTGTGGCAGAGACCACTAAAAGAGACCACAGACATTAGGAAATACAGTTTCCGTGTACTTCAGCTCAGTAACAGCATTTATGTAGGTGGTACCTTGTTAAAGTAACATCTGCAAGAATAGCAGAACGTAAGGTTTCCCTCCAGAACATTGTCAGGAGCATCACACTGCTTCTGCCAGCTTCCCTTTCTGCCATAGTGCATCCTGGTAGCATCTTTTCCTGAGTAAGTGATGCACATGCAAACAACCAGACCAGGCCCCCTTTATCCATCGTTCTGTGGTCCAGTTCTGATGCTCACATGTCCGCTCTCAGGGCTTCTGGCAGCGGATGAAGGTTATAGAGAATCTTACTCATATAACTGCGACACTTCTAATATATGAGAAAAATATTTAGCAGGTAACAATAGTGGGTCAAACTTCCATTGTAAAAGTGGAGCAAGACAAATGTTCAAGGATTAAGAGGAATTTAATTTAAGAGACCTCAGTTAATTTAGCCTTGTACTGAAACTCAGTCAGTTCACTTTGTCAGACACATACACAGCAGAGACAGGAAGTCACGATATCTCAAGTGCAGGATTTATATTTACAACACACACACAGTCAAAGTCTTTTTTTATTTTTGTAGCTGTGTTGTCTTAACAGCCCAACCCACCCCGGCCCCTCAACTTAACACCATGAACTACTGTACATTTATTCTGAACTGTGAAACCTTTGTGCCACTGTTCTTTCCAGGAACTAAGAAGGAAATTACAAAGCTGCATCAGGTTGGGTAGAATAAATGGGACTGTGTTTTCTATTCATTTCCACAACCGTGTCCTAAACTGATGTCACTTTACTACAGTAAATGTCAGAAGTGTGAAGAGACTGAACTATGTGCTTCAGTCCTCTATTAGTGTAGTTTGCCGTGTCTTCTAATGATGATGGTTTGTATTGTCCAACATTAAAACCACAAAAACCTGTCACTTTAAACCCTGTGTTCTTAGCATCTGAAACCAACAAGTCTTTATCATTTGCAATTACTGACCTGACAAATTTATGATCATGGACGAAATGTATGTCAATGTTGAATAAGACAAGGCTGTTCACTCAAGACCTTCAACAGACAGGTAAGAATGTTCAATCAGACGCTGACAGACTGAGTGGGAATAAATCTGCTCTTTCATCTGTTATTTCTGATAGAGGACTGGATTAAGTGGATTGTTTTCTCTGCTTAGGTCCCAGGAGCTCAGAGAGGGGTTTTATAGAGCAATTAAAGAGTTTAACGTTTAGTTTTTAAATTATTGTAAAAACTAAACATTAACTAGAAAAAGTTTATATTATTTGTATTAAAAATCCCACTTTTAAAATTGCTTTTTAAAGTGTATATAAATGTTTAAACTTCAACTATATATACAGGTGTAAACACAGATTATCACATAAGTCACTACAGCAGTTGTTGCTGTTTACATGTCATTGTACAAACTTAAAGACATTTATGGATGTGCAATACATATATGTGCTCAATGACAATAAAGGTTGTTGTTCTTCCTAATCTGAATAAGAAAAAGTTAAAATCATCAAAGTTTTTAATACTTTGATGATTTTTGTGTTATATGTATACAAAAGCATACATATAACACAATATTACCAGTACTGACTTTACAGGATCTCTGACCATGACATGGTGGGAGCTGCACCATTTCATAAACTTTAATTTGGTAATAACGTGGTGTATCAACATATCTTTCTCTCTGTGTCAGAGCCTGAAAATAGCAGTGTTATCTGGAAATTTCAGTATGTGGTTGAAAGCATTGGTGTTCACACATCTATTTTTATGCAATGTAGAGCTCACACTCCCCTGAGCAACACCAGTACTGATCAGGTTAGAAAACAGAAGCACAAATTAATAACAAAATGATTTACACTCATCTGTCCTAATTCCTTAAGTATTAGATAAGGTCGTATTGTATCAAATGCAGAATTAAAATCAATAAAAAGAAGGTGAGCATACATAAGGATAAGACGAGTGAAGCTTTTTACAGAAAAAATGTCGGTGGTCTGGAATTGGTTTGGATCTTTTACAGCTTTGACAGAGTCAGTAACTGCACATTGGAAACACACAGCTCCAAAGCTGAGGACACCTGCTGAAAGACACAGAGAAGAAGAAGAACAAGCACAAGGGAATGAAGTAGAGCTATTAAGCATTTAAGTTGTGTCTGCAACATGTGCTTCTCAGCCATCCACCAGCAGCCATGTGCTCACAGATGCAAATGCCATCTGCCCGTTAGAAGCCCAGCAGTGCGCTTCACAACAGTGTGTGTCCAGCTGTGGCACACATTGCAATTCCTCTACTTTGCTTTCTGTGGATTAGAGGATTTAATTTAGTCTTGTACTGAAACACAGTCAGCTCACTTTGCCACAGACAAAGAAAAGAATAACAGTGTTCAAGGTGATCATCCAAAAAATCTGCACTGCTCTGATTTGGAAGACAAACAGGTTTATGGACATAAGTGCAGAGAGATGGATCAAACAGAGAACAATCGTGCTCTTCTCTTTGCCCAAAGTTCAAATTCAGCAGAGACAGAAAGACTCAATAGAAATGTCTCACGTGTCTCAGCAACACACACTGTCAAAGTCTGTTTTATTTTTGTAGCTGGGTTGTCTTAACAACACATGTATTTTAGTGTGTCTTCTAATGAGCACACTTCTTATTGCTGACCATCAAAACCACAAAAACCGGTCACTTCCTCTAAAGCCCAGGATTCTTAGTGTCTGAAACCAAAGTGTCTTTATCATTTACATGTACTGTGCTGCAAAGCTGACCAGAGCTCTGAGGCAGTTAACAAACCTGTGATCAATGGAGGAAATATATGCCAATGTTAAATATGACAAATCTGTTCACTCAAGTCCTTCAACAAATCAGACAGGTAAGAATGTTTAATTAGTTGCTGAGTGGAGATTAAATCTGTTTTAATCATATGTTATTTCTGATCTAAGACTGTGTTTACTGGTCTTTTTCTGTTCAGGTCCCAGGAGCTCAGACAGCAGATGTCATGGAGCTGTTGTTCTCTGTCTGGGCCTGCTGAGTGTTTTCCTGTTGGCTGGACTCCTCGTCCTCGGTGTCCACCGTGAGTCTGTGTTTAATAAGTTAATATCAGAGTCACTTTATGAGTTTCAGAAGTATTGTTATTTAAATGTACAAATTTAACATCTCAAGTTTCTTTCTTAAGTTTTTTAATTTACAACATTTTTATGGCATTTTAAAATGTAAAAATTTTGTTTGTTCAGCACCAGACAAATAGCAACCTCACCATCACTTATTCCCTAATATTAGATTAGTATTATGCCTGTAAATTGGGGAGGGTTGCGTCAGGAAGGGCAACTGTGCCAAAATCAACATGTGGTCAATGATCAGCTGTGGCGACCTTGAACTCAGAGGATGAGCCGAAAGGACAAAAAAATAAAAAAAATAAAAAATTATGCCTTTAAGCAAATGTGTTTTATTACATCAGATGTTTAGCACATGGAACTTAAATTTTGGGCATCAGTTCATTATAAAGATTGGGGTAAAAATAGAAAAGAATCTGACCTGGCTAAATATTAAATTATATGGATTCATGTGGTTTCAGATTATAACTCAGCACAATGTGCAGCTGCAGAACTCTCCAGCATCAAAACCAACCTGACTGAGCTTCTCCAGGACAGTAAGAACAAAGTGTCTTCACTGACTGAAGAGAGAGACCAGCTGAATGCCAGACTCAATAAAACAACAGAGGAACTGAACAAGTGTCAGAGTGAGTGAGTGTGGGCAGTGAGGGACAGGACATTTGATCTTGTCAAGGATTTAGACTTGTGAACTGTTCACTATATGTTTAGGATTAAGGACACGTTCACATTCTGTGAGCACATTAAAATGTTAAGATGTGAAGTAGCTTAAGTAGCTCCCAGCAGGACTCATGTGCTAAAAACTCATAGATTTCACTTTAGTCTGTAACCTAACTGAACCGAGCACAGACGGGCTGATTGGTGGAGTTTATTGTTTATCAGTCTAGTTCTGTCAGTGACATAATGCATTAAAGTTGTTTTGTGAAAATTCTAAGAAAACACTGCTTTGTTCATGGTTTGCAAATCCATAGTCCAGATCTTCCATTTTCCCTTCTTTTCAAAGAAACTAGCTCTTATTATTACTGATTATTGTTATTACATTTTTTTATTTTAGAAACAGACTATAAAACCCTATAATTTATCCCAGTGAAGATACAACTATATGTCACTGTGAATGTTGCATTTCATATTAGACTGTGGGCGAACTTATCATATCATACACATAAAAACATACAGTTGTATTCATTCTGTATCTGATCAAAACAAATAAACATAATTTCTTTTGACCATGTTATAGTAATACAACTAAGAATAAATCATTTAAATAGTAAGAAGTATTACGTTATATGAATTCATGTGGTTTCAGATTATAACTCAGCACAACGTGCAGCTGCAGAACTCTCCAGCATCAAAACCAACCTGACTGAGCTTCTCCAGGACATTAAGAACAAAGTGTCTTCACTGACTGAAGAGACAGACCAGCTGAATGCCAGACTCAATAAAACAGCAGAGGAACTGAACAAGTGTCAGAGTGAGTGAGTGTGGGCAGTGAGGGACAGGACATTTGATCTTGTCAAGGATTTAGACTTGTGAACTGTTCACTATATGTTTAGGATTAAGGACACGTTCACATTCTGTGAGCACATTAAAATGTTAAGATGTGAAGACACTTAAAACTCCTCTGTTTGCATGTTTTACTTCATACCATCTTTCTCTGGCAGTAGATGGAGTTGTGTCTTGATACATTTCTAATATCTATTGTTTTACGTTTCAGACAAAACTTGTCCTGCAGGATGGATGATGTTCAACTACTCCTGTTATCTCCTGTCCACTGAGTCTGGTTCATGGACAAAAGGCAGAGAGGACTGCAGAAAGAGAGGAGCAGACCTGGTGGTCATTAACAGTGCTGAAGAACAGGTGCAGTGTGTCCAAAGAAAGAATGATGAACATGATCAGGAATTTTTACATATCTTTTATTAAAGTGACAACATGTAAAGTGATAGTTTTGCACAAAAATGCTTTCTGAAATTCAGATGATGCTTTAATAGTTTCTTCTTCTAATTTCAGATTTTAAATAAGCTTCAATCATAATTAAATGAATCTGTACTTTATATTTTTATACATTGTTGATGTTGCAGGCCAATCTAATACTTATGCCACTATTATAATAAATGTGGATAATATGAACATGAGAAGACATATGAGCATGTGATTGCTTTCTGAATCCACTGTATCATGAATGGAAGTGTTTCAGCTTTTTTTGTGGATATGAATGTGTGTGTGCTGTGTCTTTGTGTCTCACTCCTGCTGGTTACAACTAAAATATAATTGCAGCGATTGTCTTTTGTTTCAATTGAACAGACATTCCTCTCTGCATTCACCAGAATGAGAGCTTGGATTGGTTTGAGTGACAGTGATGAAGAGGGGACCTGGAGATGGATCGATGGAACTACACTGACTTTTAAGTAAGACGGAAATATGCTTCAATTTGTTTAAATCTAAATACATCTGGAAATAATTTGTGTTTGGTTCAATACAACTGAAACACGTGAGTTTCAGTGAAGAGCTCATAAAAATCCTTGTGGTTTAACTGAGAACAAAACAAAAAACCAAAATCCTAAATGACAGAAAGAGAAGCAACCAACCAAACCAGAGCAAAGAAAAAAGACAAATGAGAATCAATTAGATTAAAAGAGATGAAATATGACATAAAAGCTGAAGTTAGCATTTGGCTCTGAACACCACTGACTGGAGACTCTCAGAGCTGCTAGAATGACTGCTGACACACTTCCTGTCTGTTTCAGTACTGTTGGCTCTGACTGCACCACTGCTGTCATAACATTTAATAAGTTATCAACATAGAGACCATCAAGAATCTTTTTATGTCAGATATTCACAATTTCAGGATTGTTTTTTGTTTTGTTCATTGACCTGTTAGGAATTGGGATGACCGAGAACCCAATGATGGGGCTAGTGGAGAGGACTGTGCAGAAATAATTCAAAAAGGTCACAAGTGGAATGACGTGCCATGTGAACTGTCTCTGCAATGGATCTGTGAGAAAAAAGTGCATTAGTGGTAAATGTTTTGACATCATACATATGGAAATGTTTTATAAAAGACATGAATATGCTCTGTCCCTGTCCACCACCTCTGTCATACCTCTGTATTACATCTTCCTTTCTTTACAAAGAAACTCACACTTATTATCAACTTGATAATAATATCAATAATAATAATAAACACCCTGTACATCCCTATAATTTGTCGCAGACAGCATACAACTATATGTCACTGTTAGGTTAAACTTTGGTAATTGACATACTTAACATTGACATACGTATGTACTTGGTGTAAAATATAAATAATCTGCTTAGAATTTGTCATGTCTTGCTAAAGAAATGATGCAGCATTGGAAGCAAGACATAAACTATGTTTTTGGAACTCGGCCTTTTGTGCAGCAATTTTTCTAAACTTTCTGATAGTCTACCAAACATTGGGTCACCAATAAACACCATAATTAACTGTCTAATTTTGTGTTCTCACGTCTTTATTACGTATCTTTTATCTCGTAAATGAAACAACAGCAGTGTTTGTTCAAATGTCTAAAAACTGTTTGTGTGTAACAGGGACCTCTTGTTACCATGTGGATTCTGACTTGTGTGTCAGAAGAAAAGTCTTTTATAATGATGCCACAAACCATTTTAAGGAGAATGTCAAACTATGTTTAATGTGAGAGAAACTGTGTGAAGCCTTGTTGTGTTGTAAAGAACTGTCCACAGCTGAAACTTCCTCAAAAGCTAAAGAAGTTTCAGACTGAAACCAAAAACCAACAAGCCCTTCATCACTTACAGGAAGTCCAGTCAATGCTGCAGAGCTGATCTTCCAGGAGACAGTTGGTCACTTTACGAGCAGTTGAGGAAATATGTGTCAGTGAGTTTCTGTTCACTGTCAGCCCGGATAAGTTGACTTTGCCTAATACATCTTATACATCTCTTTGTCACGTCCCTACTTGTCCTCTACACTCAGGTGTGTTCACCTGAACTTCATTATTTACTATTTTATTCTGCCCTTATCATCTGTTTGTACCACCTCCAGCTTTCACCACCTTCAGTCCACCGTCTCAGATTATCACCATGATTTTCTTTTGTTTTCTTCAAATACATCATCTTTTAGGTTGGTGACAAAGTTTAGTCATCAGTATAAAAAACTTTGTTGCCAAACACACATGTAAAAACTCTGAAATAAATGTTCTGTAGATGATATTTAAACTAGTCACATTTCATAACAAGCAGCACCATTAAAAAACTTTCCTCAAACACCTACTCAAAGAAATATGCACAATAGTCTAAAAAATAGTCTGCATTACTTAACAACAACAAGCTTTTCTATGTGTCTGAAGAGAGAAAGCAGTTGCATGGCAGCATCACTGAAATGACTGAGCAGCTGAACAGATTTCAGAGTTTGACCACAGTCACTCAGCTCTGTGGTTACTGCCCCACACTGTAAGATCTCTGTGGTAAAATGATGAGCTAATCTATATTTTACAAATCATCTAGATCAACATATTTGTTGGGAAGAGCAACTATGTGCTAAAACTGGCACCACAGCAGAAACCCACAACTGGATTGGTTTGACTGACAGGGAAGAAGGAGGCAACTGGAAATGCACTGATGAAACTTTACTGATTCTGAGGTTGGACATTAATGTGTTTTGCAGAACATATTACAGCCTCTGAAATTAACATACTGTGTCATCACAAAGTGTCTTGTTGCTGCTTCAGGTGAAGTAGAATAAATGTGACTGGTGTCAGTTTAGTACAGCAAATGTCAGAATTGTGAAGAAACGGAACTAAGTGCTTCAATCTTCTATTAGTGTAGTTTGCTGTGTCTCCTTATGAGAATTGCCCACTATCAAAACCACAAGGCCCATCACTTCCTCTAAAGCCCAGGGTTCTTAGTATCTGAAACCAAAGTGTCTTTATCATTTACATGAACTGTGCTGCAAAGCTGACCAGAGCTCTGAGGCAGTTAACAAACCTGTGATCAATGGAGGAAATATATATCAATGTTGAACATGACAAGTCTGTTCACTCAAGTCCTTCAACAAATCAGACAGGTAAGAATGTTTAATTAGTTGCTGAGTGGAGATTAAATGTGTTTTAATCATGTTATTTCTGATCTAAGACTGTGTTTACTGGTCTTTTTCTGTTCAGGTCCCAGGAGCTCAGACAGCAGATGTCATGGAGCTGTTGTTCTCTGTCTGGGGCTGCTGAGTGTCTTCCTGTTGGCTGGACTCATCGTCCTCGGTGTCCACTGTGAGTCCATGTTACATAAGTTCATATCAGAGTCACTTTATGAGTTCCAGAAGTATTATCATTGTCATCAAGTGTAAAAATTGAATGTTTGTAACACGTTGTTTTGACTAAAATGACAAAGTTCAGCAGGAAAAGTGCTTTCAGCTGTTCAGCACCAGACAAACAGGAACTTCACCTCCACTTATTCTCTGACATTATTAGTGTGAATCACACTCTTGTTGTACATGTTTTTTGGCCTGCTACTAGTCCTAAACACTAACAGCTACAAACATGGTTCCAACTCTAACATGTTAAGCCTGGTCAGGAGAGGGATGCTTTTACTTTGTGTGCTGATAGCTAACATACAATAATTATTATGAATAGTTTTGTGTTGTTCCAGAGCATTAACACTTTTGAAAAACTGACTTTTTATTTTTTAGCTTTTTGTTCTGAATTAAGAATAAATAGGTATTTAACCATTAAACAATTTGATTTGTCCAGCTCAGACAATACTTTTACACTTTTGATGAGGTGTTTTATTTGTTGTACACTCTCCTTGGTGGAACCCTGTTACGAATACTCAGAAACCTGAAAAAGGTTTATTTTAAAATATTGTGGAATAAACCCTTCACCATTAAAGAAAGTTGTTTAGTGCTTTTTATCTGCCTGTGCTGTTCCATTCGTGGAACTGCAGTTAATTTTTTGAAAAGATTTTGCATTAGTTTCATTTCTACATTATTCAGTTCTTCAGTTAGTCAGCAGAAATGGCTGCAAGCGGCGATGGGAGCATAGCGCCACCTGCGGAAGAGTTTTGATGCAGCAATTGTAAACAGAATTTTGTAGCGTCTGTTTTCACTTCTCTAGTTTTCAATGCCTTTAAACCTGCTACGCATGGCAACATTTAAAATGTTCAGGGCTTCTAATCTGGCGGCGGCGAAGGCTGCGAGCAGCTGCAGCAGCTGGCATTTTCTTCATTTGTCCATTGTATTATGCACATTATGCCTGTATGCAAACATGCTACATTACATCAAAAGCCATTATAACAGTTCTACAGCAGAATAGCTGATAAGTATATTGCTATGTTTACAGAGTTGTACCATCAGAACAGGCAAATGTTTGATGCCTCCACCAAAAATGAGGAAAAGGCCCCAGTGGCCCCTCATTTTGGCACATTTAGCAAAGTCAGCAACAAATACTCTTAAACCTCCTGTAAAGGCTCTATACTGTGCACCACTGCCACTGAGGAGTCATTACACTTCTTTGCCTAGGACCCCCTGGTTAACCACTGTTTTTAATGCTTTTTTAAAAAAGCCACTTATTGTACTGTAGGAGTAAAAGTGTAAGATTGTGCTGGAGATTTTTAGAATATGAAACTTAAATCATGGGCATCAATTTTTTGTAAAGTTTGGGGGAAAACATCTGACCTGGCTAAATAGTAAGTAGTATTACATTATATGAATTCATGTGGTTTCAGATTATAACTCAGTAGCAGAACCTTCCACCATCAAAACCAAACTGACTGAGCTTCTCCAGGACAGTAAGAACAAAGTGTCTTCACTGACTGAAGAGAGAGACCAGCTGAATACCAGACTCAATAAAACAGCAGAGGAACTGAACAAGTGTCAGAGTGAGTAGGTGTAGGCAGTATGGGATAAGGCCTTTAATGGTTTCAAGGATTGAGACATGCTTCCCCTCTGAGAATCGCCCCCTTGTTGTGGGCTCACTTTTTCTGTACATAGTTTCTTATTTAATTTTTATTGTATTTTATTTTGTGTACATGCGTCATATTCGTTGTGTATCACACCTTTGCACTTTCACATTTTAGATTATTTGTTTGCACCTAGTAACCTTAAGTTTTCTTAACTGTGAATAGCAATAAACAGTTTTCTCATTGTGTAGGGGCTTGTGGGTCCCTATGTTCCTTGGAGCTTTGTTGTTGGGGGCAACAGGTCCTGGTAGGGTCTCAGAAGGCAAAGTGGTCCCAGAGGTGTTTCCAGACTAAATGCAATTCACAGACACCCTGAGGATATGGCAGTTCAGTAACTTGGTAACTTGCCTAAAATAGGGAGACCAGTGCACCATTCTGTAGCCAGACCTGGGAAGGGAGCCACCATCCTGTAGGCCCACTATATGCAGGAACAGAAGTCAGGGTTGGGTACAATGCAAGCTGGGCAGCAGGCAATGTTGGGAGTCTAGACATGCTGATTCAGTGCTTTGGAAGCTACAGTATATCTAGGAACATGGAATTTCACCTTTCTGTCCGGGAAGTGAACTGGAGTTGCTGTGAGAGGATGAGTGATACCAACTAGATATAGTGGGGCTTAACTCTACACATAGCACTGTCTCTGGAACCAAACTTCTAGAGAGTAGTTGGACTTTTTTTTGGAGTTGCCTAGAGTGAGAGGTGTGAGGCAAATGTGGGGATACTCACAAGTCCCCGGCTGAGTGCTGCTGTGTTGGTATACTCCCTGGTGAATGAGAGGGTCTCCCATAATGACAGCTTCAACTTGAAAGCACGTATGCTGTCATGATACCGCGTGACAAGTTATTCAGGTGCTCTGTAACATCCACCATAAATGCAAGGTCCTGTATCCACTCTGCGGAATGAAATTCTAACACTGGTTTGCCCTTTTCTTCCATGAACTGTTCAATTTCTTCTCGTAAATCAAAGAAACGCCACAGCACCTCGGCTTAACCATCTTACCTCAGTGTGGTATGGCAGCTCATAGATGTGGTCTTTCTCTCTGAGAAGGCCGTCAAACTGATGGTGATTCAGGCTTCTGGATCGGACGAAATTAACAGTTTGGATGACAACCTTCATGACGTTATCCATCTTTAATGACTTGCAACACAAAGCCTCCTGGTGCAAAATATAGTGAAAAGTCCAAAAATTACGTCCTCCATTTGCAGATTGCACTTTCTATCTGAACTTTGTCACAACGCCTGTTTTTTTACTGATCATTGAAGGCGCACCATTTGTAGCCAGGCTTACAGTGCGGGACCAGTCCACTCCGACCCTGTCCAGCGCGCCGGCGAGGGTGGTGAAGAAATGTGTGTGTGTTTCTTGTCAGGCTGATATTTGCAAAAGCCTGTAGGGGTCCTTATGTTCCTTGGAGCTTTGTTGTTGGGGACAACAGGTCCTGGTAGGGTCTGAGAAGGTAAAGTGTCACTGATGTCTTGGCTGTGAGTAAACAGAGACTGCTGTTTCTTCAGACCTGCCAAAAGTTCATTCACCTTCTCTCTTCTCCGCTGTCCTTGAAAGTTGTCATATTTGTCGGTATGAAGACTCACATAGTGGCGACGAAGGTTATATTCTTTCAGCACCGCAACATGCTGTGAACACACCAAATATACAGCTTTCCCATTCACTTCCGTGAATAAATAGGAGGATGATCATTTTTCTTGGAACAGTCTGCATTCTGCATCCACTTTTCTCTTTTTTGACAGAGACATATTGGGGCAATGAGGGTGCCAAAGCATATAATGTTAAAAGTAGAAGCCGTAATAAATATTGCGGGCAAAACAAAGTAGTTCATCCAGACTGGCTGCACTTGCTTTACCTACTTGCTCTGCGTCGGTAAACAGTTTGCTTGCTTAACACAACTGCTATTGCGCCGACCACTGGACACAATTGGAACAGTAGTTTATTTTATTAAAAAATTGCAAGTCACTGAGTGCTGCTGTGTTGGAATACTCCCTGGTGAATGAGAGGGTCACCTATATGTGAGGGGGAGGCTCTGGCTGTTGTGTGTGCTTACGCACCAAAAAGCACTACAGAGTATCCAGCCATCTTGGAGACTTTGGGTCGGGTCCTTGAAGGTACCACTTTGGGACTCCATAGTTCTGCTGGGGGACTTCAACACCCAGCTTATGACTAGGTGTCTCAGTAGGGTTTTGTGAGGGGTACAGCGGAAAACCTAACTTCACCTGCTGCTGACAGTTTATAAGCGGAAGATAATTAGTGGATGAATTTAGACATTCATTTGCTTGTCAACTGTACACTTAGTGTTTAACTGTTTGCATGTTTTACTTCATACCATCTTTCTCTGGCAGTAGATGGAGTTGTGTCTTGATACATTTCTAATATCTATTGTTTTACGTTGCAGAGAAAACTTTTCCTGCAGGATTGACGATGTTTAGCTACTCCTGTTATCTCCTGTCCACTGAGTCTGATTCATGGACAAAAGGCAGAGAGGACTGCAGAAAGAGAGGAGCAGACCTGGTGGTCATTAACAGTGCTGAAGAACAGGTGCAGTGTGTCCAAATCTGTGTAAAATAAGCTTCAATCATTATTAAATTAATCTGTACTTTATATTTTTATACATTGTTGATGTTGCAGGCCAATTTAATAATTACAGAGAATCGGTTTTCAGAGTAGTTTCACAAACACTGCTCCTCTTCGTACTAACATCTGTTAAGTCTGACTATCCAAAACCAAGCCAAAATTCAAACAAGATACAGAGATTTATCACAAGATAGAGACACAGGTAGATCCAAAAAACAGAGCAGAAGTTTGTCACCAGTGAGGACAGAGTAAACCAGACAGAGGCAGTGGCAATGAGAGCAGGTCTGAGGACCAAATCAGGCTAATTTTTGGGAAGGAGAAACACCGGTGAATACAATGATGCTGATTATGAAGGTAGAACTAGAAACTCTGAGGAGGGGTGAGATAGGAAGTGATTAAGTCAAAATAAAAGTCAGAAAATGGAACTAAAGCTGGAGGCCATGACAGTTCTGAATCCACTGTATTATGAATTGGATGATTTCAACTTTTCTGAATGTATCAACAAATATTTCCACTGTAGTTTGTAATAGATTGAAAGCGTGGGTCCTCTTTCTTTGTGCCTTGCTCCTCGTGGTTAAAAGAAAAATATCAGTGCAGTGATTGTCTTTTGTTTATGTCAAGTCAAGTCAAGTCAAGTCAAGTGGCTTTTATTGTCATTTCTACTATACACAGTGGTACACAGTACACAGTAGAAACGAGATAACGTTCCTCCAAGAACCAAGGTGCTACAAACAACACAAGCTATAGTAAGTGCATCGAGTGCAACCAAGTGCAAACAGTGCAGATGAAAAAACAGTACAGACAGACAGTGTAGACAGACAACACAAGTGACACAGGACAGGACACAAGACCCAAGACAGTGCCGACCAGTAAACCTACTGTATACTATTTTACAGTACAGTACAGTACAGTTAAGTGTGCTAGGGGTGTTAAAAAAGAGCAGCATGTAAACGGTATAGTGCAGTAAATGTAGAATGATAAAAGTAAATAAATAATAAATAAGTGGTGGTGGAATGAGATGAGTAGTGAGTGATGAGAATGTGCTGAGTTCGGTTTGCAGTGTGTTTAAGTTCTATTTCAGTTCTGTGTGTTGAGGAGCCTGATGGCTTGTGGGAAAAAACTGTTGCATAGTCTGGATGTGGTGGCCCGAATGCTTCGGAACCTCTTTCCTGATGGCAGGAGTGTGACCAATTAGTCAAACTTGAAGCATGTCTAAAAGACATAAAGACCTGGATGTCCTACAATTTCCTACTTCTAAATTCAGACAAAACTGAAATCATCCTCTTTGGGCCTAAAAACATGAGAAATATGCTGTCTAACAATATAGTTACTTTAGATGACATAACTTTGGCCTCCAGTACTGCGGTGAGGAACCTTGGAGTTATTTTTGACCAGGATTTGGCATTTACGTCACATATAAGACAAATCTCTAGATCAGCCTTCTTCCACCTACGGAACATTGCTAAAATTAGAAGCATCCTGTCTCAAAGTGATGCCGAAAAACTGGTCCATGCATTTGTTACTTCTAGGTTGGACTACTGTAATTCCCTACTTCTGGGGTGTCCTAATAACTCTCTAAAAAGCCTTCAATTAATCCAAAATGCTGCAGCAAGAGTGCTGACTGGATTAGGAAAGAGAGATCATATTTCACCTTCACTAGCTTCTCTTCATTGGCTTCCCATAAAATCTAGAATAGAGTTCAAAACCCTCCTCCTTACATACAAAGCTCTTAATGGTCAAGCTCCATCATATTTAAAAGATCTCATAGTTCTGTATCGCCCGATTAGACCACTTCGATCCCAAAATACAGGCCTACTTGTGGTTCCCAGAGTTTGCAAAAGTAGAATGGGAGGCAGAGCCTTTAGCTATCAAGCTCCTCTCCTGTGGAACCAGCTTCCAATCCAAATTCGGGGAGCAGACACCCTCTCTACTTTTAAGACTAGGCTTAAAACCTTCCTTTTTGATAAAGCTTATAGTTAAACTGCTCACTCAACCTGAACTAGCTTTTCTCTATACATTTACCTGTCACTACTGTATACCATTAATTCTATATCCTACAACCTGCACGATGCTTTGTTGTTGCTTTTTTGTTGTTTTGTTGTTGCTTTTCTTGTTGTTTTGTTGTTGCTTTTTGTTGTTGCTTTTTTGTTGTTTTGTTGTTGCTTTTCGTTGTTGCTTTTCGTTGCTCTTTTCTTTTCTTTCTCCACTTTCCACTCACCCCAACCGGTCAAGGCAGATGGCCGCCCACCCTGAGCCTGGTTCTGCTGGAGGTTTCTCCCATTAAAGGGAGTTTTTCCTCTCCACTGTTGCCTAGGGCTTGCTCAAGGGGGATTTGTTGGGTTGCTTCTACATACTTGTGTAGTCTGGACTTTATTCTGTAAAGTGCCTTGAGATGACTTTGTTGTAAATTGGCGCTATATAAATAAAGTTGAATTGAATTGAATTGAATTGAATTGAAGAGTGTGTGTGATGGGTGTGTGGGGTCGTCCACAATGCTGTTGGCTTTGCGGATGCAGCGTGTGGTGTAAATGTGCATAATAGAGGACAGAGAGACTCCGATGATCTTCTCAGCTGTCCCCACTATCCTCTGTAGGGTCTTGCGATCCGCGACGGTGCAGTTCCCAAACCAGGCAGTGATGCAGCTCCTCAGGATGCTCTCAATGGTCCCACTGTAGAACATGGTCAGGATGGGGGGAGGGAGATGGGCTTTCCTCAGCCTTCTCAGGAAGTAGAGACGCTGCTGGGCCTTCTTGGTGATGGAGCTGGTGTTGACTGACCAGGTGAGGTTGTCCGCCAGATGAACACCAAGGAATTTGGTGCTCTTGACTATCTCCACTGAGGATCCATCGATGATCAATGGAGAATGGTCGCTCTGTGCTCTCCTGAAGTCCACAACCATCTCTTTAGTTTTGTCAACGTTCAGAGACAGGTTGTTTGCTCCACACCAGGCTGTTAATCGTTGCACCTCCTCTCTGTAAGCTGACTCGTCGTTCTTGCTGATTAGACCCACCACGGTCGTGTCATCAGCAAACTTGACTATGTGGTTTGAGCTGTGCATTGCTACACAGTCGTGCGTCAGCAGAGTGAACAGCAGAGGGCTGAGCACACAGCCCTGAGGGGCTCCAGTGCTCAGTGTGGTGGTGCTGGAGATGTTGTTCCCGATCCGGACTGACTGGGGCCTCCCAGTCAGGAAGTCCAGAATCCAGTTGCAGAGGGAGTTGTTCAGGCCCAGTATGCTCAATTTCTCGATCAGGTGCTGAGGGATGATTGTGTTGAATGCTGAGCTGAAGTCAATGAACAGCATTCGTACGTATGAGTCCTTACTGTCCAGGTGGGTGAGGGCCAGATGGAGGGTCGTGGAGATGGCATCGTCCGTGGGACGATTTGGACGATACGCAAACTGCATGGGGTCCAGGGAGGTTGGGAGTTGGGTCTTAATGTGCCTCATGACGAGCCTCTCGAAGCACTTCATCACGATGGGTGTGAGCGCGACGGGACGGTAGTCATTGAGGCAGGAGACAGTAGACTTCTTAGGCACAGGCACGATGGTCGTTGCCTTGAGGCACGTAGGAACAACGTTGCTGCTCAGACACAATGTGTAAGAAAAGTCAACATGTTTTCAGTCTGCGTCAGATGGTTGACAGATCTTTCATTGAAAATGTCTCTAACAAAACAGTTTTACCAAAAGTTCATTAGTAAATATTGGCGCTCAATTATGCAGCTTTTCTGACCTCCATCAAAGGCAGCCACTGAACAAAGTACTGTCCATCCTGTCTGGCAGCTCCCATCCCCTGCATTCAGAGTTCCTTGTATTGCCCTATGGCTGTCTTGTTAGGCAGTTAGCCATATCCAACAGCTATCAACACTGTTTTTCTACACTGAAATTAAAGAAAATGCTGTAATATAAGTTCAAGCTGTTGGATGTTGCAATATCTGTCTGTGGTGTTCATAATTTGTCTTGCTGATGTGTCTGATGCAGTGTTGATCCTCTCGGGAACAACCATCTTAAGTGTGTGTGCAGTGCAGCCCAACCTTAACACTTGTCTTCTATAGGTTCTCTTCATATTTACTTGTAGGTCGTACAGTGGCTCTAGAAACTCTATAAGATGACAAGAAAAGGAAATCACATCTACCATAAGTTCCATGAGTCTTCTCCCTGATGCTGCAATTCCTCTTTTTATGTTTTAAGTGGACGTCTTACTTGCCTTTGTGTTAAGTGTAGTCTATTCAGTGCACATTGTTTTTGACAACCAAGATGCAGCCAGCAGCAGAGTAACATTTACTGCAGTTGCCATTATCTCAATTATGTAGATAAAGGGATAAATTAATAATTTAACAGTAAAATTTTTGTTTCTTATGTTTATGCCACTAGGTACTGGTCAGAACAACAGCCTGATAATGGAAATGGAGATCCAAAATGGGCTGAAGAGGACTGTGTCCACATCAGAGAGGAAGGAGCATCGAAGTGGAACGATCTTTCATGTGAAACCTCTCTGCCCTCGATCTGTGAGAAAAATCTCCTCAGCCATGATGTTTAGGAAGAACTAAAACTATTGAGTCCATTACTGTATGTACTGATTAACCAGACTGTCTTCACAGTTAATTGTTGATGACAATGACTGAAATTGACAATGCTTTATCTATATGACATTGATCACTTTTGACAGTCCAAAGTTTCACATTACTGTATGTGGGAGATGGATTGCAAAAGATTGGACGCAATGTTTACTATTTGTTGTGTGTATTTAGATAAAGAAATTTTTTTACAACGCTGCACAAAGGATAAATATGTAAAAATAAAAATGTAATTGTAATACGTTTTGTCCATGTAGTATTTGAACCGCTTATGCTGAGAGGTAGGGTTCACTCTGCACAGGTCAGCACTTCATCAAAGAGCCAAACATAGAGACAGACAACTGTCCACACTCACATTCACACCTACAGGTAATGTAGAGTCACCAACTAACCTAACATGCATGTCTTTGGGCTGTGGGAGGAACCTGGACGACCCACAGGAAAGTGGAAGGGAGAAGATCCAAACCCGAGCTTTCTTTTCTGACTCTACCTGTACATTGTACAGATGTCTGAGGTAGCGCCACCTGCAGCATTCAGCATCTATTGTTTTTCTGTTCACAGTTACTCACTTTGGTTGTAGTTATGTCTGCATGTAGCTTCTTTTAGGGATTCATCTTGCATTCAGCACCACCTAACTCAAATTTACTACTCATCTTCTTCCATCACTGTTCTGCCCTCTGTTTGAGTGCCTTTACATTTGCTGAAAATAGTTATACATAGTGTTTGTGCCCTGTTCTGCTCAGCTAGCAGCAGTAGTTTTAGAGCTGGGAATTCCCTGAGAGGTACTGAAGCATGGTAGCGGACAGAGCGTGACTGATCGCCTGCTGCTAATCTTCTTCACTACGTTGTTGCCTTGGACATCAATTGTCCGTAAGCATTTAGTTAATTACCTGTTTAGATGGTTGCTGTATTATTATTTTCATCAAATTAGAGATGTAAAATTGTTAACTCAGAGCTCAGTTAAATTGTGGCGATCAGTGCTGCTGTGACTCAGTGTATTTCTTTTTCAATATTTAACTCTTTGAATTTTTATTTTATTTTGATTCCTGTTGTTATGTGTTCAGTTCTACAGTGAGTTAGAAGATAAAGAGAGAAAAGGAAAGTGAGTCTTCATTAAACATCCAAGAAAATTTAGGCCTTGTGCTTATTGGAGGACTTCACCGTCCAGCATAGAACAAGTTCAACTGTCTGTGAGGACATTAGTATTGTACCCTCACATTGTTGCCAATCTGCCTGTATTTAAAGCAATTTCACATCTGTAAATTAAAGGCCTCAAACCACAGTGTGAAAATTACTGATTAGACACTGAAAATATGACATGAATACCAGCATACGTTTTATTTATATCTCCTGTTGATTATCTGCATTTATGGTGGTGTCTAAATGAATGGTTCAGTAGCCTAATGATAATTAGTAATTAATAATAATGAGTATGTTGCCAATCTGCCTGTATTTAAAGCAATTTCACATCTGTAAATTAAAGGCCTCAAACCACAGTGTGAAAATTACTGATTAGACACTGAAAATATGACATGAATACCAGCATACGTTTTATTTATATCTCCTGTTGATTATCTGCATTTATGGTGGTGTCTAAATGAATGGTTCAGTAGCCTAATGATAATTAGTAATTAATAATAATGAGTATGTTTTATAGCAAGTTCTCTCTTTTCCTGTTCTTGACAGTCATATTAGAAAATAACAGATCTTGAAGAGAATATTCTGATTAATTTAAAAAGTGGTTTGTTTTATTTATTTTTTAAAAGGCTTCTGTGAAGCTTGATCTCATCCTCAAACATCCTTCCTCACTCTTTAATCCCAAAAGTATCTGGTTGCAGACAAATAGATAGAAGTTAGATGTTAAGTTAGGTAGAAGATGGATCTCGAGACAAATATGGTTGTGGTTAGACACTAATGTAGACTGTACAGCCAATTACATTATGATGGCTGGTCTGAAATAATTGTTCCTGATTGGTTTCAGCGCAGACAGTGGGCAGATAAAATCTTTACGTGTGTGGGTTAGTCCTTAGATTCAGTCAGTCTTAAGATTCAGTCCCTGCCATTCAAGTTTTTAACATGTTTAATATTTTTATCTGACATCAGCAACCATTAACATCACAATTGAGGAAGACTGCAATTCTTTAGTAGGCAAGTGTCACAATTAGGGTGACAGTGGACCCAAGTGAGGAAACTGTGAGAGGGACTGAACTAACAAAAGGCTTCTATTGATAAGAACGTAATGACAAACAGAAATCACTCCTAGCAGGAGGGTACAAAGAAAACAGGCTCACGGAAGGTAACACACTAAGAAAACTAATGTCGACAACAGGAGCGATACATAGTTAAGCAAAATAAACCCTACAAAGACTCAGGAATGAAATAAGACTAGGATGAGAAACATAAACTTAAATGAACACACAGGAAAAAGCCAAAGAAACTAATTAACAGAAACACACCAACCAAACCTCAGACCGAAAGTTGCAGGAAAACAGAGTCCAATATACAGGGGTCAGGATTGCTACGATCAGGTAAACCAAGAGCGTTCAGAGCATTGGCTGAGAGTGAGATGATGAAGATCTGACAGAGAACTGTGGGGAAGGCTGAACTTAAATACTGAGGGAAAAAAGCGGAAACAATAAAGAGGGATAATGAAAGGTAAAGTTAAAGAACAGGACGTGGGGAAAAGTCCAAAGGCAGGAAGTGTAACGGGTGTCGGATCATGACAGTAAGACTATTTCAAACAGAACAAGCACAATACATTTGGAAAGTGCCAAGAAGAAACGACTTTTTAAAAAGAATTCAACATTTCTCAAATGATGTGGACAAGTGATTAGAGGATGTGGAGGTTAAACAAGTAATTTTAGAGTTTCATTTCACTTCCAAGATAAATACTAAAGTGAGTGAGTACACAGTTACGTGGTTATGTGGTCATATGTTCAAGACCCTGTAATGGGCTGAGACAACCATTTTCTTCAGACACCCACTAAGTTGTGACTGTGTCTTACTCACCTTGTCGGTCTCATCAGTTCACTTTATATCATATATGAACATACCTCGTCCTGACAACCCTTTATGTTGCAGTCCTTAACTAAGCCACCAAGTGAGTAATCAGGAGGCTCAAAGCAACACCGATGGTCTACAGGACATTACTCAACAGGATGTTGCTAAGCCTTCTGCTGTCGATACAGATTAAAATGCTTTAGATTGGATTAGATAAATTGTCTCTAAAGCAAATAACCTACCAAGGTGTGGTTGTTTGTGTTTGTGTGTGTAACAACTGATGTGATGAATGATGGATAATTAACACACAAACTATATGTTGATGTGATTTCCTGTAAAATTTCAAAAGAACAGAAGTTTCCTCATTTACACGTAGCATCACTTCTGCTGCAGAGCTGATCTTCCGTAATTAAGTTGCCATTTACTTTCTTCCAAGCATGCAGGAGATGAATGTAAATGCTGAACATGACAAGTTTGTTGATTCAAAAATGTCACAAACAGGTAATTTAATATTATACAGACGCTGAAAGACTGAATTATCATTATTACTGTTGTATCATATTCACTGGTCTTTTCTCTGTTCAGGTCCCAGGAGCTCAGACAGAAGATTTTATAGAGCTGTTGTTCTCTGTTTGGGGCTGCTGATTGTTTTCCTGCTGGTTCGACTCGGCTTTGGTGTTTACTGTGAGTCTGGTTCACTGTTAGATCTCAGCCGTTTTCTCCTCTTATACTGCTTTTGTGTTTTTAAAATTCCCTTTATATTATTTTTATATTAAGCAATGAAAAAAGTTCAACAATATTTCATGTAAAACATTGTGTTATAATTTGATGATATAAACTGTGTTAAACATATTTGTTTCAGTGATGCACTATTACAGTATAGCAGTAAGAATTGCGTCTGGTGCCCAAATTCTTCGGCTCAAACTGTGCGTGAGCTTCTATGCTGCAATTTTAACATGTGGTTTTGCTTTACAAATAGAAATGTATATGTTTTTATTCTAACTGAAAACAGAAATTGAGAAAATTATAAATGTCATGTAAAAATATCAAAATAATGTGAACTCCATTGTTTCATCTGTTTCAGACCGTAACTTAGATCCTGGTTCAGCTGCAAATTTTTCCGTTATGAAAGACAACCTGACCCAGTGTCTCCAGGCCAGTGATAACAAACTGTCTGATGTGTCTGAAGAGAGAAACCAGCTGAATGCTAAAATATCTTCCCTAACTGAAGAGAAGGATCAGCTGAAATCCAGACTCATTGAAATGACTAAAGACTGAGACAGACTTGAGAGTTTGACCAGTGAGTGTGGACAGTAAGGGACATGACAGTTTATCTGCTGTAAAGCACTTTGGAGCTTTAAAACTCCTGGTGGTTTTTAAAGCTCTATATAAATAAAGATTGAATTCAACTGTATTTTCCATATTAGATTCAAGTCCATTTAGACAAACTTATGTTTGCACAAACAATGTTTGTGTAAGTTAATAAACTAATGTTAACATGTTGAGGTCATGTTTCTGTGATTCTAACCACGAGTCAGACACTAAAAACACCTCTGTGCCACATTTGCATGTTTTACCTCACACTGTCTTTCTTTGACAACAGGTGGAGTTTGTCTTGACTGACTTCTATTGTCTACTGCCGTATGTTACAGGAAAAACTTGTTCTGCAGGATGGACACAGTTCAGCTGGTCCTGCTATATTCTCTCGAGTAGGTCGGACTCTTGGACAAATAGAAGAAGCGACTGCCAAAATAAAGGAGCAGATCTGGTGATAATAAACAGCAAAGAAGAACAGGTAGAGTGTTAGTGTCCACATTTATGTGACTGAACAAGGAATGAGGACTGATTAAAGGACATAAAAGGCCATTTCTGCAGAACCACCTACAAGCACGTTAGCACGACTAAGACTAGTGGGAAATGGGTAATTTAAAGTTGACATTGTGTTGACATGTTTGCTTAACTGGTGACTCTAAATTTCCTTTGGTGTGAATATGAGTGTGAATGCTTGTCCGTCTATGTGTCTCACTGTGTTGGAACAGAGACAGACTGGAGACCTTTCCAGGGTGGACCCTGTCTCTTACCCATTGATAGCTGGGATAGGCTCCAGCCCCTGTGACCCTAAACAGGATAAGCTTACAGAAAATGGATGGATGATATTTTCCTACAGTCACTGTCTTGTTTTTGTGCCTGAATCTAGTTATAGTCAAAAGGTTTCAGTTCTAGCTTCTAAGTTGTTGTTCTTGGCAATAAGCCAATTTAATAATTGTAATTTTATATTAGAAAGATATTTTAGCATTTGATTGTTCTCTGAATCCATCGTAACATAAATGGAATAACTCCAACTTTTTAGCTTATGTGGTTGTTGTGGATCTCAATTTGTTATCTGATACGTTTACACTAGTTTTTATTTTAAAAGTGTGTGTAATCTGTCTCTGCCCTAACACACATGTGAAGGTGTAATGTGGTTAAAACTAGAACATAAAAACTGTGGAATTCTGTCTCTGTATTGAACAGGAATTTGTCTCACCAAGGAGTCAGCATGGATCGGTTTAACTGACATAGCTGAAGAGGGAACCTGGAAATGGGTCGATGGATCTCTACAGACTTTTAAGTAAGACAGAAATGTGCTTCACCTTCTTTAAATCCCAAAATCTCTGTAAATGTATGTTTGGACCAACACAACTGAAACAAAGAGGTTTCTAGAAAGAGCTCATAAAGGCCTTTGTGGTTTTACTGAGGAACAAAAATGACAGAAATAGAAGCCGACAACCTTTTCA
This sequence comes from Channa argus, assembly GCF_033026475.1. Lineage (NCBI taxonomy): Eukaryota > Metazoa > Chordata > Actinopteri > Anabantiformes > Channidae > Channa > Channa argus. The sequence goes on from NC_090205.1 coordinate 6,642,830, forward strand.
CACTGTTTGACCTGCACAGTGTCAGAGTTAGGATTTGGCTCTGAACACCACTGACTGGAGACTCTCAGAGCTGCTAGAATGACTGCTGACACACTTCCTGTCTGTTTCAGTACTGTTGGCTCTGACTGCACCACTGCTGTCATAACATTTAATAAGTTATCAACATAGAGACCATCAAGAGTCTTTTTATGTCAGATATTCACAATTTCACGATTGTTTTTTTGTTCATTGACTTTGTTAGATTCTGGGATATGAAGCAGCCCGATGATCGTAATGGAGAAGACTGTGCAGAAATTGATGTTCAAAGAGGTCACAAGTGGAATGACCTGCCATGTGGACATTCTCTGAAATGGATCTGTGAGAAAAACGTCTAACACTGGTAAATGTTTTGACATCATACATATGGAAATGTTTCATATAAAACATGAATATGCTCTGTCAGGCCTGTGTGTTTTTGTGCTTTGCTTATTATTGTTGTAACTCTGTCTCCCTCTGTAGGCGGCTGCTCTTCCTCCCTGTCATTGTCTCACCCTGGACTGATGCTGTGGATGGATGCACAGCTGCCTGCACTTGCTCCTGATTAGTATGAACCTTCTTAATCCTGCCTCAGAGCAGACTCTGTCTTTGTTCTGTCAGCTCCCACAGTCCGAACTGTCTGGTTTATCCTCTTTCCTCTGCAGTACTCAGACCTGATCTGTTTACCCTCTGGTGTGCTCTGCCTTGTTTAGTTGACTTTCATATAGTACTGGACCCCTGAGTTTGTCAGCTTTATCCCTCATCCCTCCTTTTGTTGTATTTTGTATTAATATTTCTCTCTGTGAGGTGTTTTTAGTTTGAGCAGTCAGCCTTTGTTTTCTCCCTGTACTTGTCTGCCTGCTGATCATCCTAATTAAACTAAATTTACTTCCTTACATCAGCGTGTGCATACATTCTGCTTCTGGGTCGAGGTCTGTCTTACCGTAATATGTCTTGTCCCTGTGCACCACCTGTTTCATTTATATATAAACATGTTCTCTGTTGAAAAATCATCTCATTCAAATTAAAAACTCCATGAGAACAACACTTCTAATTTTGTGATTTCTTCCACATTGATGATACTCTGAATACATGGTAATGCCCAATAATACAACCCAGCAAACATGTCAGTTGGTAAATGTCAGTGTTGTGATTCTCTTGTTTTATCTGTTAGTAACTGGGAAAAACAGCAGCCTGACAATGGTGGTGGAGATGTAAAGTGGGGTGAGGAACACTGTGCACAGATCAGAACCGGCAGGAACCCAGAAGAAAACTGGAACGATCGATCATGTGATGTTTCTATGCGCTGGATCTGAAATGGTATCTTCCAGTTTCTGAACCTGAACACACCTGAACAAGACAATCAGCAACAGGTATTGCAGGGTTAGTTGGAAAACAAGCAGAGCAGGGATCTTGAAGACCAGGATTGAGAACTGATCAAACAACGGTGAGTGTGTATAGATGGACCTGGTTACAGTTGGCTTTCTCACAATAGGCGATTTCTTGAATGTCATGTAAACGGAAAGGTTGGTTTCTGAAATCAGGGTTAGGGTATTAGGGAAACCTATAGTCTCTAGGTAGATTTCTTTTGGAAAATGTTCATTTCTTTGCCATATATACACATAAACTCTCTTCTCTTCACTTGTGCACATATAATCAGTTGTTTATAACGAGTTGTCACAGAAGTTGTCATCGACGTAAACAGTTACGATTTTCAACATGGTGAGCAGCAACGCAAGCAATCCAACCAACATTACCAAAAACCAACATTACTGGACAGATGAAGAGGCCTTATTAATGCTGAACCTGATGAAAGACTAAAACACCCTAAATGTCTGGATGGTCATAAGCACCGAAATGGCGATATTTTTTTAAAGTTGACTGGTTGCATGGCCGAGGGGGACTACAAGAGAAGTGCCCACTGAGAAGTGTGAGAACCTGGGGCTGGATGCTGGCTTTGAAGAAGTTCAAGAATGCTCCTCTGGAACCTTTAGAAAAGTAAAAAATTGAATATGGCAACTTAGCTATATTCTTCTCAGGTTGTCTGAGTTTTTTATACTGTTTCTTTGCTTATTCTACTGTTGGAGTTTTGTTCAGACAACTTTGAATCAACAAACCAAGACCACAACTCAGACAGGCCTTCATCATCAGCAGTTTCTTTGTGTGGAACGCTGCTCCACAGCTGCCTCCTCGTGGTAAGACATTTAAGAAACTGTTCATTTTGAATTTTTTATACATTTAGTTTTACTAATGCAACTGCAAGGGGGCACAAGCCAGTGTCTTCTTGTGCCAGTCCCAAGTCTGGATAAATGCAGAGGGTTGTGGCAGGAAGGGCATCCGACGTAAAACACATGCCAAATCAAACATGCGAATCGTGACAATGACTTCCATACCGGATCGGTCAGGGCCCGGGTTAACAACAACCGCCACCGGTGCTGTTGACCTACAGGGTACCGGTGGAAATTGGACTACTGTTGGTCGAAGACGAAGAAGAAGAGGAAGAAGGTGTGTTCGTAGGCTGAGAGAGAACCAGAAAGATAAGAATGTAGGACTGACAGCAGGGACTTTGAACGTTGGTACTATGACAGGGAAGGCTAGAGAGTTGATCGACATGATGCAGAGAAGGAAGGTGGACATACTGTGTGGCCAGGAGACCAGGTGGAAAGGTAGCAAGGCTAGAAGCTTAGGAGCAGGGTTCAAGTTGTTCTACCATGGGTCAGATAGGAAGAGAAATGGAGTAGGAGTTATCCTGAAAGAGGAGTTGGTGAGGAATGTTCTAGAGGTGAAAAGAGTATCAGACAGGTTGATGAGTCTGAAGCTGGAAGTTGAAGGGGTGATGTTCAATGTTGTAAGTGGTTATGCCCCACAGGTAGGATGTGAGTTAGAAGAGAAGGAGAAATTCTGGAGTGAGTTAGATGAAGTGATGCAGAGCATCTCCAGAGGTGAGAGAGTGGTGATTGGTGCAGATTTCAATGGGCATGTAGGTGAAGGGAACAGAGGTGATGAGACTGTTATGGGCAGGTTTGGTCTTCAGGACAGGAATGCAGAAGGTCAGATGGTGGTTGACTTTGCAAAGAGGATGGAAATGGCTGTAGTGAACACTTTCTTCCAGAAGAGGCAGGAACAAAGGGTGACGTACGGAGGTAGAAGAACTCAGGTAGACGACATCTTGTGTAGACGCTGTAATCTGAAAGAGATCAGTGACTGTAAAGTGTTGTTAGGCGAGAGTGTAGCCAGACAACACAGGATGGTGGTGTGTAAAATGATACTGGAGGTGAGGAAGATAAGGAGGACTAAGGCAGAGCAGAGGACGAAGTGGTAGAAGTTGAAAAAGGAAGAATGTTGTGTAGTTTTCAGGGAGGAGCTGAGACAGACTCTGGGTGGTTTGGAGGTGGACCACTACAGCTAATGTGATCAGGGAGACAGGTAGGAGGGTACTCGGTGTGTCGTCTGGAAAGAGGAAAGCGGACAAGGAGACTTGGTGGTGGAACGAGGAAGTTCAGGAGTGTATACAGAGAAAGAGGTTAGCTAAGAGGAAGTGGGACACTGAGAGGACTGAAGAGAGTAGACAGGAGTACAGGGAGATGCAGCATAAGGTGAAGGTAAAGGTGGCAAAGGCCAAACAAAGAGCATATGAGGACTTGTATGCTAGGTTGGACACTAAAGAGGGAGAGGTGGATTTGTACAGGTTGGCCAGACAAAGAGATAGAGATGGGAAGGATGTGCAGCAGGTTAGTGTGATTAAAGATAAGGATGGAAATGTATTGACAGGTGCCAAGAGTGTGATGGGAAGATGGAAGGAGAACTTTGAAGAGTTGAGGAACGAGGAAAATGAAAGGGAACGAAGAGTAGAAGAGGTGACTGGTGTGGAGCAGGAAGTAGCAAAGATTAGTAAGAGTGAAGTGAGGAGGAAGTTGAAGAGGATGAAGAGCGGAAAGGCAGTTGGTCCTGATGACATACCTGTGGAGGTATGGAAGTGTCTAGGAGAGGTGGCAGTAGAGTTTCTGACTAGTTTGTTTAACAAGATCTTGGAGAGTGAGAGGATGCTGAGGACTGGAAGAGAAGTGTACTGGTACCAATTTTTAAGAACAAGGGAGATGTGCAGAGCTGTGGCCACTACAGAGGAATAAAGCTGATGAGTCACACAATGAAGTTGTGGGAAAGAGTAGTGGAAGCTCGGCTAAGGGCAGATGTGAGCATTTGTGAGCAGCAATGTGGTTTCATGCCTAGAAAGAGAACAACAGATGCAGTATTTGCTTTGAGGATGCTGATGGAGAAGTACAGAGAAGGTCAGAGGGAGTTGCATTGTGTCTTCGTAGGTTTAGAGAAAGTGTATGACAGGGTGCCGAGAGAGGAGCTGTGGTATTGTATGAGGACGTCTGCAGTGGCAGAGAAGTATGTTAGAGTGGTGCAGGACATGTATGAGAGCTGTAAGACAGTGGTGAGGTGAGCTGTAGGTGTGACAGAGGAGTTCAAGGTGGAGGTGGGTCTGCATCAAGGATCGGCTTTGAGCCCCTTCTTGTTTGCTCTGGTGATGGACAGACTTACAGATGAGGTTAGACAAGAATCTCCATGGACTATGATGTTTGCAGATGACATTGTGATTGGTAGTGAGAGCAGGGAGCAGGTGGAGGAAAATCTAGAGAGCTTAAGATGTTGAGGTTCTCTTTGGGAGTGACGAGGATGGACAGGATCAGGAATGAGGACATCAGAGGGACAGCTCATGTTAGATGTGTTGGAGATAAAGTGAGAGAGGCCAGATTGAGGTGGTTTGGACATGTTCAGAGAAGACATTGTGAATATATCGGTAGAAGGATGCTGAGGTTGGAGCTGCCAGGCAGGAGGTCTAGAGGAAGAGCAAAGAGGAGATTTATGGATGTAGTGAGGGAGGACATGAAGTTAGTTGGTGTGAGAGAAGAGGATGCAGAGGATAGAGTTAGATGGAGGCACATGATTCACTGTGGCGACTCCTGAAAGGGAACAGCTGAAAGGAAAAGAAGAAGATACATTTCCTTTTACTAATACATGCCAACATTAAAAAACCTTGTACTTGTAACTCTTTGAAAAATCCAAAACATAAAAATAAGGCCTTTTTTCTAAGAAGCACTCTGTTACTCCCCTACCAGCTTAGAGAGAGATGTGTTCTAATGTTGATATATTTACTGTATGACCCTCACTGATCTCCATCTAGGTGTGTGTGTGTGTGTGCATGGGTTTGTGTGTGATTAAAGCGTTGGAGACTTACATTAAAAGTGGCCTTGGCTGCATAATATCTTTCCTGTTAATGGTTGCAGGGGACCTGAAGCAGAGGCGGCGTCCACCCTGGACAGATTGTTAGTCTGTCACAGGACTGATACAGTGTCATGAAGGCCATGGATGCAGTTATCTTTTCTATGCCGTTATCTTGTGGTAACTGGATAATTGTATCATCTCAAGAAAACAACTTTGTCTTCTCAAGATAACGAGATACATTTTCGGGAAAACAAACTTTAATTTAGCAAAATCCAAATAACTGTCTTTTGTAGGTCACATAGATTATAAATGTAGGTTATCAAACAATTTTCACAAAAGGACCAAACTGTGTTTCTTTATCACGATCCAACTCAGGTTTGAACTCCAGCTCGCAGAAACCAGCCCAGTTCTGAATCCTCAGTGACACTAACAATAAGGAACCAACAATGTCTTCAGATAAATTGAAAGTTCACTTACTAAATATAATAATACATTTGGTTTCAAGCTCTTATGAAAATAACCAAATTTAAACCTTTAACATGTAGTGTAGTATGAGGATTAATCCTATTTCCTTCCATCATCAGCTCAGACTCCTCCTTAAACATGATTATTCTGTTATTTGTTGATCAGTATATTAGTTCTATTATCAGTTCACCTGCATTTATTTTAGTAGTTATTAGATAAATAAATATTCACTTATGTACATATATGAGGTGATGTGTTGTTTCTGTCAGATAACAGATCACTTATCCGTATAGGAGCCCACCTTTGATATGTGACTGATTCATTTGTTCTGGTTAATCAGTGATTAACTGGTTTTAACATAGTGATCATCTGTTATTTTAGAAATGATTAATGATGTTTACTAAGTTTGTATATTACGCTTTACCCTTAAACGACACGTTGGTTTTTGCATATTATCAATCTATCTTTAGAAACAGACTATGTATGTATGTCTCACCATCACCACCACCGGGGATGAATCGGCCTACAGGCAGGAGGTGGATGGGCTGGGACTGTTGTGCAAGCAGAACAAGCTCACCCTCAACATCAAAACCAGGGAGACGATTGTGGACGATTGTGGACTTCTGCAGGTCAGGGTCTGCTCCCCACCTCTCCACATTGACAAACAATGACATTTTGTGACCATGTTAATTATGACTTTTCCATCAGAAAAGAAGGCATCATTATAGTTCTCCTGCCTCACTTCCGGTTCCCGGCTTTTAATTTGTAGACCTTCTGCATCATTTCCTGTCCCATAGTTAATTCAAGAACTTCATCAGTCGTCACCAGTCCTGATTGTTCTCACCTGTTCTCCTCCCTGTTTCAGCTGTCACCACACTTCTCTGCAGGATTGTCTCATTGCATGCTTACAGTGAGTTATCCAGCTGTTTTCTGCTCTGTGTGTAGGACCTTGGTAATCTGTCTGGTTACTCCTCACATGCCTGCTAATCTGCTAACCCATCTTCAACATGTCTGACCTGCATGCTGATTCATCATCTTGCCTGAGTTTAGATGTAGGAATCTAAAGTCCCCTGCTACTTGTTATTTGTTGGATTACTTATGCTGGACTTGGAATGTTTGACATTGGATTGTGTATGTTGGACTTTGGATTGTCTTTTTGGAACTTGTGCCACCATCCTGCTCTCTGGTGTGTTACACCTGTCCCTGCTCCTATACCCATCTGCAAATAAGCCATTTGTGGCTTATCTGCATCTATTGCTTTTGAAGAAATATCATTCACTTGCCTCTCTCTGTTTACAGTGTCCAGTCATCTCTCCAATCATTCAGAATATTGCCACCCTGAAATCACACCCGCCAACCTTCAGATCACCTTTTGTCAACTCACAGTTTGTGTTGTCAATAAACATTCTTAATCTTCCTCCTGTGTTCTGTGTTTCTGGGTCCAAATACAAAACCATTACAAATTTCCCAAATCCTCCTGACAATGCTTCACTGGTGGCAGGTTTGTTTATTTATTCTCATCCACAATTTCCTAAATTTCTTATGGTTCGGGTCCTAATGCCTGTAGGGACGTATTTCTTAAAATGGTGCTCTGTAAAGATTTGACCCTCAAAATTATTCATTTCCTCTAAAGCTTAAGAGGAAATGAATCATTTTCAGCTTCCTCAAAAACTGAAACCAACTTTCTTCATTTACATTTTACTGCAGTCTGAGCTGCAAAGCTGAGCTTCTAGTAAGAGCTGACCACCTTATCAATGGAGGAAATACAAATGAATTTTAAAAATGACAGGTCTTTTCTCTCAAGATGGAAAACAACTCAGACAGGTAAGAATGTTCAGTCAGACATAGATGCTTACAGACTGATTGGGAATAAATCTGATATTATCTAGTCTTACTATGAAACCACTGACTGTATTCACTGGTCTTTTCTCTGTTCAGATCTTTGGAGCTCAGAGAGGAAAATTTATAGAGCTGTGGTTTTCTGTCTGGGGCTGCTGAGTGTTTTCCTGTTGACTGGACTCTTCATCTTCAATCTCCACTGTGAGTCTGGTTAACATCAGAGTAACTTATTATAAGGAGCACTGATGATATGTTAGATTTTTAAACTTAGTGTTTTTATGTATTAAATCTGGCACAAATTGTAAAAACACTGAATAAAATACACAAACCTAAAATACAAATTCTAACATTAAGTTTTAAAATACAAATATTCCTGTTAATATTGTTACTTATTGCTTTTATTATATTACAACTATTATTACAACTTTTATTACCTTTTATTAACTTTTATTTTATTAACTAATATTACAATTATATTAAAACTTTTAGAATAGATTAAAAATTGCTTTTTAAAATGTAAAATTAAAACATTTATTTAAACAGACAAAGCTAAAATTTCACCTGGAAAAATGCATGTAGCTATTCAGGTTTTGTCATACATTTCTACAACACATTGATTTGTTTGATGTTTCATGAGACTAATAAAACACTAAGGAACATGTTTACAAGTGTAAGATTTTACTAGAACTAATCTATGGAACATAGGAAGCATTAGTTCACTGTAGCCATGGAGGAAAAAAATAGGAAATAAGGTGAATTGTATTATATGATGCTTGTCATTCACACATTCTTTATTATCTTTTAGACCATAACACAGTAAACAGTGGGAAAGCTATGAAGGCCAACATGAATAAGAGTCTCCAGGACAGCAGGAACAATATGTCTTCCCTGACTGTAGAGAGAGACCAGCTGAATGCTAAACTGTCTTCCCTGACTGAAGAGAGACGCCGACTGACTGCTAGCATTGATCGCCTGACTGAAAAGAGAGGCCAGCTGGATGACGATATGTCTTCTCTAACTGCAAAGAAGGACCAGCTGAATGCCAATATATCTTCCCTAACTGAAGAGAAGGATCAGCTGATATCCAGAGTGTCTTCTTTGAACCGAGAGATGGAGCAGCTGGATGCCAGACTCATTGAAATGACTAAAGACCGAGACAGACTTGAGTGTTTGACCAGTGAGTGTGGACAGTAAGGGACAGTAAGGCACATGACAGTTTATCTGCTGTAAAGCACTTTGGAGCTTTAAAACTCCTGGTGGTTTTTTAAAGCTCTATATAAATAAAGATTGAATTCAACTGTATTTTCCATATTAGATTCAAGTCAGTTTAGACAAACTTATGTTTGCACAAACAATGTTTGTGTAAGTTATCAAACTAATGTTAACATGTTGAGGTCATGTTTCTGTGATTCTAACCACGAGTCAGACACTAAAAACACCTCTGTGCCACATTTGCATGTTTTACCTCACACTGTCTTTCTTTGGCAGCAGATGGAGTTTGTCTTGACTGACTTCTATTGTCTACTGTCTTATGTTACAGGCAAAAGTCCTGCAGGTTGGACAAAGTTCAACTGTTCCTTTTATTTTCTCTCCACTGAGTCTGGTTCATGGACAAAGGCCAGAGAGGACTGCCAGAATAAAGGAGCAGATCTGGTGATCATAAACAGTGCAGAAGAACAGGTACAGCATGTGTCTGTGTCCATGTGTGTGTGGCTGAACAAGGAATGAGGACTGATTAAAGGACATAAAGGGCCATTTCTGCAGAACCACCTACAAGCACGTTAGCACGACTAAGACTAGTGGGAAATGGGTAATTTAAAGTTGACATTGTCTTTGTAGGGAGGAGGTCAGAATGAGTTCCCCCCATGATCTTTACCACTCTGGTTTCCTCCTCCCATGTTTCTTAACTGGTGACTCTAAAATTCCAGTAGGTGTGAATGTGGGTGTGAATGCTTGTCTGTCTGTGTGTGTCTCACTGTGTTGGACCAGAGACAGACTGGAGATCTGTCCAGGGTGGACCCGGTCTCTTACCCAATGACAAATGGCATAAGTTCCAGCCCCCCCATGACCCACCTCTTTTTTCATTTATATTTGATTAATAAAAGATTATCCCAGACTACATTTTCTTAGACATCTAATAAATTATCACATTACTGAATAGTAATAGAAATTATTTAACTTGAAAGATGGTAATTAAAAAAACAACTAAATATTTATGCGGATCAGCATACGATCAGCAGTATGACAATGATCACTGACACAGGCTCAATAACAGTTTCGCTTCAAAACTAATATTTTACATTGTTTATTTCAAACTTTCTCTTAAAAACTCCCGCAGCATTCTCCATACCCCATGCAACAGACCCTTTAAACTTCGAGGAACTATGCTTCCAGTCATGTGATTGATCAGTTCGTCCTTCCATCTGTGGGGGAAGAAAGTAAATTTAGTCATATGGTTAGATAATTGGCAAACAGTCAACCAAGATGGGCTATTGAAGAGGTCACAAAGAGGACAAGAGATCATAGGCTGGGTCGTGTTTGGATGAATGTTTGAGATCACAGCAGGCACTTTGTTGTTACAAGGCCCAAAGCAATGTAGCAGATAGTGAGTCCTGGGGTCACAAGATCTACAAGAAGGTGCAATGAAAAGGGTTTTATTGCTTCTCAACTGACATCTTCAGATAACCTAGATAGGAACAAGAGTGATGACTGTCAACTGTATGCACCTGGTTTCTTTAGTCATGTTTTGTGAGGGTGGTTCCTTTCTTGGGTTTGAGTATAAATAGAAGGGGTTTAAGAGACACAAGTCAGAAGAAGACACCAACATCCATGTGTTCTTCTCCATGCCGGCATGTATTAAAATGAGATGGTTCATCACGCTGATTTCTGTCTACAATTCTTCCAAGAGGAAAAATTTCTATCACACATCTGAACACAGATGTTAGTAATTAGGAGAATATTTTGCTGTATGATATGGACAACAGGAAAGACTGTCACTATGTCCCAATGGAGGAAAGGAAACGTGAACTAATACACCTGAGATTGTTAAATATTTGTTGTCATCTCTTAAGGCAAAGGGCCTTATGTTACATTACAATCTTGTAAACTATGAAAGTTATTAAGTGATTTTGAAAATGGGGGTTAGTGTTGATACATCAGTGTACTGTCTGGTTGTTTTGTTTATGGCTATTTAGTTATTTACGCTAACCATTGTTCACTTTAATATTTTTGCAGGGGTTGAGTTAAGTCTCAATGGGGAAATCTATAATATATTTGAAGTATATGAAATGCTTATATGTTCATGTATGTCTTATATTTTAATGATGGATTGTTATTATTTCAAGGCTTAGTACATAGAGAGCCAGGAAAAAAGATATTGTGTTTTTGGAGTCTTTTAAGGATTAGTACCACATTCTTTTGGACACGAGAAAGTACAGGCTTTACAGTACTTTTTTATCAGAACAGGAAACAAAATGAAATAACAAGATAACTTTTTGCTGCAGAAACTCCCGTATATCCTGAGATAAAAATGGTGAAATGTTGCCCAAAACGAATACAAGGAGAAAAACAGGTCTGAGTTTCTGAAGAGCCATGTACATCGACCAGCGATGAACACCAGCTGGTTGTTTTAATATAAAAATGTTACATGGCTTTTTTTGAAAATATTAAGAACTAACTAGGTATGTCTTAATGCAACATTATCCTCACATTGATTCAGCAGGTAGGTGGACGCTACTGTGGTCTATGGTCATCAGCCTAATCAATTTCACCTCTTACCAGAGCTATAATTACCATGCCCTCACCAAGTCCATGGTGGCCAGTACAATGTTCTACAGGCCACCATGGACCCTATAGAGTGATTGGAGTACCCAGGTAGAAGGGGCACTGCAGATAGCTCCTGGAACAAGCGGACACTTTAAAATCTACGGTGATACGCATAAAATATGAGCTGGCAACCTGTGATTTCCCCTAAAATTTTAACGACCTGATGAAGTTGGCCACTAGACTTTATAGTAGAATTAAAGAAAGAAAAATGAAATGTTTTGCACGCAGTTGAACTCATTTCCTTACAATACCTGTTTCAGACCCCAATTCCTTCTGCTCAGAAGACAGCCCTCAACTTTAGCCGGCTACCTGAACCACGTCACAATTGTGCATTTGAGGGTCACATTCTTAAACCCAGTCCCTGCAGACTGAAGCTGTTCACTCATCCATAGTTATTATAACAAGAATGTCACTTTCCGTTTAATCTATTCCTTTCATTTTTTCCTGACTTTGATCCTTGGACCACATGGTTCCATAAACTTTACTGGACAAAGTGAGAAAGGTGTCTGATTTGAAAAAGATTCAAGACAAGTACAAACTCGTGATCAATAAGTAAGAAGAAAAGAAACATCTGGAGGAGTCAACATAAATGAAATAAAAATAATAAATGAAATAAAAACAATAGTCTCTGTCCATTTAGACCATTTAGTCCCCCTCCTTTTTACAGAAGGGGGATGAGTTGAACAGTTTTAGTGAACAGGATCTCCTGTGAGCCCTTGACTCTGATCAGTCTCTGGCTGAAAGTGCTCCTCCTCTGTGCAGCCAGCAAGCAGTGAAGTGGCTGGGAGGGATTTTTGGACAACATTCTCCTCTCAGTCACAACATGCAGAGGGCCCAGCTTCTCCTCCAGAACTGAACCAGCCCTCCTTATTTGGTCAGTCTGTTACTGTCTGCCACCTTCATATTGCTGCCCCAGCAAAGCACAGCATAGAAGATGGAGGTGGCTACCCAGGACTCACTGACTCCATCGGGACTTGCAGCCTTTGTCGGGCATAGCTCTCTCCTCACCTGCTCCGCTAAAATGGTCATTGGAGTGGTGTTTGATTCATGCAGGGGCGAGACGTGGGGAACTGTGTTGAGGCTCCTTGGGGGCTGGATATGAGGCACATCAAATCTATGGAAAAAGGTGTTAAAATCATTAGTTCTATCCACACTCCCCTCTGTCTCCCCTCTGTTTTCATGCCACTCCAGACTTCTCTGGTATCCTTCACCTCTGTTCAACCTTTCTCCTGTTAGCCTCCTTCCCCCCTTTGATCTTTACCAACAGCCGTCTCTAGACCTCCCTCACTGCTTCCCTGCCACCTGACCTGAACGCTCCCTTCTTCTCATTCAGGATTATTTTAATGTCTTTGGTGACCCTTGGCTTATTGTTTGGGAAGCAGTGGACAGTTTTTGTTGGCGTAATCCGTAATGCAGCCTATCAGTCCATCAATGTCCGCAGCATGTATCTCACGGAGTGTTTTCCAATCCTTGGTCTCAGAACATCTCTGCAGGGCATTTGTCGCCCCCTCAGACCATCTTTTCAGTTTTGGTGGTGGGGGTTCCTCTTCCTCTTCCTCTTCCTCCTCCGATCCGCCCGCACTGTGCTGAAGCCGTCAGTACTGATGCATGTGTCGGGCATATTGTCCTGCAGCTATGTCTCCGTGAAACACGTTAGTCTACACTCTCGAGAGACACTTTCCTTCCACTCAACTCGTCCACCTTGTCCTCCAGAGACCTCACGTTGCCCATGATCAGAGATGGAGCGACGCGGCTTGAATCTTCGATCCCTCGCTCGCCGGTTTTCTCCCCCCTCCCCTCCGCTTTTTACCAGCTCTGCTCCTCCTTATTTCGTCCGGAATGTTTAAAGTCTGAACCGAACTTAACTCCACGGTGCCGATCTGCTGCAGCCCGATCACATGTTCCCGACTGTAAACAAATGAGCGGCTCCAGCTCCGTACAGCTGTAGCGCGCTGGTCACAGCTTGAAGCAGAAAAAGTTCCGCAATGATTAAAAAAACAAGGATAAAAACTCCTCCAACCGCATGACCAGAGATTTACACAGCAAACTGGATACTTTACTTTATTAAAATACTACACACAAAAAAAAAATATTCCGTCTTACTTAAAAGTCAGTGTAGTTCCATCGATCCATCTCCAGGTCCCCTCTTCATCACTGTCACTCAAACCAATCCAAGCTCTCATTCTGGTGAATGCAGAGAGGAATGTTTGTTAAATTTAAACAAAAGACAATCGCTGCAATTATATTTTAGTTGTTACCAGCAGGAGTGAGACACAAAGACACAGCACACACACATTCATATCCACAAAAAAAGCTGAAACACTTCCATTCATGATACAGTGGATTCAGAAAGCAATCACATGCTCATATTTCTTCCTCATGTCCATATCATCCACATTTATTATAATAGTGGCATAACTATTAGATTGGCCTGCAACATCAACAATGTATAAAATATAAAGTACAGATTAATTTAATTATGATTGAAACTTATTTTTAAATCTGAAATTAGAAGAAGAAACTATTAAAGCATCATCTGAATTTCAGAAAGCATTTTTGTGCAAAACTATCACTTTACATGTTGTCACTTTAATAAAAGATATGTAAAAATTCCTGATCATGTTCATCATTCTTTCTTTGGACACACTGCACCTGTTCTTCAGCACTGTTAATGACCACCAGGTCTGCTCCTCTCTTTCTGCAGTCCTCTCTGCCTTTTGTCCATGAACCAGACTCAGTGGACAGGAGATAACAGGAGTAGCTGAACATCATCCATCCTGCAGGACAAGTTTTCTCTGCAACGTAAAACAATAGATATTAGAAATGTATCAAGACACAACTCCATCTACTGCCAGAGAAAGATGGTATGAAGTAAAACAACGTTTAACTCCAGTTGTTATTTCCTCTCCAGTGACTCTGTTTAATGGAAAACAGGCAGACAGGACTGCAAAGACAGAGAAGCAGATCTAGTTGTGATAGACAGTGCTGAAGAACAGGTACAGTGTGGATGTTTTAGGACACTGAGGTCAATGACAAAAACAAAATTGCCAACACTGACATTTTATTATTTATTTGCATTGATACAGAATATCATCTCAGGCTTCATCAAAGTAGAAGCCTGGATTGGTTTGACTGACAGTGAAGAAGAAGGCACCTGGAAATGGATTGATGGATCTTCACTGACTCTGAGGTTGGACCTAAATGTGTTTTTTGGCAGCACAAACTGTAGCCTGTAAAATGAGAATATACATATGCATTTGTTGTGAAATTCAGTAGAATTCAACAGGATGTTCTATTTAATAAGAAAATAGGACTGAACATTGGTCTCAGGGTCTAAGTCCTGTTAGAATCTGCACATGTTCAAAAATACTGTTTTCCCTTCCACTTCCTGCTTCTCGCTTGCTTTGGATTGTGATATATTGGATTTGATGATAATTAACCATAGTTTTGGATATTTAACTTGAACTTGGATAATTATTTGGTTTTGGATCTGGACTATTTGTTTGGTTTTTTTACGCCAAAAACTGTATCCAGCACTTAGTATTATGCTTCTGATTCTGCACCTCCACATTAGTACACTCTCATCACTAGTTGGATCTCCCCCTGTGCACGTATCTCCCCCTGACTTTACCACCTCACGCTGGCCACCATTTTGTCACTTTTTAATTCCTGCTGTCTCCATGCTTCTCCGTTTCCCCTGCATCATCATGAAGACACTGTCGCCTTATTTGCTGCTACTTCTCTCACTCACCCACCAACTATCTGTCTGCTTTCACTTTCAAAATGTACTTAAGAAAGACCCATTTGCCTGTATGAAGACCTCCAGGTCAGGGCAAACCTTCACGGGTTCCAGGGGAACCCATGCAATTAGGCAGGTGCCAGCTAACCTCTGAAAGAGCATTAGCGGTGTCTTCGCCAGAGTCTATGTCTGCACTGTGGTGGAGTGGATCATGCAGTGATCATGCAGTGCAGCACTGTTTTTAAAAGACAAGGCACAGCAGGCAACTATTGGTCCGTTCACTAATTAGCTCCTTCATTTCCCACCTTTCTCTCCAGATCCATATCCACTCTTCTAATTGCAATTTCTCTCTCCTAGTCTTCAGAGACAATGAGTTCTTCGATGAACACACCGCTAAGACTCTTGGCCTTCATCTTCTTCCTGCTTTCTATGCCTTTATCCATCCAAGCACTTGACAGTCATCTACTTAACTCCAGCCCCAGTAAAACTAAACCAGTCTGTTTCTTAGTCAAAATCTATCATGAAGAACTCCCCTTTCGTGTCATTCGTTTATCAAGGTTACCACTGATTCTAAACACTTCAAAGTACTTTATTGACATAATATATTTAAAACCAAAAGTTAAATAACTTATGCAGAAAGAGATGACTAAATTATAATTTTTCAAGCATTAACCGTAAACATCACTAATGTTTCAGCGGGTAAAGATGATTTTAACCACTTTATGTGCTGAAAACTCTCTCATCCATAATAACACATCAGCCTTTATAGGTCATTTAATTCGGTTTTACCAATTTGCATCTGCAATGTGACTATGACCACATCCATCCAATGTTTTTTAAGTCTTAATTTTACTCTCTATTGTTGTGACATATCACTATAGCAGTGTAAAAAATTTCAAGGATAAAATCAGTTGGGAAAAAGTGTTTGAGCACAAGAGATGAATGAACCCCAACTCTGATTTACACTAACTTACAGACTGAGTACAGCAAATTCTTCATATTATTAGACCTGTTCTTTTTTTATATTTGATTTACTAGATAAATGTCATGTTTGCAATGCTGCAGATAATTAAGAAACAAAACAAAAAATCTCCCCAAAGCTTTACACACATGAAAAAAGAAAAAAAAATCCAGAGGAAACAATATTTAAAAGTTAAAGTAAGTAAGTAAATTAAAAAATGTAGATATGGAGATCAGGACATATTCTGTTTAGTACCAGCTAGTAATTACTTTTAGAAATGTAGTTAGGGAATTTTTAAAAATGTTTTTTAAATGATAAGCAACAGTTACTTACAGTATGCTTCATTTTAAGGCAGCGGTCATGACAGTGTTGTGATTCTCTTGTTTGATCTGTTAGTAAATGGGAAAACCTGCAACCCGACAATGGTGGTGGAGACGTACAGTGGGGTGAGGAAGACTGTGCACAGATCAGCCTTGAATGGAACTCTGGAGAAAAAAACTGGAACGACCGGTCATGTAACGCTTCCATGAACTGGATCTGTGAGAAAAAGGCTCAGCAGTAGTTTACATTATGTATAATGCTTTATCATTCTGTAAATGTTTGCTATTTTCTAAACTTTGGTATTTTGTGTCTGAGACAGTAAGTGTAGTGTACGGCACTTTCTACCACGGTTTGTGTGTAACAGTGTAAACCAGTGTGAGCATCCATTACTCCAAAACTGGTCCTCTTGGTCCTACTCTGCGGCAAATAAATCTATTAAAACTATGGTCAAAACACTTAATTAAGTTGGCAGTAAAGTTCAGCAGTAAATGGACAGTATCAATAGTGTCTTCAGTGATGTGTTACATTTACTTGCATTTTAAAATTGCATTTATTTAGTTTCTGTTTTAAATGTGCTATATAAATAAAGATACTGAACTCTATTTTCAACCATTTATTAATTAGAAAAAGACAATAACTGTAATGTATGTAAACCTCATTAAGTGTCTGTGATTGAATACTACAGTATCACTACATTTGGATAAAAGGATATTAAATTAAAGCAATAGATAGTTATATTGGCACATATGGGTTTATCAATGCATATAGCAACAATGTGATTGACTATGTTAACATAACAGTAAACACGATTTAACAATGTAATAGTATCTCTTTTATTTTGTTCAAACATAAAGGAGGATTTATTGGAGTTGTGTTGGACTGAGTTAGTGTAGCTGAAACACTCACAACTGAGTAAGAAAGAAATGTAGTGGAGTAAAAAGTGTAATATTTCCCTCTGACATCTACTGAAGTAGTACATGTAGTTTTACATGTACTTCTCTTATTTTCTCTGGTCATCCACTCCCCCTGGTTCAGGACCTTGGACCCCTTCCCACATTGTGCTTTGACTGGTTTGGTTTCGTACTCACAGACGTGTTGTCAGTTTCTAGTGACAACACTCAGTACACTTCTTGGGGAGTGTACTGAGTCTTTAGAACCTGTCGACAGCCTTGCCACCGTGCAAGTCCCACAGACATATTTCTAAGTCGTCCCCAGTGAGTCAGCAGAGGCTGATCTGATCCCACGTTGGGGTGATGTTCTTCTCATCCAATCCTTGCACACACTGGACCAGTGTGTCAGTTGCTGTAGGAGAGAAAATGCTTTATTTCAGCTAAAATGCAAATGGTTACTGTCAGACTAATCAAGGCAGTAATGCACATGTAAAAAGGAAACTGAAAAGCCTTAAATAACTTCAAATGATTTTACTGAAATGGAATCCGGTAAAGCTTTTAACAAACATTTAAGTTGTAAAATAATAAACTGACGTTGCTGTCATATGTTGTCAGATGGTTTAAAAACTGCAATCATGGAAATAAAATACAAAAACAAACCTGGCCTGCCAGGTGCTCTGCCTTGTTTAGTTGACTTTTTCGTATAGTACTGGACCCCTGAGTTTGTCAGTTTTATCCCTCACACTCTGAGGCCTTTGTATTAATATTCCTCTCCATGAGCTGTTTTTAGTTTGAGCAGCAAGCCTTTGTTTTTTCCGGTCGTCCTAATTAAACGTAATTTACTTCCTTACATCAGCGTGTGCATACATTCTGCTTCTGGGTCGAGGTCTGACTTACAGTAATATGTCTTGTCCCTGTGCACCACCTGTTTCATTTACATACAAACATGTTCTCTGTTGAAAAATCATCTCATGCAAAGTAAAAACTCCATAAGAACAACACTTCTAGTTTTGTGATTTCTTCCACATTGATGATACTCTGAATACATGGTAATGCCCAATAATACAACCTGGATTTATTTACCAGAACATATTCAGCTCAATCTGCCACATACAAAGGACTAAAAAAATAGACACATTATTATTGTAGTATTATGACACAGGTCTTTAACATAAATACAAACACAATAGACTAATCAGAGAATCCATTTCTGCATTTTCCTCTGCAGGGAAAACTGCTTCATTTTAGATTTCTCTGTATATGGAAGTAGAATAGTAGCAAAATTATGTGCATGTGTACAGGGATTTGTGTGTGTGTAATATGAAAATTTATTCACTCAAAAAACTAACTGTAAATGTCTAATAATCTGAGAAAGTGCTGGAAAGCCTCACAATTGTAATTTTATCGGTGGAATTTTGCTACTGTTCTTCCATCTGCAAGATTTATGTGCGCGTAAACCGTAAGTTTTTAACAAAGTGTTGGTCTTATTACGTGACGATTTTTGTGGGAGATTAGTGTATTGGAAGGTCTCACTTGCCCTCAGCTCGGGCTCCCAGGCTCAGCCTTACAGGCAGAGTACGGTTCAGCTCACAGTTTGCCTTACAGTCCGCGCTCAGGTTTAGTGAAGAACACATGAAGCTCCGAGGCCGGTCAGTAAAGCCAGTGCTGGACGGAGGAGC
Organism: Channa argus; assembly: GCF_033026475.1. NCBI lineage: Eukaryota > Metazoa > Chordata > Actinopteri > Anabantiformes > Channidae > Channa > Channa argus. The sequence goes on from NC_090205.1 coordinate 6,661,796, forward strand.
ACAGAGCCGCCGCCACAGTCCCTCAGGTGAGTCTCACCTTTACCTGCCTTTGAGTCGCCGTAGTGTTTTGCTCTTGACTTTGTCCTGCTCAGCCAAACAGTGTTTCTAGTGTTTCTGTACTGTTAGCTACAGCAGATAACGTTAGCCGATGCAGGCAGGTCAACAGCTACAGCTAGTGTAGCTAACAGCTAACAAACAGTGGGAGCTAACTTTACACTAAAAGTGTTGTTCAGTGGGAACTGGACTGCTGCTTGAACAAGACTTTCAGAGGACAGAGGACACGTATTGGAGAACTACAAGCTGAAGTCCAGGTTCCACTGAACAGCACTTAGGGATAACCATGACCTGGATGACTGAGGATCCTCACAGACCGGCTACTTTACTGGTTTTTACAACATGATCGTCAGCTGTTGTGCAGCTCACCGGGTTTTAACTCCTACAGTGTCACGTCCAGTGACCTGATCTGTGTTTAGTCAACCTGCTTATTGCAGCTTTTATGGCCGTTAACTCATCACTGAGTCTTTGCAAACATGTCGCTCAGCACAATGAACCTTAAATCCTAAATGCTGTAATCAAAAAACGTCATATTACAACATCAAGAAAACTGTCACTCAGACGTCACCGACTGAAAAATATTAACAACATGTGACTTTATGACTCTGATATTTCGTTTTATTTTGCATAAAGTTAACATTATAATGAAAATAGGGACACTTTACTACTGTGTGGGTTGTATCACATCAAAAGATCAGAAATGCTGTAATATGATTAAATTAGCTTTCTAGCCATTGCTGCATAGAGTAACAGTACTGCAATACACAACTATACATATCCATTATATTTTCATAGTATTTGTATGTGATGGGCACAGATACAAATACACCAATGTTAACCTTTCTCCATTTCAAAACTGGTTTACTGACTGTAGCTCCTCTATTCCACCTGGGAAACAGGCTTTTTACATATATGTACAGACATGTATCATTCATTGTGTCCAAGAGGGACATGTGACAGGCTAAAAAGACGTGTGTGTAGCTGGAGGGTTTGTTGACTTGTGTTTTTTTTTTTTTAATAAATGTATTAAGCTTTGGTTTGTGGATGCAGATTGCACCAAAATGTTTAACGGAAGTGATTTGTGTCCTGTGTGTCGTCGGTTCCTTCATGGGAAAGCTGATGCAGAAACTTGCTCACCCTGACATCGTCATCATGGAGGACGAATTACTGAGGCTGCGCACAACTGCACCTTATAAACTGGTGATAACCAACCAGGATACAACCAGCAACAGGTTAGACAGTATAGTACAGTACAGCCTGTAACTTGTCCAGTCACACACTTTAATGGTTTTGCCTGTGTGGTTTATCATATTTAACATGAAAGGAGATTAAAGCACTGGCTTTAGGCTCTTTTATTGAATTCACATTCACACTGGTTCATACACACAGCTAATGCTGCCAGGGAGGTTGTTACGGCCCACCAGGGATGACCTTCTCCTCCAGGGTCACCTGACCTCAGTCCAGCTGTACAGGTGTATGAAGGCAGATGGTTAATGCCGTGGATAAAGCATCAGTCAGACAGGCAAAAAGACTCTAATACTCTCCCATCTTTCTCCTCCTTAGCAACAGTTCAGGGACAAACATCATATCCTGTTTTCAACCTCTATCTTGCCAAAAATTCTATGCCCCTAATGTTTTCGACAGATTCGCCGGGAAATGTTTAATTCTTGGTCAAACGCCAGGTTCTCCTGACCTGTTCCATTGTTACTGATGCACACACATTTCCCATGTACTGAAGAAACACCATATATAATAATACAACTTCCAAGTACTCCTTCATTCATACATGTAATACAGTTTATATTATATTATACATGGATTATGATAAATATCTATTATATATTAACTCTAATATGTAATCTTTAACCACTACACATGTCACTTATAGAAAAGACAGAAATATGTTTATTTTAAAATGTAAATTGCTAAAAGTTCCAAATCTCAAATAATCTACATATTGACAGCACACAAAAATAAATAATTCAAGTCACACAAAACATGACAAAAGATTTTTGTTCATCTGTTATCATAAATTTTAAACAACAGTGAGTGTTTGTTCAAATTGTGTGTTTGCTTGAATCTAACAGTGACATTTTGTGGCCACGTTAGTTATGACTCTTTCTCTAAATCCTCCTAAAGGTGCATCAGTGGTGGCAGAATGAATTTTACTTTGTTGTTCATTTATCTTCCTAGTGAATAAACTGAATAATTTATGAATAACTGTCTTCATTAAAGACGGATAAACAGTAACAACATGTTCTCATGTTTCACTTCTTTATAGCTGTAGTGTGTCTTACAATAATGTTGCTTGTAGAAGATTGTTCACCATTGCAACTAGTCACTTCCTCTGAAGCTCAGTTTCCTCGAGGATTGAAACAAACTTTTAATGCAGTTAGTGCTGGAGAGCTTCTAGTAAGAGCTCAAGAGCTTATGATTAATGGAGCAAAATATATGAATGTGGACTGTGGTGAGTCTGTTCACTCAAGACATTCAACAAATCAGACAGGCTGCTTGTTTCAGTGGGGCCAGTGCTGCTTGAGCTAAGTTGTGTACACTTGTGTACGACTTGTTTTTCCAGCACATCCCACAGATGTTCGATTACATTGAGATTTATAGAACTTGGAGGCCAATTCAATACCTCAAACTCAGTGTTTTCCTCAAACCATTGTTGAACCATTTTTTGCAGTGTGGCAGAGACCACTAAAAGAGACCACAGACATTAGGAAATACAGTTTCCGTGTACTTCAGCTCAGCAACAGCATTTATGTAGGTGGTACCTTGTCAAAGTAACATCTGCAAGAATGGCAGAACGTAAGGTTTCCCTCCAGAACATTGTCAGGAGCATCACACTGCTTCTGCCAGCTTCCCTTTCTGCCATAGTGCATCCTGGTAGCATCTTTTCCTGAGTAAGTGATGCACATGCAAACAACCAGACCAGGCCCCCTTTATCCATCGTTCTGTGGTCCAGTTCTGATGCTCACATGTCCGCTCTCAGGGCTTCTGGCGGCGGATGAAGGTTATACAGAATCTTACTTATATAACCACGACACTTCTAATATATCAGAAAAATATTTAGCAGGTAACAATAGTGGGTCAAACTTCCATTGTAAAAGTGGAGGAAGACAAATGTTCAAGGATTAAGAGGAATTTAATTTAAGAGACCTCAGTTAATTTAACCTTGTACTGAAACTCAGTCAGTTCACTTTGTCAGACACATACACAGCAGAGACAGGAAGTCACAATATCTCAAGTGCAGGATTTATATTTACAACACACACACACAGTCACAGTCTGTTTTATTTTTGTAGCTGTGTAACAGCCCAACCCACCCCGGCCCCTCAACTTACATTTATTCTGAACTGTGAAACCTTTGTGCCACTGTTCTTTCCAGGAACTAAGAAGGAAATTACAAAGCTGCATCAGGTTGGGTAGAATAAATGGGACTGTGTTTTCTATTCATTTCCACAACCGTGTCCTAAACTAATGTCACTTTACTACAGTAAATGTCAGAAGTGTGAAGAGACTGAACTATGTGCTTCAGTCCTCTATTAGTGTAGTTTGCCGTGTCTTCTAATGATGATGGTTTGTATTGTCCAACATTAAAACCACAAAAACCTGTCACTTTAAACCCTGTGTTCTTAGCATCTGAAACCAACAAGTCTTTATCATTTGCAATTACTGACCTGACAAATTTATGATCATGGATGAAATGTATGTCAATGTTTAATAAGACAAGGCTGTTCACTCAAGACCTTCAACAAATCAGACAGGTAAGAATGTTCAATCAGACGCTGACAGACTAAGTGGGAATAAATCTGCTCTTTCATCTGTTATTTCTGATAGAGGACTGGATTAAGTGGATTGTTTTCTCTGCTTAGGTCCCAGGAGCTCAGAGAGGGGTTTTATAGAGTTGGTCTCTGTCTGGGGCTGCTGAGTGTTTTCCTGTTGACTGGACTCATCGGTCTCTCTGTCCACCATGAGTCTGGTTTTTATAAGTTTACATCCAAGTTAAATTTTTATTATCTTTCTTTGAATTGTGTGTTATATTTTTGTTTACACCTAATATGTGTTTTGTTATTTCAGTTTTATTATTAGTATACGAATATATCAACCAATTTAAAGAGTTTAACATTTAGTTTTTAAATTATTGTAAAAACTAAACATTAACTAGAAAAAGTTTATATTATTTGTATTAAAAATCCAACTTTTAAAATTGCTTTTTAATGTGTATATAAATGTATAAACTTCAACTATATATACAGGTGTAAACACAGATTATCACATAAGTCACTACAGCAGTTGTTGCTGTTTACATGTCATTGTACAAACTTAAAGACATTTATGGATGTGCAATACATATATGTGCTCAATGACAATAAAGGTTGTTGTTCTTCCTAATCTGAATAAGAAAAAGTTAAACTGTCATTTATGGCAAACATCCGGTGTCAGGTTGCACCTCTTAGGGAGGTGACAGATTTTTATTACTTTGATGATTTTTGTGTTATATGTATACAAAAGCATACATATAACACAATATTACCTGGAAACCCCTGACTTTACAAGGATCTCTGACCATGAGATGGTGGGAGCTGCACCATTTCATAAACTCTTTTGTTAATAACGTGGTGTATCGACATATCTTCCTCTCTGTGTCAGAGCCTGAAAATAGCAGTGTTATCTTGAGTATGTGGTTGAAAGCATTTCTGTTCACACATCTGTTTTTATGCAATGTAGAGCTCAAACACCCCTGAGCAACACCAGTACTGATCAGGTTAGAAAACAGAAACACAAATTAATAATAAAATGATTTACACTCATCTGTCCTAATTCCTTATATAATATCTAATAGTATTAGATAAGGTCGTATTGTATCAAATGCAGAATTAAAATCAATAAAATGAACGTGAGCATACGTAAGGATAAGACGAGTGAAGCTTTTTACAGAAAAAATGTCGGTGGTCTGGAATTGGTTTGGATCTTTTACAGCTTTGACAGAGTCAGTAACTGCACATTGGAAACACACAGCTGCAAAGCTGAGGACACCTGCTGAAAGACACAGAGAAGAAGAAGAACAAGCACAAGGGAATGAAGTAGAGCTATTAAGCATTTAAGTTGTGTCTACGTAAGTACAAAACAATTGAGACATTTAAAGAAACAGTTGATTAATTAACAATAGTTCAAATCAATCGTGCTCTTCTCTTTGCCCAAGAGTTCAAATTCAGGAGAGACAGAAAGACTCAATAGAAATGTCTCAAGTGCAGCAACACACACAGTTTTATTTTTGTAGCTGGGTTGTCTTAATCACACATTCTGGTGCGTCTTCTCATGAGCACACTTCTTATTGCTGACCATCAAAACCACACAAACTTCCTCTAAAGCTCAGGGTTCTTAGTATCTGAAACCAAAGTGTCTTTATCATTTACATGAACTGTGCTGCAAAGCTGACCAGAGCTCTGAGGCAGTTAACAAACCTGTGATCAATGGAGGAAATGAATGTCAGTGTAGAATATGACAAGTCTGTTTACTCAAGTCCTTCAACAAATCAGACACGTAAGAATGTTTAATTAGTTGCTGAGTGGAGATTAAATCTGTTTTAATCATATGTTATTTCTGATCTAAGACTGTGTTTACTGGTCTTTTTCTGTTCAGGTCCCAGGAGCTCAGACAGGAGACTTTATAAAGCTGTTGGTCTCTGTCTGGGGCTGATGATTGTTTTTCTGTTGGCTGGACTCATCATTCGCGGCATCCACCGTGAGTCTGTGTCACTTTATGATCATATAGTTTGACTAATTTTACTTCTCAAGTTTCTTACTTAAGTTTTTCTAACTTTTATGGCATTTTAAAATGTAAAAATTGAATTATTTTTAGAATAGTTAGTTTTGAGAAAAAAAGTTTAGCAGGAAAAGTGGATGTAGCTATTCAGCACCAGACAAACAGCAATTTCACTTATTCTCTAATATTAGATTAGCATTATGTCTGTATACAAATGTGTTTTATTACATCATATTTTTTGCACATGGAACTTAAATTATGGGCATCAGTTCATTGTAAATATTGGGGGCAAAATAGGAAATAATCTGATCTGGCTAAATAGTATGTGGTATTACATTATATGAATTCATGTGGTTTCAGATTATAACTCAGCACATGGTGCAGCTGCAGAACTCTCCAGCATCAAAGACAAGCTGACTGAGCTTCTCCAGGACAGAATACCAGAGCAGAGTGAGTGAGTGTGGGCAGTGAGGGACAGGACATTTGATCTTGTCAAGGATTTAGACTTGTGAACTGTTCACTATATGTTTAGGATTAAGGACACGTTCACATTCTGTGAGCACATTAAAATGTTAAGATGTGAAGACACTTAAAACTCCTCTGTTTGCACGTTTTACTTCATACCATCTTTCTCTGGCAGTAGATGGAGTTGTGTCTTGATACATTTCTAATATCTATTGTTTTACGTTGCAGAGAAAACTTGTCCTGCAGGATGGAAGAAGTTCAGCTACTCCTGTTATCTCCTGTCCACTGAGTCTGGTTCATGGACAAAAGGCAGAGAGGACTGCAGAAAGAGAGGAGCAGACCTGGTGGTCATTAACAGTGCTGAAGAACAGGTGCAGTGTGTCCAGACAAAGAATGATGAACATGATCAGGAATTTTTACATATCTTTTATTAAAGTGACAACATGTAAAGTGATAGTTTTGCATAAAAATGCTTTCTGAAATTCACATGATGCTTTAATAGTTTCTTCTTCTAATTTCAGATTTAAAATAAGCTTCAATCATAATTAAATGAATCTGTACTTTATATTTTTATACATTGTTGATGTTGCAGGCCAATCTAATAGTTATGCCACTATTATAATAAATGTAGATAATATGAACATGAGGAAGAAATATGAGCATGTGACTGCTTTCTGAATCCACTGTATCATGAATGGAAGTATTTCAGCTTTTTTTGTGGATATGAATGTGTGTGTGCTGTGTCTTTGTGTCTCACTCCTGCTGGTTACAACTAAAATATAATTGCAGCGATTGTCTTTTGTTTCAATTGAACAGACATTTCTCTCTGCATTCACCACAATGGGAACTTGGATTGGTTTGAGTGACAGTGATGAAGAGGGGACCTGGAGATGGATCGATGGAACTACACTGACTTTTAAGTAAGACAGAAATATGCTTCACTTTGTTTAAATCTAAATACATCTGGAAATGATGTGTGTTTGGTCCAATACAACTGAAACATGTGAGTGAAAAGAGACAAACAGATAAAAGAGATTAAATAGAACATAGTAGGCATAAAAGGGAAATAAGACATAAAAGCTGAAGTTAGGATTTGGCTCTGAACACCACTGACTGGAGACTCTCAGAGCTGCTAGAATGACTGCTGACACACTTCCTGTCTGTTTCAGTACTGTTGGCTCTGACTGCACCACTGCTGTCATAACATTTAATAAGTTATCAACATAGAGACCATCAAGAGTCTTTTTATGTCAGATATTCACAATTTCACGATTGTTTTTGGTTTTGTTCATTGACCTGTTAGGAATTGGGATGACCGAGAACTAGTGGAGGCTAGTGGAGAGGACTGTGGAGATATAATTCAAAAAGGTAATACGTTTGATGACGTGCCATGTGAACGGTCTCTGCAATGGATCTGTGAGAAAAATGTGTAACACTGCTAAATTTTTTGACATCATACATATGGAAATGTTTTATATAAGACATGAATATGCTCTGTTCCTGTCCACCACCTCTGTCATACCTCTGTATTACATCTTCCTTTCTTTACAAAGAAACTCACACTTATTGTCAACTTGATAATAATATCAATAATAATAATAAACACCCTGTACATCCCTATAATTTGTCGCAGACAGCATACAACTATATGTCACTGTTAGGTTAAACTTTGGTAATTGACATACTTAACATTGACATACGTATGTACTTGGTGTAAAATATAAATAATCTGCTTAGAATTTGTGATGTCATGCTAAAGAAATGATGCAGCATTGGAAGCAAGACATAAACTATGTTTTTGGAACTCGGCCTTTTGTGCAGCAATTTTTCTAAACTTTCTGATAGACTACCAAACATTGGGTCACCAATAAACACCATAATTAACTGTCTAATTTTGTGTTCTCACGTCTTTATTACGTATCTTTTATCTTGTAAATGAAACAACAGCAGTGTTTGTTCTAAAAACTGTTTGTGTGTAACAGGGACCTTTTGTGACCATGTGAATTCTGACTTGTGTGTCAGAAGAAAAGTCTTTTTTAATGATGCCACAAACCATTTTAAGCAGAATGTCAAACTATGTTTAATGACAATGAAACTGTGTGAAGGCTTGTTGTGTAGTAAAGAACTGCCCACAGCTGAAACTTCCTCAAACGCTAAAGAAGTTTCAGACTGATACCAAAAACCAACAAGCCCTTCATCACTTACAGGAAGTCCAGTCAATGCTGCAGAGCTGATCTTCCAGGAGACAGTTGGTCACTTTACGAGCAGTTGAGGAAATATGTGTCAGTGAGTTTCTGTTCACTGTCAGCCCGGATAAGTTGACTTTGCCTAATACATCTTATACATCTCTTTGTCACGTCCCTACTTGTCCTCTACACTCAGCTGTGTTCACCCGAACTTCATTAGTTACTATTTTATTCTGCCCTCATCATCTGTTTGTATCACCACCAGCTATTGGAAAGTCACTATTATACTTTTTTCATTTTTACTTCATTTCACTTTTTTGGTTACTGAACTCTGCTCCTGAGCTTCAAGCCTTGCTACCTTTCCACCTGGTCTCCTGCACACACAGTATGTCCACCTTCTTTCTCTGCATCATGTCAATCCACTCTCTAGCCTTCCCTGTCATATTTCCATCATTCAGAGTCCCTGCTGTCAGTCCTACATTCTTAGTTTTCCTCTTCTCTCTCTGCCAAACACACCTTCCTCCTCTCCTTCTTGAACCAATAGTAGTCCAATTTAGTACTGATCCGGTATGTGAAAAGTCATGTGAAGTCTGTGAAAGTTATGACTTGCATTTTTAATTTTAAAATTAAAAAAGTCCTGACACAAAAAAAAGTCCTGACATGCTCTGCATTTGTCCAGTCTTGGGACTGGCACAAGAAGACGTTGGCTTGTGTCCCCTTGCAGTTGCATTATTGCAGTTTATTCATTAATATAGTAATATGTTTCACAGACTTGTATCTTTATAATTTCACACCACAACATAGTATTTGGTGCAGCTGCAGAATTCAACCTGACTGAGCTTCTCCAGGACAGTTAGAACAAAATGTCTTCACTGACTGAAGAGAGTAACCAGCTGATTACCAGTCTCATACAAACATTTGAAGAACTGTACAGGCTACAGAGTGAGTGTGTCATTTGATTCATGCACAATAAAAACCTCTGTGTCAAAGTTAAGTTATACTGTCACTATGTGGCAGATGGAGTTTTATCTTGTCTGACTGATGTCTGTTTTCTCTTATAGATGAAACGTGTTTTACAGGATGGACAATGTTACATTTTTCCTGTTACTTCATCCCCATTGAGTTTGGTTCTTTGGAAAGAGGCAGACAGGACTGCAAAGACAGAAATGGATCTAGTTGTGATAGACAGTGCTGCAGAACAGGTACAATGTGAACATTTTAGGAAACTGAGGTCAATGACAAAGCTAAACACTGAATTTTGATTATTTATTTGTATTGATGCAGAAATTCCTCTCAGGCATCATGTCATGATCTGACACTCTCATTCACTTCCTGCCCTGGACTTTTATTTTATTCTCCTTTTTCTCCACTTCCTGTCCCCAGTTTATTTCTTCAACTTTACCACTTGTCATCACCGCTCTCAATTGTTTTCACCTGTTCCTCTGCCCTTTTTAAACCCGTCTCTACCCCTGTTTCTGGTTGGGTTGTTGTCTTTGTTTGTCCTTGTCATCAGTTTAACATGGTGCCTTCTGAGTTACCTGACTCATGATTCTTGGACTCCTGACTCTGTTCAAATGGACTCTGTTCCCTGTATCTTTGATTTGAGGTTCGATTTGTTTTTGATGCCCGTGTCTCAGTCGTTCCCTCTATTGTTGCTTAACATTTGGATATTATTTGTCTTCTAATGTGAGTTAGTCTGGTTTTGATTTTCCGTTCAAGTCTTGCTCTTCCCAGTGTTTGTTTTCCTGGTGTCTTCATTTAGTTTCACTGTCCCGGGTCTTTAGGTTACCACTTGTTTAACCCATGTTTATCTTATGTTCTGCCTCCTAGTTTGTCATTTTCCTTTGTGGTTATGTCTCAGTTAATTCCTTGTTTCTAGTTTTGTATTCATCCCTCTGGGATTTGCTAGATTTGTCCTCCTTCATAGGAGTGAGTTTATGTTGGTTGTTTTTCCCTGTCCTGTGTTAAAATATTTAATAAAACGTATTTCATCTAACTGAACCCATCTCGCCTTGTTGCTCTTGGGTCCACGTAAGAAAACTTATCCCTGATAAATCACAACAGCAGAAGCCTGGATTTGTTTGACTGACATGAAGGAAGAAGGCACCTGGAAATGGCTTAATGGATCTTCACTGACTCTGAGGTTTGAGCTTTTAAAGCACAAACTACAGCCTATACAACATCTAACAGTTAAAGCGAAAACTTGGCATTAGTGTGACTCATATGAAAATTTAGGTTGATAATTTTAAAGCTCAAAGCTGAGCAGCTGTTTCTGTGAATGGAAAAAGTACAAACCAGATGCAGAAAGTTACTAGTTTCTGTGATGTTTGGAGAAGAAAAATCACAATGAAATTAGTCTTTCTAGTTGAAAAGTTTATTATAGCTAATATTTGTTAATATGCATCCCAACCTTGGTTAGGATGCAGAAGACAGCAGCTTCGAATCCCACCCCACCAGGTGTGGCCCCACCTAGCCATCCAGGGTAACCTTGGTGCCGGTCCTGAGCCTGGACAAAGAAAATGGGAGGGTTGTGGCAGGAAGGGCTTCCAAGTTTTTCACATTTTCTTCTCTAAAATGGCCAAATGGCTTCCCAGTGTATCCACCCCTTTAGCCTCATGTTTACACAAACGTCAAGATTGTTTTTAGCTCTTTTCCTTTGGACAAATTTACAGATTTAACCGTAAGTATTTGTACCGTTGTCTGTGACCTCTTTCTGTTGTGAAATAAACAAGTCTGCGTAATTTTACCTCCACGAATACCAAGCAATTAAAAATATGATTGTTAGTGAAATCAGTGGAATGTCTGAGCAGTTTTATTACAAAGTATAAAGAATTAAAAAAAAGCTCAAGGAAGAAATTTTAAGATTAAATTACAAAAATAAAGACAAATTAAAATTGAGAAGTAGTGTTTAATTATTACATAAGCTGCAGGAACTATTTCCCAAAGATTTGTCCCAATATTGGCAGGTTGTATTAAATGTTTGTTTCTATGTATTCAGGGTATCATCAATGTATTAGATGTTGACAAAAACTACAAAAATGGGAAGTATTGCTGTTATGCAGTTAATTTATTGCATGAAATTATTTATAAGACTTTTTTCAACATAGAAAATATTAGTATATAAATTAACTATAAATGACAGATGGTTAAAAAAACCAGAACGTCTAAACACACCTTACGTCATTGATCATAACACAAATCACGCACATTAAACACTTTACACACAGAACTATTTACATGGCTTTTACCTTTTTTCCCGTGTCCTCTGTCCTCTGAAAGTCTTGTCCAAGCACCAGTCCAGTTCCCACTGAACAGCACTTTTAGTGTAAAGTTAGCTCCCACTGTTTGTTAGCTGTTAGCTACACTAGCTGTAGCTGTTGACCTGCCTGCATCGGCTAACGTTATCTGCTGTAGCTAACAGTACAGAAACACTAGAAACACTGTTTGGCTGAGCAGGACAAAGTCAAGAGCAAAACACCACAGTGACTCAAAGACAGGTAAAGGTGAGACTCACCCGAGGGACTGTGGAGGCGGTTCTGCGCTCCTCAGTACTGAAGCCTGAACGCAGACTGTAAGGCAAACTGTGAGCTGAACCGTATTCTGCCTGTAAGGCTGAGCCTGGGAGCCCGAGTTGAGGGCAAGTGAAACCTTCCAATACTGATAAAACTCGCAGACGGGGATAATAGCAAAAATCCACCGGTAAAAAGATCCAATTGGGAGGCTTTTCAGCACTTTTAGTTAAAACTTATGCATTTTATCAGATAATTAGACATTTACTTTTAGTTCTTTGAGGGAATACATTTACACATTATTTTACAGACACATACATAATATTTACCATTACAGATTTGTATACAGACACACAAGCAGACTGAAATACAAATTCCAGCATGAATGCACGCACAAATCCCTGTACATATAAAAGAATTAAGCTGCTATTCTACTCCCATACACTGTTGCACGTGATGATTTAATGATTTGCATAATGACTGGGATTAGAGTGGGTGCAACTGCTTAAAGGACCCTGGAGGAGACGGGATCCAGAGAACAGAAAAGATATAAGAAGTGGGGGAAGGATAAACATTACTCAGGCACCTGACTACAGAGAAATCTAAAATGAAGTGTTATATATAATATTGCTAAGAAACATGCAGAAATGGAGGACAGCAGCCTGATTTCTGATTAGTCTATTGTTTGTATATATGTTAAGAACCTTTTGCCAGCTGTGTTATAATGCTGCACCTAATATAATAATGTGTTCTATTTTTCCTTTCTAGTCCTTTGTATGTGGCAGATTGAGCTGAATATGTTCTGTTAATCAATGACTCTTATTTCCCAACTATTTGACTTCTAATTTAACAATAGACATATTTGCTGGGTTGTATTATTAGATATTACCATGTATTCAAAGTATCATCAATGTAATCAATCAATCCTTTTTGAACATTAATTTCTGCACAGTCCTCTCCAATAAATAAATACCTAGCCACATTATTGGGTTCTCCCTCATCCCAGTACCTAAGAGGTGAATGAACAAAACAAAAAACAATCATGAAATTGTGAATATCAACATAAAAAGACTCTTGATGGTCTCTATGTTGATAACTTATTAAATGTTATGACAGCAGTGGTGCAGTCAGAGCCAACAGTACTGAAACAGACAGGAAGTGTGTCAGCAGTCATTCTAGCAGCTCTGAGAGTCTCCAGTCAGTGGTGTTCAGAGCCAAATCCTAACTCTGACACTGTGCAGTGTGAAAGTCAGAAGGTGGCGACAGATACTGTTGTATTAGAGTCACTAAGTAAGTAACAGTAAGAGCAGCAGAATGTACTGCAATACTCTCAGTGAAGTAAATACGTTTAAGAATCTTCACAGATGGTGTCAGACTCAAATTAACCAATGGATGATAATGAACATCAGAAATCTCCATCACTAATTAGTAGAAAACATAATAATTGAAATAATAGTTTATTTACATAGGACATTTGAAACAGCAAGAGGCTGCACTAAAGTGCTTCACAAACAGATACAAATAGTAATTAAACATCAAAAATGTAAAAGTCACAAAAAAGGATAAAAAGGCCAATTTTTTAACAAGCAAAAATAAAATGTGAAGGACACCAATAAAAGAAGACAATACTGATAAACTGTCCATTTACTGCTGAAGGGTGAATGCAACTTTAAATAGCTGTGTACTGAGCATAGATTTAAAAGACTATTAATGTGTAGAACAAGTGGATCCTCACACTGGTTTACACAGTTACACAGCACAGAAACTGGTGAGAAAGAGCCGTACGCTACACTTACTGTCTCAGACACAAGATACCAAAGACTTTTTGTGGAATAATATCTGACTTTCTAAAAACACATGTTACTACTGCTGAAGCTTTTTCTCACAGATCCAGTGATGAGAAGCATCACATGACTGATCGTTCCAATTATTTTCCAATTTCCTGCCACTTCGGATGTGTGCACAGTCTTCCTCACCCCACTTTATGTCTCCACTACCGTTGTCAGGTTGATTTTTCGCCCACTGTCTAAACAACAAGAGAATCACAGTACTTATACACATGACTACTGCCTTAAAATGAAGCAAAAGTAGCTGTTTCTTATTGCTTTACATCTGTCTGACCAAAGGCACCTAATTAAAAACAGAAAACTTCTACTAAAGTGCAATTTAGATATATCTAGTATACTTCCATTCATTCATGATAAATGTATTTCAAGTGAGCTACTGTCAGTGGTGTTCAGAGCCAAATCCTAACTCTGACACTGTGCAGGTGAAACAGTGTGAAAAGGTTGTCGGCTTCTATTTCTGTCATTTTTGTTCCTCAGTAAAACCACGAAGGCCTTTATGAGCTCTTTCTAGAAACCTCTTTGTTTCAGTTGTGTTGGTCCAAACATACATTTACAGAGATATTTGGATTTAAAGAAGGTGAAGCACATTTCTTACTTAAAAGTCAGTGGAGATCCATCGACCCATTTCCAGGTTCCCTCTTCAGCTATGTCAGTTAAACCGATCCATGCTGACTGATTGGTGAATCCAGAGAGAAATTCCTGTTCAATACAGAGACAGAATTCCACAGTTTTTTTGTTCTAGTTTTAACCACATTACACCTACAGTATGTGTGTTAGGGCAGAAGTACAGAGATGGATAACACACACTTTCAATCTTAGAAAAAATACAGCATAAATATAACAAATTGAGATCCACAACAACCACATAAGCTAAAAAGTTAGAGTTATTCCATTTATGTTATGATGGATTCAGAGAACAATCAAATGCTAAAATATCTTCCTAATATAAAATTACAATTATTAAATTGGCTTATAGCCAAGAACAACAACTTAGGAGCTAGAACTGAAACCTTTTGACTATAACTAGATTCAGGCAGAAAAAATATCCATCCATTATCTGTAACCACCTCTTCTGCGTAAGGCTGCAGGGGGCTGGAGCCTATCCCAGCTTTCATAGGGTGAGAGGTGGGTAAACTCTGGACAGGTCTCCAGCCGACCTCCTTCCTATTAAAACTTCACTAGTCACCTTTAAATTGTGTCAGCAAATGCAGCTCCACTGCTGAGTTCCCTAGTCTCAGTCATGGTCCATGGTTGTAGGTGGCTATAAATGCACTGGTTTCAACATCAGATTTGGCCCTTTATGTCCTTTAATCTCATTCCTTGTTCAGTCACATAAATGTGGACACTAACACTCTACCTGTTCTTCTTTGCTGTTTATTATCACCAGATCTGCTCCTTTATTTTGGCAGTTGCTGCTTCCATTTGTCCAAGAGTCCGACCTATTCGAGAGAATATAGCAGGACCAGCTGAACTGTGTCCATCCTGCAGGACAAGTTTTCTCTGTAACATATAAGACAGCAGACAATAGAAGTCAGTCAAGACAAAATAAAGACACGATGAGGTAAAACATGCAAATGTGGCACAGAGGTGATTTGTAGTGTCTGACTCCTGTTTAGAATTACATAACAATAACCTCAACATGTTAACATTAGTTTATTAACTTGCACTTAGAATCTGACCAATGCTTTCAAAGTCTTTGGGAAACATTATTTGTGCAAACATAAGTGTCTAAACTGTCTTATATGGACGATTGTACTGTGTACTATTGTGTACAGCTGTGTATAGTATTTTTGGCATCAGTTAGGTGTCATGTGCCTTGTCCCTTACTGCCCATACTCACTGGACAAACTGTCAAGCCTGTCTCTGTCTTTAGTCATTTCACTGAGTTTGGCAGTCAGGGAGGACACTCTGGAATTCAGCTGGTCTTTGTCTTTAGTCAGGGAGGACAGTTCTTTGTCACTGTCCTGGAGAAGCTCGGTCATGTTGGCTTTGATAGTGGAGAGTTCTCCTGCTGCACCATGTGCTGTGCTATGATCTGAAATAAAGAATGAGTGGGTGAAACACAGGTACCATTATTAGACTATTCAGTTATATTTTCCCCATGAATACAATACTACAATAAACCAATGCTCACAATTTAAGTACCATAGATGAAATATCACTACAATTACCTAATTAAACAAATTATATTAAATTATATTATTAAATAAATTATATTTTAAATCTTAACTCTCCCTTATTTGAAACTCAGGTCTTTTTTGAGGGGCCTGCAAAGTACCTTATGTCACGACCGTGACTCCGCTCAGTGTTGTCCTGGTGAGCATCACCGTCTCTTCCCTCCCCGCTGCACTGCCTATCAGCTTAGAGTCCCTACACCTGTTACCTCCCTTTCTTAAACCCTGGTCACCTGTTGTACTCCGCCAGATTATCTTCCTGTTTCCCCGAGTGACCAGTCTCCGTGTTTACCTAAGGTTTCTATGTTACCTGCTCAGCCGATGCCTTTGAGGATTTCTTGTGTTTTTTCTATCCAAGTATGTTTGTTTTTTTTGTCATGTTGATACCTTGAGGAATTCCTGCTCTTGGACAGTGTACCTCAGATGCCCTGCTGGCTTTCAGAGCAGTAAGTGACTTTACGTTTTAAGTTTTGACTTAAGCACCGCGGATTATTCTTAGAAGAGGAGTTTTGCGCAAGCCAGAAGATAAGAGTTGTTTTTGTTGATATTTTCTGTTGATTTGATACTTTGTATGTTTAGTTGTTACTTTGTTAGATTCCTGCTGTATTTTTCTCCCTGGGCTTTTTTTCCCGGCCGCCCTTAGTTACCACCTTTGCACAGCCTGAAACTGGAGTCCTGCCTGATATGGTAGACTTCTGCCTCTATTGACCTTGTATTTAGAGCCTGCTTCTGAATTCCAAGGATTAGTGCCTCTGTGCTGTATTTCAGTCCATCTTAGTCCAGCCACTGATTTTTATTTATATCAGCCACTTTCTCTATCTGATGCTGACACATACCATGCAGGGGATTTGTCCTTCCAGGAGGGTTCCCGCTCCTCTGGTTTCTGCTGCATGAGGTATTCACTAAGCACGTCATCACTTGGGGCCATCTTCTGGATGTAATCGCAGATCTTTGTTTCATCCTGGATAATGGTTCTAATGCTCACTAATCTAACCCTGATCATCACCTGTCGGCCAGTGAAGCCTGTCCCCCTGGTTGTACTTACTGGAAGAAGACGAGCACTGGCCATGATGGTGACCTGGTGGTAATGCACTTTAATGAAATGAAAGTGTCTCCTTGCCACTACTGGACTTTCTAAACCACACACAGCACTTTGATCTCCCCCCACACACCAGAGGGCTCCCTCTAAACACTTCTGTCATCACAGAGTCATGACCTTGATGTGTTCAGTCATAAAGTAATTTCTCTGCAACAGCCATTTTTGTCTCCCCATTCTAAGCTAAAACACCGAATTCAGTTTCAGAATCTTACAAATATATACCTAGACCTCAGATCTCCAGCGTTTCACCTCTGAGAACTTCTCATCAGTCAGAGAATCCATGGACTTTTATAACAAATCTCTCTGCAGCCTTCTAGATAGTCACAGCTCCATCAAAACTAGAACACTTACAATCACTCGCTCAGCCCCGTAGTAAACATGTGAGTTGTGACAAATTAAGGCAGCGGGCTGTGCCCTCGAGCAGAGTTTCAAAACATCTGAGTGCTCTGTGTTCAAGCTTGCTTACCAGGGACACCAAAAGACCTACGCAAAATCACTTAAAGATGCACGAACACAGTACTATTCCAAAAACATAAGCAACAGCCTTGGAAACTCTCAGCAGTTGTTTTCCACAATAAACCATCTCCTTAAACCCCAGTTTTAAATTTATAGCCTGGGCTCTCTGTTCTCTCTCTCTTCACAGCTTCTCTGACGTTTCACAGAGTGAATTTGAGGCCATCATGAGAAAGAAATCATCCACCTGTGCCCGCTCAAAACGGCTGTTATCCATCCACTTCTCAAAAAACCCACTTTGGACCCAGACCTGCCTGCCAACTATAGACCCATCTCCAACCTCCCAAGTGCTGGATGAAGCTGTTGCCACTCAGCTTCAGGACCATCTACACCACAATCTACTTAAAAATTTGAGTCAGGCTTCCTCTTTACACACAGCACTGAATCAGCTCTGGTCAGGATCACAAATGACCTTTTGATGACTGCAGATGATGACTGTCCCTCTCAACTTATTCTCCTTGACCTAACTGCAGCCTTTGACACAGTGGATCACCACATCCTCCTCAGTCGACTCCACTGTGATGTTGGTCTGTCTGATACCGTCTTGGACTGGTTCACCTATCTTTCTGGGAGAACAGAATATGTCAGCCTAGTCAGTGCTAAGTCCCAGATATATCCTGTCACCTGTGGTGTCCCTCTAGGTTCCATTCTGGGGCTGATCCATTTATATTATATATTCTCCCACTCATTTGTGTCCTCCACCGACATGGAATCTTTTCATTCCTATGCTGATAACATACAGCTTTACATCACCACTGTCCATCCTGATCACCTGCCTGAACGAGATAAAGGCATGGATGAGCTAAAATTCCCCCAGTTAAACAGTTCCAAAAATGAAGCCACACTGGTTGGCACCCCACAGGACCAATGACAGGACCACTGACATGCTTATATTAAGCATGCACACACAGCATCCCCACTGCCACCAATGGGGAAGTCCGACCACAATCTGATTTGCCTGTCGCCCCAATTTGTACCTTTGGTTAAGAGACAGCCTATAAAAACTTTCTCTTTCAGGAAGCAGCAAAGTGGTGCTGAGCGAGATCCTCTGAGACTGTTTTGAAACAGTGACATGTACCGCTGGATTCAGATGGAGATGACATTAAAGGTTCTACTGCCTTACGGACTATTTAAACTTTTGTCAAACCAGCAACCTTAATGACTACAGACCAGTAGCATCTACTGGAGCGGTTATTTCTGCACCTTAAGTGCAGCGGGCCCAGCATCCCCTCCACCTTGCCTATCGGAAAAAAGTAGGGGTGGAGGAAGCTGTTCTGTTCCTCCTGCACCGGGTTTAAATACACCTCGATTGTGAGGGTGGAGTTGAGAGGATTCCTTTAATAGATTTCTTCAGTACTTTTAACACTATACAGTCTCTCCGTCTAAAGGACAGACTCACCACCATGCAGGTCGACCCACCCCTCATGTCCTGGATTTATGATTATCTCACTGGCAGATCACAATTTGTCAGGTTGGGAACTATTACATTTGACACAGTGACCAGTAGCATGGGGACACCACAGGGGACCATACTGGCCCTAATCCTGTTCACCTTTTACACAGCTGACTTCATGTATAGCACCAAACTATGTCAGGTGCAAAACTTTTCAGATGGCACTGTCATCATCGGGTGTATCAGAGGGGAGGTGAGAGGGATTATAGGTCACTTGTAAAAGACTTTTCCAAGTGGAGTTACCTGAACCACCTGCAGCTAAACACTTTAAGACAAAGGACATGGTCCTGGATTTTAGGAGGTGCCTCCCATCTCCTCTGCCTATCAACATCAACAGTGAGGAGACTGAGGTGGTTGCCTCCTATAAGTACCTTGGGTTCCAAGTCGATGAAAAGCTGGACTGTTCAGTTAACACTGACCATGTCTACAAGAAGTTGCTGAATAGATTGTTTTTTATAAGGGGGTTTGCATCCTTCAACATCAGACTGGGGCTGCTTTTAAAAAGTGCTTGAAGACTTACCTCTTCTAGAAAACAACTGCTACTTGTTTGTTTAGTTATAAAAGTTATATGTTTTTATGCTCTTTTTATGTTTTTATACTCCTTTTTCCTGTAGCACAATTTCTTTTGTGTACCTCTTAAGCCGAGTAGGTTTTGCTTGGCAGTCTCCAGGGTTTCAGGTATGGACAGTTTGTTGTACTTCTTTGCTAATTCTTTCTTCATCTTGCCTTTCTGCAATTTTGACTAACTTCTCTCCATGTTTTCTTGATCTTAGCCTCCAACGCCTTCTTCAAGAAGGATACTGCTCCTTATGGCTTATGTTGAACTTATAGGGAAGCATCTCAAGGATCACAGTGGCTGTGGTGTAAATCAGCTTGTTGGTCTCAGTGATTGTCATAGTAGGGATTCTTCGTAGTGCTGCATTTACTTCCTCAAGTAAACTTTCAGAAGACCCTTCACTTTTTCTTGGTAACAGGCCACGGAGGTTCCATCTTAGTCAGCTGCTCTTGCATTATGCTCATTTGGGCTTGTTATTGGGTGATGTTGATATCTCCCCCCTGACCATTCATCCTGGCTCCCCCTTGCTGTGTCATTTGTGCTGTACCTTGTCAATCTCTCGTCTCTAGTCAAGGTGTTGCTTGTGGATACTAGAACACTGAGATACAAGTGGTTTCGATGTTAGTCTAGATGTTGGTTTTCGAAGCATCCATAGGTCCCACATGGTCTGAATGTAACCCGTCCCACTGGTGTTACTTGTATAGTATGATTTTAATAGTTCCTTATTCTCATCTCTCATCCATGAATGTCTTGTTATTTCTCTCTCTCTCTCTCTCTCTCTTTCTCTCTCTCTCTCTCTCTCGAAATAAATATAGATATAAATATACACACACACCTGTTTTTTACTGGTTCCATAGTATGATAGAAAGTTAAGCAAATAAACATAACTGTCATAGAAAAAAAAACACCACTGCTATAGTGACTTTAATGTCATAGTCCACATTTACATGCATAAAATAGTTTGAATATGTTGGTAAAATTTTAGTGCAGAGGAAATTCTTGTTTGTCCGTTGCTGAAAAGCTGCATGAATTATTCCTGATTAAGTTTGAAATGTATCTTTTTAGTCAATGTTGCAATTTCTAAAACCTTATACAGTATATGTTCGAAAATAAAGTAGCAATAACAAACAAGAAGATTTGAATCTTTAAAACTAAATATGAAAACGTTTGTTGCAGTTTGTCTTATTATATTTTATAGTCGATTATTTGTTTTTACATTTAAAACAACATTTGTGCCAGATTTTAAATCTAAAAACAACACATGTTAAACTTAAACCAGATTTTTAAAGCTCTTTCAATTTGGGAAAATGGTTGTGAAAATCAGTTGATTCAGATTTTAACTAATGAAAACCAGACTCACAGTGGACACCGAGGCTGATGAGTCCAACCAGCAGGAAAACACTGAGCAGCCCCAGACAGAGAACAGCAGCTCTATAAAACCTCCTCTCTGAGCTCCTGGGACCTGAACAGAGACAAGACCAGTGAACACAGTCAATGATGTGACAGTAAGACAAGATGATCATGTATATTTAGGCTCAGCTCAGTCTGCCACCCTGTGTCCTACCAAACATACAGTCAATGATTCATTAGTAATAACAGATGATAACAGATTCATTCTTCACTCTGTGTGTCAGCATCAATTCTGATTGAACATTCTCACCTGTCTGATTTGTTGAAGATCTTGGGTGAACGGACTTGTCATATTCAACATTGACATATATTTCCTCCATTAATCATAGAGCAGACGACTGTCTCCTGGAAGGCAAACTCTGCATTTCACGTAAACGATGAAGGTTTAGCTGCTTTTAGTCTCTCAGAGGAAGTGACAAGTTTCAACTCTCCACCCACCAGCATTATTTTAGGACATAACATATTTAGTTCATTCTTTGTCTTGTGATCTTCGCTCAAACATTATTCATCAGTCAAAAGAATAGAAAAGCTGCCTACTTTGATGCAGCATCAGTAGGTTGGTAGCATTGATATTTCCTTCAGACTAATGATTCCTGAATAATGCACAACTTGAAACTCAGATATACTTTGATGACGTGAAGCCACAATAATTAATTTGTTTTAAAATGTGTGGCCACATGTCCTGCAGAGGACACACAGCTTCATGGTGACTTTGCAGCTCTGAATGACTGAAGTTTATTAAAATTCTGAAATTAAGTTTCGGTTGTAGAAGATGATCTTTTGAGGACGTTTTTATGCTCACTTTTCTTTCAAGAAACATTATTTTTAGACACACCCCATTACAAACATACTATAAATTATGGTTAGTTCAGGCAGTTGAGAAAACACTTAATTCAGACCAACACACATCAGAAAAAAGCAACAAGACAACAAAAAATACAGCAAATTCAAAACAAGCATCTAACAAACCCTATAGAATTTACAGAGGATTATGTGCCTACAAATTACTAGTTAACTCTAAATATTAATTTACAAAACTACAAGTAAAGCTGTCACATCATTTTCATCTCTTTTTAATCCTTTTTGTTTGTTTTAATTGGGAGTGTGCCCATTTTCTCTTAAGGGGAATTTTCATCTTATTTCATCACATCCCTCTATAACCATTGTGATCATTTAATGGTAATTTGAGTTTATTGTAACAAAGGTGAGGTATTTTTTCCCCAAGACGTGTAATAGGTTAATGTTTACCATCATGTCTGATGATCCTATTTCTCTGATCTGATTCAGTTCTGCAAATTTGTGTCATTTGAGATTTAAGCAATTATATTAAGAATAATAAATATAAAATCAGTCAAATTGTTTTGCTGTTCTTCACTTTCCATTGGTCACTCGTCTTTTTGCGGAGTTTCTAATAAAATGAAAGATTTGTCTGACTTTACTCCTCTGTCCTCTTTACACTATAAGGTGCATTTTTAAGTTGCCTCTGCATATTGTAATATTTCTTCTTCATAAGACCAAAGAAAAACATTCAACAAGATTATAATCATCCAAAACTATTTGATGGTATATTCTGAATCTTTTAGAGTTCATACACTACTTCTCCTGCTCTTCTACAGCAGTTTAATCTGTTTGTCAAGTATTCTCACAAATGTGAGACAAGGCAAAGAGCACAGAGTAACACTTTATTCAAGAGTTAACAGAGAAAACAAAGAAGGTTCCATATATAATTAACACAAAAGCAAACAACCATTAGGAATAAGAGCAAAACACTAACTGGGGGAAGTTTGCTGAAAATATAACTAAAGCAGAGCAGCACACAGCTATGAAATCATCAGCAACACGTACATGTGGCCAAATGCTTGCTAAACATAACCAGGGAAACTAGGAAACACAAGAAACTATGACACAAAAGTCTTTAACAGGTTTAAAAGTGATAGAGATGGAAATGCAGCCCCAGCAGCAGGGTAACAAGGAAAGAGCATGAACAGAAGCTGCTCAGGGGGCAGATAGGAGTTTAACATGAGGCAGCTGATAACAACCTTTGTGGTACCAGTTATCCAGGATGATCTATGTCAGGGTTGTCGGGCTTCACTGAGACTAAGAAACCCAGACCAAGCAGAACTGGCCCCTGTTCTGTAATTTTAAAAGTTGGTCTTTTGTGTCTTTTACTGTGTTTTGCATCTACAGAAACAAATTATCACGTGATGTTACCACAGAGAGATAAGTCTATAAATACCATGACAGAGGCCACACACACGCAAACACACACACACTGTATGACATCAGCACATTTGTTTCTCGCAGATCCATCGCAGAGAAGTTTCACAGGGCAGGTCATTCCACTTTGCAGTGTTAGCTTTGATATGTGCACAGTCTTCTTCAATCCGTGGAATTCCCCCATTATCAGGCTGATTCTCACTCCAGTACCTGAACGAAACAAAAAGGACAATATTGTAATTTTTGGACAAACACTGTTCCTCTGTGACACTTGATTGTCTCTAGGTTGATGACTGGTGTTGTCAGCAGTAAAAATGACAGCAGTGGTACAGTCTGAGTGAAACAAAGAAACACTTTACAACACAGAAATGCAGCAAATGTAAAAGCCCCTGTAAAGGAACTGAACTGGCCGTCATCTCAACAGCTCGCAGCCTGAGACTTGAAGTGACCCGGTCAGTGTTGCATCTTCTCATCACTTCCCCAAGCGAAACATGCTTTGGCTTTAAGTTGTGCTGATGATTCTACATGCACATTATGAACAGGGATCCATGAATGAGAGCACAGATCTGTCTTACTCTAAAGTCACTGTGGTTCCATTGATCCATTTCCAGGTCCCCTCTTCATCTCTGTCACTCAAACCAATCCACGCTGCCAAATTGGTGAATTCAGAGATGAAATTCTGTTCAATACAAACAAAGGTTTAGACTTCTTTATAGGTAATATTTCTTAGGTTAAAGATAGTTTTAATCACATTACAGTTTGATAATAATAACCACTTTATTATGGTGTCCCTGAGAGCTCACAGCACTGCAAACTGAGAAAACACATGCAAATACATAAAACACAAGCTAATTTAACAAAACAACAAAGGCACAGCATTAAGAAACACGCTACAAACACGACAACACAGTGGAAATTAACAGTTAACAGTGCAATAAAAACTTTTGAACAATAAAAGAATGAACCACCTCACTAATAAAAAAAAACACAATAAATATAAAGCCAACAAAAAGTATTAAAACAATTTATACACAGTAATGACTGTAAATGTGACGAACAAAAATACTTTGTGTTCAATTTCTGTCTGATATAAACATAGATGAAAACTCTGCACCTGTTCATCAGCACTGTCTATAACCACCAGAACTGCTTCTCTGTTTCTGCAGTTCTCACTACCCTTTGTCCAAGAACCAGACTCACCGGAGAGGAGAAAAAAGTCTGATCTGAAAAGTCTCCATCCTCCAGGACAAGTTTAATGTAAAACAAAAGAAGTTAGAAATAATTTAAGACACAGCTCCAATTTGAATTTTGAACTTTTGTAGGGAATTATTACAACAAGAATACCAACTGCTGGTTTAAAATGTTATGGTGACCGGGGGTCAGCATGGACACTTTCAGCGGTCTTTGATGTAGAAACGTTTTCCAGGAGGATGTTGGATGGGTCAACAAAGCAAAGCAGAAATGTATTCTGGTCTACACTTACTCTGACTGGACAAATGCTGAAGCCTGTCCCTGTCTTTAGTCATTTCAATAAGTGTGGCATTCAGCTGGTCCTTCTGTGCAGTCAGTGAAGACACTCTGGCATTCAGCTGGTCCTTCTCTGCAGTCAGCGTAGACATTTTGTTCTTACTGTCCTGGAGAAGTTCAGTCAGGTTGGCTTTGATAGTGAAGAGTTCTGCAGCTGAATCACTTACTGAGTAATGATCTGAAACAACCGAGAGTCACATTGAGTGAGACCAAGATTCTGACACTGGTGGTTCAGTGGGAGGGTTGCGGCAGGAAGGAAATCCGATAAACATGTTCCGCTGTGGAGATCCCTGAAGGGACAAACTGAAAGCTGTTGGGTTTTTTTTTTTGACATGCAATGTCATTGTACGATATTACACCTTCAGTCAGTGAATTCTCCTACTTCCTGAATCGTGTTAAAGCATCAGACCATCAGCATCAAACTTAGATTGAATGTGAATGTGATACAGAAATTTAGTTCCTCTTTGTCTAATTTTACAATACCTACAAGCATTGTAGGGTTAGGAAGTCAACTATGCAGCTTGGACTGCAGTTCATGTAAGTGAGAAAAAGTGGTTTTAGTCTTTCGAGGAAGCTGAGCTTCAGAGAAAGTAACATGTTTTGATGATGATTTCTCTGAATTAATGCTCTTGTGCCAACAGTCATTCAAACAGCACAAAGGAGATTTCTTAGCCACAGGGATGATGAAGGTTAACTTGAATGTGGGGATGACATCTCCGGCCAGAGATGAGATGTTGCAGATGTCAAGAAAGACTGGCTGAGTCAGTTTAGGTTTCTGGAAGCTGTTCTGGTCACTAAAAATCATATTTGAAGTATGAAGAATTTCCTCTTTCTGTTTGCTCTTGTGCAACAAATTTAGCAACTCACCAGGTTCCTCAGAAGTTAAAATTCAAATGCAGAACTTAAAATTTTTTTGTTTACTTGTGAAGCTTGTTCCAAAGAGCATTTTTAATATCTGTGTGAGCAATGGAAGATGTATATGTTAATGTTGAATATGCCATGTCTGGTGACTCAGTTTCAACTAACAAGACAGGTAACAATCCTAATCTAGAACGAGTATGAGTTGGGCCCAACTATATACAGTATTATCATGTTGTCCTGGTGTCATGATTCTACGTTCAGGCCCAAGAATCCCAGAGAAGAGGTTTTATGAAGCTGTTGTTTTCTGTCTGGGCCTGTTGAGTGTTTTCCTGCTGGCTGGACTCATCAGCCTCAGTATCTACTGTAAGTCTGGTTTTCATAAGTTATTTTTTCCAAAATCGTATCTTCTGTAATCTGAAATTTGTGTTAGAAGTTCAAAATGATCCGTGTTGCTGTACAGGCTTGACCAAATGCCCAAATGACAATGACCAAAACATCAATTGAGACAATTAATTTAGACATCATCTAATTCAACATTTCTGACCTTTTCTGCCTCTTGAGACAGCAAAAGCTTCTATGGATGCAATGATATTCACTCACATGACTTACTGTTAAACAACTTGGTCACATTGAACTGACAGCACTTTACAACTCATCAAGTCTCTCTTTAAGAAAACATTCACAATTTTAGACAGGAAGTCTCTACATTTTCATGATTTAATATCCTGAGTAAGTATAACATTTTAGACTTAACCAGTTATCAGACGTTATTTTGTGTCTGTATTGTTTTTAAGGTTTTGAATGCTCTTGGTCTTCCACCCTAACAGGATTCATACTGTAATAACTATGGACACTGTATAATACCATGGTGTAGGACTAAATTTAGCCAAATGGTGGTGTCGGTCAGACGCACAGATTTATGAATTACACTTCCAGCTCATACCAGGAATTCTGACAACTATTCAATCTTTTATAAAATTGTTAAACATTGGTTGAATCAGTCATGTACCCACATGTAAATTACTTTCTTTTGTGTTCATGGTGGCCTTTTGACCTGTTTACTTTTATGTATTTATCGTTTATTGTAGGTGGTTCAGTGTAATATGTCTGCACATGTAATGTTATGTCTGTAAGTGTTTAGTATGATATGATATGGTACCTATTCCTGTCTTAGGACAATGGAAGACATTTAGCTATTGTGCTAGTTCTGGCATATTTACATTGATGCTCACTGCCGATATATTGATTAAGGTGCACCGTCATACTTCAATAAATGTCAAATAAAATTAAATAAATTATTGGAAATTCATATGTTAATAAAGTAATAGCCAAAAAAATGCTTAGTGGTTTATTAGTAAGAGCCAAAGTTGCAAACTAGTTTAAAGCCAGAAAGCTCATTATCTGATTAGCTGAAGCCTTTTTCACATTACTAGTTAACTAGTGAGGCTCACAATGTAGTCGTAGTACTGATAAGGTCCAAAGCATCCACTTCTTATCTAGTTAATACCTCTTTGACCTTATGAATAGGCCTAAAATTCTTACTAGTTACCTAGATAAAGCCTCTTATGAACATACCAGTTAACTAGTGTGGCTAAAAGTGTCTACCAGCTGAACTAGTGAAGACCAAAATCCCCACTATCTTCACAAAACGCTAATGACGAGGTGAGGAACGTGTGTGGATTGAGGCATCCTATTGGGTCTCACCTTTAAAAATACAAAAGAGAAACCAATCAGCACTCAGCATTTTCTCATCGACCCACCCATCCATTTGCATGCTGGCCACTAAAATTGTTACCCTGAGAAACGTCAGCTAGTGACACTAGTGGCTGCTGTTGCCGCTTACGTGCTAACGAGTTAAAGAAAAAATGGAGACTAGTTCACAAACTCAGGCCTCTTTGGTCTTACTAGTTTGTTAGTAGGGGCGTACAAGTTTTAAATGGTAAATAGTTGCTTATATAGTGCTTTTATCCAAAGCGCTTTACAATGTTGCTTCCCATTCACCCATTCACACACACGCACACACACACACACACACACACAGATGGTGGTGGCTGCCATACAAGGTGCTCACCTGACCCACCGGGAGCAACTTGGGGTTCAGTGTCTTGCCCAAGGACACTTTGACTTGTAGCCAGGAGCGGGGATTGAACCACTGACCCTGTAGTCGACTGCCTTACCAACTGAGCTACAGCCGCCCCAGTTTTACTGATAGTCACAGTTAGATCCCAAACATTGTACTGGTGAGGTGCAAAATTGTTTTACTAGCATGTCACAATGTGAACAAGTTAACTTGAGAGGCATAAAAAGTTCACCAGTTAACAAAGGCCAAAATGCCCACTAGTCTCACTACTCCAGGGAATTAAGGCCTTACTAATTAACTAGTAAGAGCCTCGCTTGTTAACTTAGTGCATGGTGGCCTTGATGAGCATGTCTACATGAAGCTTGTACAAGAAAGTTTTCATGTGGAAGCTGCAGAACGTCAGGAGCCCCGTTGTCATCGGGTTAACAACACTTCTCTTGTCTTGGTCAGGTTTTTTATTGGAGTGAGAACCATCTGGAAGTCCAGCCCCCCCCCTGCCCCCCTACATAGGGGCACAAAACAATCCTGTGGGTCATATGAGAGGGTAGGAGCAAGGGATCTATATGGACATTAAGGTTGGAGGACTTGTTGAACATACAGAGAATATGTTGAAGTACAGAGAATCTGATTTTGTATTTGAGGACATTTAAGTGTACCGTGCAAACACAAGCGTGACTCAGATTAATGAGTCTGGTTTTCAGCTGGTTCTTTGTTCTTACTGTCCTGGAGAAGCTCAGTCAGGAAATGGTCAAAGAAAAGGGACCATCGGGCTTGGGGGGAGTTGAGTCGTTTGGCAGTCCTGAGGTGAGCGAGATTTTTATGGTCGGTCCAAATAATAAATGGTTGCGGCGCCCCTTCGAGCCAATGGCGCCACTCCTCCAGTGCCAGCTTGATCGCCAGGAGCTCGCGATCACCCACAGAATAGTTCCTCTCCGCAGGGGATAATTGACGTGAGAAGAAGGCGCAGGGCCGCAGCTTCTGGTCGCCCTTCACTGCGTTCAGAGAGAACGGCACCCACGCCGATTTCTGAGGCATCCACCTCGACTATGAACTGGCGAGAAGTGTCAGGCTGAGACAAGATGGGTGGAGAGGTGAACAGTTCATTCAGTCGGGTGAAAGCCCCCTCTGCTTTCTCAGTCCAGTGGAACGGGGCGACAGGGGACGTTAGTTTGGTCAGGGGGGCGGCGACTGTGCTGTAGTTTTTAATGAATCGGCGATAGAAGTTGGTGAAGCCCAGGAAACGTTGCAGCTGTTTCCTGGTTCCAGGTCTTGGCCACTCTGTGACAGCGCGCGTTTTCTCGGGGTCGGGCCTCACCTCTCCCTCACCTATAATGAATCCTAAGAATGACACGGTTTTGACGTGAAACTCGCATTTTTCTGCTTTGACAAAGAGTCTGTTTTCCAGTAGCCTCTGTAAAACCTGCCAGACGTGCTGTTGGTGTTCATGGAGATTGCGTGAGAAAATCAGTATGTCATCTAAGTAAACAAAAACAAACCTGTAGATGAAGTCTCGAAGCACACTGTTGATTAGGGACTGAAAAACAGCTGGGGCATTAGTCAGACCAAAAGGAATTACCAAATACTCGAACTGACCCAGTGGTGTGTTGAACGCTGTCTTCCACTTATCCCCCTCGCGGATTTGGACCAGATGGTAGGCATTGCGGAGGTCTAGCTTAGTGAATATGGCTGCATCCTGCAGGGACTCAAAGTTAAGCAGAGGGAGAGGGTATTTGTTCTTGATTGTTATGTTGTTTAATCCCCCGTAATCTATGCACAGGCGGAGGGTCTTATCCTTCTTACTAACAAAGAAAAACCCAGCTGGACCAGGGGAGGAAGAGGGGCGGATGAGGCCGGCCTGTAGAGACTCCCTTATGTATTTCTCCATGGCTTCCCTTTCGGGGCGAGAGAGGTTATACAGGCGACCGGTGGGTAATGGCGCTCCAGCCAGGAGATCGATAGCACAGTTGAATGGGCGGTGGGGAGGAAGTGACAGGGCTTTTTCTTTATTGAAGACTGGGGCGATGTCATGATAGGCAGGGGGAATGAGAGACATGTCCAGTGTGGGGGAGGTGTCCGTGGGAGGAGAGCGGCATTTGGGGAATGGAGCTGAGAGGAGACACGAGTTGTGGCAAGAGGTTCCCCAGCCAATTATTTTATTGGAGGACCAGTCAATGTGGGGGTTGTGGTGACAGTCAGCTGGGTCTGGGAACCGCTGGTGGAAGCTGCCCCGCTCATCCGGGCAATCAGGCGCCCTGATGAGCCCCTCTTTGTCCGTAAAGGACATAGTGTGATAAAGTGTCTGGAGGAACCACAATAAATGCACTCACCAGCTTGAAACCGCCGTTGTCGCTCGGTGGGGGACAGGCGAGCACGAGCCAGCTCCATAGGCTCCGCGGGAGCCTCCGGAGGCACTGAAGAGCTGATCCCAGGGGAAACGGGGCTCTCGAGAAGAGGGGGAGTGCGAAAGGTTCTGGGGAGCGGGTGCTGGTTTCTGTTCTCTCTCTCTCCGCCGCTCACGGATACGGTTGTCCACATGGATGGCTCGGGAGAGGCAGCAGAGAGGGTTACGTGAGAGCACAGAGCTTTAAGTGTGTCACCCACCTGGGAGAGCTGTTGAGTGTAGCATACATCCCCCTTCTCGATCCGCCGCAACTGCTGGTCATGCTGGCCCAGAAGAGCACCCTGGCTGGAGACCGCGCGTTGCAGGTGGTTCTTGTCTGCTGGATCCATTTTAGGGGCCAGATCGTTTTGTCACACCTGCGAAGTGCAGTCGATGGTAGTGGACCCAGAAAGAGAGACAGAACCAGGTTATTTAGGAAGGTGAGAATGGTTTATTGGGGGGAGGGTAGGTAGCACGGGTGGAGACAGGGATAAGGATAGGGCCGATGGGGAGCGATGTCCGGGGGAGGAGAGCCTGATCGGAGGAGCTTGAACCCAGTGCGGGTAAGAGGCGTAAAGGAAGACAAATGGTGACCTTGGAATTAGGTGCCGTGGAGACAAGGAGTTGAAGGGAATTTTTTGGACGCGGCAGGGCGGCTGGAGGTTCATGGCAGGTACTGAGACGATCAGGCGACTTGTGGTGTGAAGGAGACTGGTATAAGAGCTGCTGTCATTAAGGCGGATGATTGCATGCAGGTGTGGCCTCTACCGCAGTCCAGGTGCACTGGGGAGAAACAAACACACAAAACAGACAGAGAGAGAGAGAAAGAGGGGAGTGGAGGATGGGAGAGCAGGTGCTGTGACATCCACCTTAGATTACATCTGAGTGTGAGACAGAATTTCAGTTCCTCTTTGTCTAATTTTATACGCACTACATGCATTTTTCTGTTCTGTATGTTGTGGTCAATGTTGTGTTTTTACAATAGTTTAAAAACTAGGAAAAACTCTTATACAGATATAACATTAAAACCACATAAGACTAAGACACAGCAGAATAAATCCACGGCAACAGAGAAAAAATGAAACTCTTAAATAAACCTGTGACACATTTTTCAGAGTCTAAAAAGGAAAATGTTCCTGAAAAACATTCTTAACACTGATGTTGACTGAAGAAAACCAGACTCACAGTGGACACCGAGGCTGATGAGTCCAGCCAACAGGACAACACTCAGCAGCCCCAGACAGAGAACAACAGCTCCGTGAAATCTCCTCTCAGAACTTCTGGGAGCTGGAAAGTAAAATGATCAGTGAATCTTACAACAGAAATAACAGATTAACAGAAAAACAAATCAGCATCTAAATCTGACTGAAGAGTTTCACCTGTCTGATCAGTTGAAGGTTTTAAGTTAACTGACTTGTCATATTCAATATTGACAGATATTTCCTCTATTTATTAATTGTAGAGTGGACGAGAGAAACTCTGCACAATGAAGGTTTATTTGGTTTCAGTCTCTTTGTGCTTTAGCTTCAGAGGAAGTGACACATTTCAGGGGTTGTAACTGTGGGCAATTCTCCACCAAACAGCATTATTTAAGACATGACACACAAAGTTCAGTCTGTGTCTTTTTCTCAGACATTTATTCATAAATAAAAAGAAAACAAAGTCACATTAAGAGGTTTGTAGCATTGAAATTTCCATCAGATTTTCATTATTCGTTAGTACAGTGTAGAGGAAGTGACACATTTCAGGGGTTGTAACTGCGGGCAATTCTCCACCAAACAGCATTATTTAAGACATGACACACAAAGTTCAGTCTGTGTCTTTTTCTCAGACATTTATTCATAAATAAAAAGAAAACAAAGTCACATTAAGAGGTTTGTAGCATTGAAATTTCCATCAGATTTTCATTATTCGTTAGTACAGTGAGGTCATATTTTTATGCTGCTTTCATTTCAGCTGTTCCCTCTCAGGGGTCGTCACAGTGAATTATGTAAATGACTAATGAAACAACTTCATTGTTTGGTTCATCAGCTTTATTCCTCTGTAGTTGCTACAGCTCTGCTCATCTCCCTTATTCTGAAAAATGGGCACCAGTACACTTCTCCTCCAGTCCTCAGCATCCTCTCACTCTCCAAGATCTTGTTAGACAAACTAGTCAGAAACTCTACTGCCACCTCTCCTAGACACTTCCATACCTCCACAGGTATGTCATCAGGACCAACTGCCTTTCCACTCTTCATCCTCTTCAATGTCCTCCTCACTTCACTCTTACTAATCTTTGCTACTTCCTGCTCCACAGCAGTCACCTCTTCTACTTCCATCTTCCCATCACACTCCTGGCACCTGTCAATACATTTCCATGCTTATCTATAATTAGTCTAAATTGTGAGTGGAAATGATTGTCTGTCTGTGTATGTGTCTCTGTCTTGGAGCTGAGACAGACTGGAGACCTGTACAGGATGTAGCCTGCCTCTCGCCCTATGATAATTGGGATTCGCTTTGTCTTTCCCAACTCCAAACTCTTTTGAGATGGTATCTTCCAGCTTCCGATTGACTGAACACACCTGAACGAAACAATCACCAACAAGTATGATTTCATGTAAGGAGAAAGGATGGTAGGGAATTAGGGAAACGTATAGTCTCTAGGTAGATTTCCTTTGGAGAACTTTAATTTCTTTGCCATATATACACATAAACTCTCGTCTTCACTTCTGCACATATAACCAGAGAAAACGGCGAGTTGTCACAGAAGTTGTCATCGACATAAACAGTTACGATTTTCAAAATGATGAACCAGCACCTACTGAAAGTATTTCAGTGTGAATCATATGAATAGAGAAAAACAAACATATCTTTGCTCTGCAGTAGCTACAGTGTCCTGCAATGGTGGCAGATGTACAGTAGCATCTGTAAACTCAATATTCAAGTAGCCTGAAGATGCACTTGTGTAAAAGTAAAAATTTCACTAAGAAATACATTTTTGTGATTATCAGTCTGAGTTACTGACAGAGAAAAAAAAGAATCTGTTTGTATTTTAAACACTTCAGTAAAAGTGCTAATAAACAAATATACTTAAAGTACCAAAAGTAAAATAACTCATGCAGAAAGAGATGACTAAATTATAATTATTCATGTATTAACAGAAAAAATGACTAATGTTTCAGCGGGTAAAGATGATTTTAACCACTTTATGTGCTGAAAACTCTCTCATCCATAATAACACATCAGCTTTCATAGGTCATTTAATTCGGTTTTACCAATTTGCATCTGCAATGTGACTATGACCACATCCATCCAATGTTTTTTAAGTCATAATTTTACTCTCTATTGTTGTGACATATCACTACAGCAGTGTAAAACATTTCATATTTCATAAAACATATTACATTTCAAGAATAAAATCAGGAAAAAGTGTTTGGGCACAAGAGATGAATGAACCCCTACCTCTGATTTACACTAACTTACAGACTGAGTACAGAAAATTCTTTATGTTATTAGACCTGTTCTTTTATTATATTTGATTTACTAGATACATGTCATGTTTGCAGCTAATGCTGCAGATAATTAAGAGACAAACAAAAAACAATATTTAAGTGCTTAAATTAAAAATGTAGAGATGGAGTTCAGGACATATTCTGTTTAGTACCAGCTAGTAATTACACTTAGAAATGTAGTTAGGGAATTTTTTAAACGTGCTTTGAAGATATTGTCAGATTAACAGTGTTTAGCTGTGCTAACAATGAGTTTATTAGTAGTTAAAATCACTAAAATGATATATGAGCATGTTCTGTTGGGTTTGAATGTTCATGTTGGACTTTATGTGAATGCTAATAAAACCGTGGACGTGCAGTGATTCTACAAAACATTATCACCACAACACTATTTGTGTCAATATTATTAGAGAAACTTTGGACCTATTCTGTATGTACTAAATATTTTATTACATAGTTTTTATTATATTAAGTTATTAAAATTGTGTATTTAAATATATTTCAGTGCACTTTAATGGTGTCGCAGAATAGCAAAGTAAAGTCCAGTTAAGTGTATTTTAGTAGATTTATATTTGCATTTATTGTAATTATGTCAAAACTACAACATTCAAAATCCATTTATCATAATTGAATGGAAGAACATATGTGTTTTAATTTACAAAAGTACACTAAACTTGTTTTTAATTAGGTACTGTACCTTTAGCCAGACAGAAGTCAAGTGATAAGCAACAGTTACTTACAGTTTGCTTCATTTTAAGGCAGCAGTCATTACAGTGTTGTGATTCTCTTGTTTTATCTGTTAGTAACTGGGAAAAACAGCAGCCTGACAATGGTAGTGGAGATGTACAGTGGGGTGAGGAAGACTGTGCACAGATCAGAACTGGAAGGTACCCAGAAGAAAACTGGAACGACCGGTCATGTGACGCATCTATGAACTGGATCTGTGAGAAAAAGGCTCAGCAGTAGGTTATGTATAATGCTTTATCATTCAAAATGATATTATTCATGCATTAACAGTGAACATCACTAATGTAGCAGCGGGTAAAGATGATTTTAACCACATTATGTGCTCAAAAAGCTTCATCCACAAAAACACATCAGCATTTAAAAGATCATTAAATTTAGTTAAAATAAGACTAAATACAGAAGTAAAGTCCATCAAATTTGTTGGCTGTATTTGAGTAAAGTAAGTGAAGAGAAAGATTATTTGCAGAAGGCTGCAGGTTTGAATCCAGCCATCAAGGGCTGAGCCCTGATAAAATGGGAGGGATGTGGCAGGAAGACCATCCAGTGTAAAAACGTGCAGAACACCTTTCACTGTGTCAGCGACTGAAGGGAAAAGCCGGAAGCACTTTTTGTGATGTCATGCTAAAGAAATGATGCAGCATTGGAAGCAAGACATAAACTATGTTTTTGGAACTCTGCCTTTTGTGCAGCAATTTTTCTAAACTTTCTGATAGTCTACCAAACATTGGGTCACCAATAAACACCATACTTAACTGTCTAATTTTGTGTTCTCACGTCTTTATTACGTATCTTTTATCTTGTAAATGAAACAACAGCAGTGTTTGTACTAAAAACTGTTTGTGTGTAACAGGGACCTTTTGTGACCATGTGAATTCTGACTTGTGTGTCAGAAGAAAAGTCTTTTATAATGATGCCACAAAACATTTTAAGGAGAATGTCAAACTATGTTTAATGTGAATGAAACTGTGTGAAGCCTTGATGTGTAGTAAAGAACTGCCCACAGCTGAAACTTCCTCAAAAGCTAAAGAAGTGTCAGACTGAAACCAAAAACCAACAAGCCCTTCATCACTTACAGGAAGTCCAGTCAATGCTGCAGAGCTGATCTGCCAGACACAAAAAAAAATCCTGACATGCTTTGCATTTGTCCAGACTTGGGACTGGCACAAGAAGACGCTGGCTTATGTTATACTGTCACTATGTGGCAGATGGAGTTTTATCTTGTCTGACTGATGTCTGTTTTCTCTTATAGATGAAACGTGTTTTACAGGATGGACAATGTTGCATTTTTCCTGTTACTTCATCCCCCGTGAGTTTGGTCCTTTGGAAAGAGGCAGACAGGACTGCAAAGACAGAAATGGATCTAGTTGTGATAGACAGTGCTGCAGAACAGGTACAATGTGAACATTATAGGAAACTGAGGTCAATGACAAAGCTAAACACTGAATTTTGATTATTTATTTGTATTGATGCAGAAATTCCTTTCAGGCATCATGTCATGATCTGACACTCTCATTCACTTCCTGTTCTGGACTTTTATTTTATTCTCCTTTTTCTCCACTTCCTGTCCCCAGTTTATTTCTTCAACTTTACCACTTGTCATCACCGCTCTCAATTGTTTTCACATGTTCCTCTGCCCTTTTTAAACCCAGCTCTCCCCCTGTTTCTGGTTGGATCGTGGTCTTTGTTTGTCCTTGTCATCAGTTTAACATGGTGCCTTCTGAGTTACCTGACTCATGGTTCTTGGATTCCTGACTCTGTTCAAATGGACTCTGTTCCCTGTATCTTTGGTTTGAGGTTCGATTTGTTTTTGATGCCCGTGTCTCAGTCGTTTCCTCTATTGTCGCTTAATGTTTGGATATTATTTGTCTTCTAATGTGAGTTAGTCTGGTTTTGATTTTACGTTCAAGTCTTGCTCTTCCCAGTGTTTGTTTTCCTGGTGTCTTCATTTAGTTTCACTGTCCCGGGTCTTTAGGTTACCACTTGTTTAACCCATGTTTATCTTATGTTCTGCCTCCTAGTTTGTCATTTACTGCCCTTGTTAAATTCCTTTGTGATTATGTCTCAGTTAATTCCTTGTTTCCTGAGTTTATGTTGGTTGTTTTTCCCTGTCCTGTGTTAAAATCTTTAATAAAACGTATTTCATCTAACCGAACCCGTCTCGCCTTGTTGCTCTTGGGTCCACCTAAGAAAAACTATCTCCGATACATCACAACAGCAGAAGCCTGGATTTGTTTGACTGACACGAAGGAAGAAGGCACCTGGAAATGGCTTAACGATCTTCACTGACTCTGAGGTTTGAGCTTTTAAAGCACAAACTACAGCCTATACAACATCTAACAGTTAAAGCGAAAACTGGGCATTAGTGTGACTCATATGAAAATTTAGGTTGATAATTTTAAAGCTCAAAGCTGAGCAGCTGTTTCTGTGAATGGAAAGTACAAACCAGATGCAGAAAGTTACTAGTTTGGAGAAGAAATATCACAATGAAATTAAAGACTGTCTAGTTGAAAAGTTTATTATAGCTAATTTTTTGTTAATATGCATCCCAACCCTGGTTAGGATGCAGACGGCAGCATCTTTGAATCCCACCCCACCAGGTGTGGCCCCACCTAGCCATCCAGGGTAACCTTGGTGCCGGTCCTGAGCCTGGACAAAGAAAATGGGAGGGTTGTGGCAGGAAGAGCTTCCAAGTTTCTCACATTTTCTTCTCTAAAATGGCCAAATGGCTTCCCAGTGTATCCACCCCTTTAGCCTCATTTTTACACAAACGTCAAGATTGTTTTTAGCTCTTTTCCTTTGGACAAATTAACAGATTTAACCATAAGTATTTGTATCGTTGTCTGCGACCTCTTTCTGTTGTGAAATAAACAAGTCTGCGTAATTTTACCTTGACGAATACCAAGTAATTAAAAATATGATTGTTAGTGAAATCAATGGAATGTCTGAGCAGTTTTATTACAAAGTATAAAGAATAAAAAAAGCTCAAAGAAGAAATTTTAAGATTAAATTACAAAAATAAAGCCAGAAATTAAAATTGAGAAGTAGTTTAATTATTATATGAGCTGCAGGAACTATTTCCCAAAGATTTGTCCCAATATTGGCAGGTTGTATTAAATGTTTGTTTCTATGTATTCAGGGTATCATCAATGTATTAGATGTTGAGAAAAACTACAAAAATGGGAAGTGTTGCTGTTATGCAGTTAATTTATTGCATGAAATTATTTATAAGACTTTTTTCAACATAGAAAATATTAGTATATAAATTAACTATAAATGACAGATGGTCAAAAAAACACTAAAAAAACCAGAACGTCTGAACAAACCTTACGTCATTGATCATAACCTTTTTTCCCGTGTCCTCTGTCCTCTGAAAGTCTTGTCCAAGCAGCAGTCCAGTTCCCACTGAACAGCACTTTTAGTGTAAAGTTAGCTCCCACTGTTTGTTAGCTGTTAGCTACACTAGCTGTAGCTGTTGACCTGCCTGCATCGGCTAACGTTATCTGCTGTAGTACAGAAACACTAGAAACACTGTTTGGCTGAGCAGGACAAAGTCAAAGGTAAAGGTGAGACTCACCTGAGGGACTGTGGAGGCGGTTTGGCTCTCCTCAGTACTGAAGCCTGAATGCAGACTGTAAGGCAAACTGTGAGCTGAACCGTATTCTGCCTGTAAGGCTGAGCCTGGGAGCCCGAGCTGAGGGCAAGTGAAACCTTCCAATACTGATAAAACTCGCAGACGGGGGACAATAGCAAAAATCCACCGGTAAAAAGAGCCAATTGTGAGGCTTTTCAGCACTTTTAGTTAAAACTTAAGCATTTTATCATATAATTAGACATTTACTTTTAGTTCTTTGAGGGAATACATTTACACATTATTTTACAGACACATACATAATATTTACCATTACAGATTTGTATACAGGCAATGCAACCGCAAGGGGGCACAAGCCAGTGTCTTCTTGTGCCAGTCCCAAGTCTGGATAAATGCAGAGGGTTGTGGCAGGAAGGGCATCCGACGTAAAACACATGCCAAACCAAACATGCGAATCGTGACAAAGACTTCCATACCGGATCGGTCGGGGCCCGGGTTAACAACGACCGCCACCGGTGCTGTTGACCTACAGGGTACCGGTGGAAATTGGACTACTGTTGGTCGAAGACGAAGAAGAAGAGGAGGAAGGTGTGTTCGTAGGCAGAGAGAGAAGAGGAAAGCTAAGAATGTAGGAATGACAGTAGGGACTTTGAATGTTGGTACTATGACAGGGAAGGCTAGGGAGTTGATCGACATGATGCAGAGAAGGAAGGTGGACATACTGTGTGTCCAGGAGACCAGGTGGAAAGGTAGCAAGGCTAGAAGCTTAGGAGCAGGGTTTAAGTTGTTTTACCATGGGTCAGATAGGAAGAGAAATGGAGTTGGAGTTATATTGAAAGAGGATTTTGTGAGGAATGTTCTAGAGGTGAAAAGAGTATCAGACAGGTTGATGAGTCTGAAGCTGGAAGTTGAAGGGGTGATGTTCAATGTTGTGAGTGGTTATGCCCCACAGGTAGGATGTGAGTTAGAAGAGAAGGAGAAATTCTGGAGTGAGTTAGATGAAGTGATGCAGAGCATCCCCAGAGGTGAGAGAGTTGTCATTGGTGCAGATTTCAATGGGCATGTAGGTGAAGGGAACAGAGGTGATGAGACAGTTATGGGCAGGTTTGGTGTTCAGGACAGGAACGCAGAAGGTCAGATGGTGGTTGACTTTGCAAAGAGGATGGAAATGGCTGTAGTAAACACTTTCTTTCAGAAGAGGCAGGAACATAGGGTGACGTACAAGAGCGGAGGGAGAAGCACTCAGGTAGACTACATCTTGTGTAGACGTTGTAATCTGAAAGAGATCAGTGACTGTAAAGCATTGGTAGGGGAGAGTGTAGCCAGACAACACAGGATGGTGGTGTGTAAAATGATACTGGTGGTGAGGAAGATAAGGAGGACTAAGGCAGAGCAGAGGACAAAGTGGTGGAAGTTGAAAAAGGAAGAATGTCGTTTAGTTTTCAGAGAGGAGCTGAGACAGACTCTGGGTGGTTTCAAGGTGCTTCCAGATGACTGGACTACTACAGCTAATTTGATCAGGGAGACAGGTAGGAGGGTACTCGGTGTGTCATCTGGAAAGAGGAAAGCGGACAAGGAGACTTGGTGGTGGAACGAGGAAGTTCAGGAGTGTATACAGAGAAAGAGGTTAGCTAAGAAGAAGTGGGACACTGAGAGGACTGAAGAGAGTAGACAGGAGTACAGGGAGATACAGCGTAAGGTGAAGATAGAGGTGGCAAAGGCCAAACAAAGAGCATATGAGGACTTGTATGCTAGGTTGGACACTAAAGAGGGAGAGGTGGACTTGTACAGGTTGGCCAGACAAAGAGATAGAGATGGGAAGGATGTGCAGCAGGTTAGTGTGATTAAAGATAAGGATGGAAATGTATTGACAGGTGCCAGGAGTGTGATGGGAAGATGGAAGGAGAACTTTGAAGAGTTGATGAACGAGGAAAATGAAAGGGAACGAAGAGTAGAAGAGGTGACTGGTGTGGAGCAGGAAGTAGCAAAGATTAGTAAGAGTGAAGTGAGGAGGACATTGAAGAGGATGAAGAGCGGAAAGGCAGTTGGTCCTGATGACATACCTGTGGAGGTATGGAAGTGTCTAGGAGAGGTGGCAGTAGAGTTTTTGACTAGTTTGTTTAACAAGATCTTGGAGAGTGAGAGGATGCCAGAGGACTGGAGGAAAAGTGTACTGGTACCAATTTTTAAGAACAAGGGAGATGTGCAGAGCTGTGGCAACTACAGAGGAATAAAGCTGATGAGCCAAACAATGAAGTTGTGGGAAAGAGTAGCGGAAGCTCGGCTAAGGGCAGAGGTGAACATTTGTGAGCAGCAATGTGGTTTCATGCCTAGAAAGAGTACAACAGATGCAGTATTTGCTTTGAGGACGCTGATGGAGAAGTACAGAGAAGGTCAGAGGGAGTTGCATTGTGTCTTCGTAGATTTAGAAAAAGCGTATGACAGGGTGCCGAGAGAGGAGCTGTGGTATTGTATGAGGACGTCTGGAGTGGCAGAGAAGTATGTTAGAGTGGTGCAGGACATGTATGAGAGCTGTAAGACAGTGGTGAGGTGTGCTGTAGGTGTGACAGAGGAGTTCAAGGTGGAGGTGGGTCTGCATCAAGGATCGGCTTTGAGCCCCTTCTTGTTTGCTCTGGTGATGGACAGACTGACAGATGAGGTTAGACAAGAATCTCCCTGGACTATGATGTTTGCAGATGACATTGTTATTTGTAGTGAGAGCAGGGAGCAGGTGGAGGAAAATCTAGAGAGGTGGAGGTCTGCTCTGGAAAACAGAGGAATGAAGCTTAGCCGCAGCAAGACAGAATACATGTGTGTCAATGAGAGGGACCCAGGTGGAATGGTGAGGTTACAGGGAGCAGAGGTGAAGAAGGTGCAGGACTTTAAGTACTTAGGGTCAACGGTTCAGAGCAACGGCGAGTGTGGAAAAGAGGTGAAGAGGCGAGTGCAGGCAGGTTGGAACGGGTGGAGAAAAGTGTCAGGTGTGTTGTGTGATAAAAGAGTATAAGCGAGAATGAAAGGAAAGGTGTTCAAGACGGTGGTGAGACCAGCAATGTTGTTCGGCTTAGAGACAGTGGCACTGAAGAAAAGACAGGAGGCAGAGCTGGAGGTAGCAGAGCTTAAGATGTTGAGGTTCTCTTTGGGAGTGACGAGGATGGACAGGATCAGGAATGAGTACATCAGAGGGACAGCTCATGTTAGATGTTTTGGAGATAAAGTCAGAGAGGCCAGATTGAGGTGGTTTGGACATGTTCAGAGGAGAAACTGTGAATATATCGGTAGAAGGATGCTGAGGTTGGAGCTGCCAGGCAGGAGGTCTAGAGGAAGACCAAAGAGGAGATTTATGGATGTAGTGAGGGAGGACATGAAGTTAGTTGGTGTGAGTGAAGAGGATGCAGAGGATAGAGTTAGATGGAGGCACATGATTCGCTGTGGCGACCCCTGAAAGGGAGCAGCCGAAAGGAAAAGAAGAAGACAGATTTGTATACAGACACACAAGCAGACTGAAATACAAATTCCAGCATGAATGCACGCACAAATCCCTGTACATATAAAAGAATTAAGCTGCTATTCTACTCCCATACACTGTTGCACGTGATGATTTAATGATTTGCATAATGGCTGGGATTAGAGTGGGTGCAACTGCTTAAAGGACCCTGGAGGAGACGGGATCCAGAGAACAGAAAAGATATAAGAAGTGGGGGAAGGATAAACATTACTCAGGCACCTGACTACAGAGAAATCTAAAATGAAATGTTATATATAATATTGCTAAGAAACATGCAGAAATGGAGGACAGCAGCCTGACTTCTGATTAGTCTATTGTTTGTATATATGTTAAGAACCTTTTGCCAGCTGTGTTATAATGCTGCACCTAATATAATAATATGTTCTATTTTTCCTTTCTAGTCCTTTGTATGTGGCAGATT
Source organism: Channa argus (assembly GCF_033026475.1). Taxonomy (NCBI): domain Eukaryota; kingdom Metazoa; phylum Chordata; class Actinopteri; order Anabantiformes; family Channidae; genus Channa; species Channa argus. The sequence continues at coordinate 6,703,655 of NC_090205.1, forward strand.
GAGCTGAATATGTTCTGTTAATCAATGACTCTTATTTCCCAACTATTTGACTTCTAATTTAACAATAGACATAATTGCTGGGTTGTATTATTAGACATTACCATGTATTCAAAGTATCATCAATGTGGAAGAAATCACAAAACTAGAAGTGTTGTTTTTATGGAGTTTATACTTTGCATGAAATGATTTTTCAACAGAGAACATGTTTGTAAATAAATGAAACATAAATGACAGAGGTGGTGGACAGAGACAAGTCATATTCGTGTTTTACATAAAACATTTCCATATGTATGATGTCAAAACATTTATCAGTTTTCCACTTTTTTCTCACAGATCCATTTCATAGAATATCTACATGACACGTCATTCCACTTGTGACCTTTTTGAACATTAATTTCTGCACAGTCCTCTCCAATAAATGAATACCTAGCCACATTATTGGGTTCTCCCTCATCCCAGTAAGAGGTGAATGAACAAAACAAAAAACAATCGTGAAATTGTGAATATCTGACATAAAAAGACTCTTGATGGTCTCTATGTTGATAACTTATTAAATGTTATGACAGCAGTGGTGCAGTCAGAGCCAACAGTACTGAAACAGACAGGAAGTGTGTCAGCAGTCATTCTAGCAGCTCTGAGAGTCTCCAGTCAGTGGTGTTCAGAGCCAAATCCTAACTGACACTGTGCAGTGTGAAAGTCAGAAGGTGGCGACAGATACTGTTGTATTAGAGTCACTAAGTAAGTAACAGTAAGAGCAGCAGAATGTACTGCAATACTCTCAGTGAAGTAAATACGTTTAAGAATCTTCACAGATGGTGTCAGACTCAAATTAACCAATGGATGATAATGAACATCAGAAATCACCATCATTAGTAAAAAACATAATACTAATTGAAATAATAGTTTATTTACATAGGACATTTGAAACAGCAAGAGGCTGCACTAAAGTGCTTCACAAACAGATACAAATAGTAATTAAACATCAAAAATGTAAAAGTCACAAAAAAGATAAAAAGGCCAATTTTTTAACAAGCAAAAATAAAATTTGAAGGACACCAATGAAAGAAGACAATACTGATAAACTGTCCATTTACTGCTGAAGGGTGAATGCAACTTTAAATAGCTGTGTACTGAGCATAGATTTAAAAGACTATTAATGTGTAGAACAAGTGGATCCTCACACTGGTTTACACAGTTACACAGCACAGAAACTGGTGAGAAAGAGCCGTACGCTACACTTACTGTCTCAGACACAAGATACCAAAGACTTTTTGTGGAATAATATCTGACTTTCTAAAAGCACATGTTACTACTGCTGAAGCTTTTTCTCACAGATCCAGTGATGAGAAGCATCACATGACAGATCGTTCCAATTATTTTCCAATTCCCTGCCACCTCGGATGTGTGCACAGTCTTCCTCACCCCACTGTCTGTCTTCACCACCGTTGTCAGGTTGATTTTTCGCCCACTGTCTAAACAACAAGAGAATCACAGTACTTATACACATGACTACTGCCTTAAAATGAAGCAAAAGTAGCTGTTTCTTATTGCTTTACATCTGTCTGAACAAAGGCACCTAATTAAAAACAGAAAACTTCTACTAAAGTGCAATTTAGATATATCTAGTATACTTCCATTCATTCATGATAAATGTATTTCAAGTGAGCTACAGTCAGTGGTGTTCAGAGCCAAATCCTAACTCTGACACTGTGCAGGTGAAACAGTGTGAAAAGGTTGTCGGCTTCTATTTCTGTCATTTTTGTTCCTCAGTAAAACCACGAAGGCCTTTATGAGCTCTTTCTAGAAACCTCTTTGTTTCAGTTGTGTTGGTCCAAACATACATTTACAGAGATATTTGGATTTAAAGAAGGTGAAGCACATTTCTTACTTAAAAGTCAGTGGAGATCCATCGACCCATTTCCAGGTTCCCTCTTCAGCTCTGTCACTTAAACCGATCCATGCTGACTGATTGGTGAATCCAGAGACAAATTCCTGTTCAATACAGAGAAAGAATTTCACAGTTTTTTTGTTCTAGTTTTAACCACATTACACCTACAGTATGTGTGTTAGGGCAGAAGTACAGAGATGGATAACACACACTTTCAATATTAGAAAAAATTAAATATAACAAATTGAGATCCACAACAGACCAATAGGTTAAAAAGTTGGAGTTATTCCATTTATGTTATGATGGATTCAGAGAACAATCAAATGCTAAAATATCTTCCTAATATAAAATTACAATTATTAAATTGGCTTATAGCCAAGAACAACAACTTAGGAGCTGGAACTGAAACCTTTTGACTATAACTAGATTCAGTCAGAAAAAATATCCATCCATTATCTGTAACCACCTCTTCTGCGTAAGGCTGCAGGGGGCTGGAGCCCATCCCAGCTTTCATAGGGTGAGAGGTGGGTAAACTCTGGACAGGTCTCCAGCCGACCTCCTTCCTATTAAAACTTCACTAGTCACCTTTAAATTGTGTCAGCAAATGCAGCTCCACTGCTGAGTTCCCTAGTCTCAGTCATGGTCCATGGTTGTAGGTGGCTATAAATGCACGGGTTTCAACATCAGATTTGGCCCTTTATGTCCTTTAATCTCATTCCTTGTTCAGTCACATAAATGTGGACACTAACACTCTACCTGTTCTTCTGCACTGTTTATTATCACCAGATCTGCTCCTTTATTTTGGCAGTTGCTGCTTCCATTTGTCCAAGAGTCCGACCTACTCGAGAGAATATAGCAGGACCAGCTGAACTGTGTCCATCCTGCAGGACAAGTTTTCTCTGTAACATATAAGACAGAAGACAATAGAAATCGACACCATGAGGTAAAACATGCAAATGTGGCACAGAGGTGATTTGTAGTGTCTGACTCCTGTTTAGAATTACATAACAATAACCTCAACATGTTAACATTAGTTTATTAACTTGCACTTAGAATCTGACCAATGCTTTCAAAGTCTTTGGGAAACATTATTTATGCAAACATAAGTGTCTAAACTGTCTTATATGGACGATTGTACTGTGTACTATTGTGTACAGCTGTGTATAGTTTTTTGGCATCAGTTAGGTGTCATGTGCCTTGTCCCTTACTGCCCATACTCACTGGACAAACTGTCAAGCCTGTCTCTGTCTTTAGTCATTTCACTGAGTTTGGCAGTCAGGGAAGACACAATGGAATTCAGCTGGTCTTTGTCTTTAGTCAGGGAGGACACTCTGGAATTCAGCTGGTCTTTGTCTTTAGTCAGGGAGGACACTCTGGAATTCAGCTGGTCTTTCTCTTTAGTCAGGGAGGACACTCTGGAATCCAGCAGGTCTTTCTCTTTAGTCAGGGAAGACACTCTGGAATTCAGGCGGTCTCTCTCTGCAGTCAGGGAAGACACTTTGGTATTAAGCTGATCTCTCTCTGCAGTCAGGGAGGACACTCTGGAATTCAGCCGGTCTTTTTCTTTAGTCAGGGAGGACACTCTGGAATTTGCCTGGTCTTTGTCTTTAGTCAGGGAAGACACTCGGGAATTCAGCCGGTCTCTCTCTGCAGTCAGGGAAGACACTCTGGTATTAAGCTGATCTCTCTCTGCAGTCAGGGAGGACACTCTGGAATTCAGCTGGTCTGTCTCTGCATTTAGGGAAGACACTCTAGAATTCAGCTGGTCTTTCTCTTTTGTCAGGGAAGACACTCTGGAATTCAGCTGGTCTCTCTCTGCATTCAGGAAAGACAGACTGGAATTCAGCTGGTCTCTCTCTGCAGTTAGGGAAGACACTCTGGAAGTCAGCTGGTCTCTCTCTGCATTCAGGAAAGACAGACTGGAATTCAGCTGGTCTCTCTCTGCAGTTAGGGAAGACACTCTGGAAGTCAGCTGGTCTCTCTCTGCTGTCAGGGAAGACAGACTGGAATTCAGCTGGTCTCTCTCTGCAGTCAGGGAAGGCACTTTGGAATTCAGCTGATCTCTCTCTGCAGTCAGGGAAGACAGACTGGAATTCAGATGATCCTTCTTTGTAGTTAGGGAAGACAGTTTGGCATTCAGCTGGTCCTTCTCTGCAGTCAGCAAAGACACTCTGAAATTCAGCGAGTCTCTCTCTGCATTCAGGAAAGACAGACTGGAATTCAGCCGGTCTCTCTCTGCAGTCAGGGAAGGCACTTTGGAATTCAGCTGGTCTCTCTCTGCAGTCAGGGAAGACAGACTGGAATTCAGACGATCCTTCTTTGTAGTTAGGGAAGACAGTTTGGCATTCAGCTGGTCCTTCTCTGCAGTCAGCAAAGACACTCTGAAATTCAGCTGGTCTCTCTCTGCAGTCAGGGAAGACAGAGTGGAATTCAGCTGGTCTCTCTCTGCAGTCAGGGAAGACACTCTGGAATTTAACTGGTCCTTATCTGTAGACAGGGAAGACAGACTGGAATTCAGCCGGTGTCTCTCTGAAGTCAGGGAAGACAGACTGGAATTCAGACGATCCTTCTTTGTAGTTAGGGAAGACAGTTTGGCATTCAGCTGGTCCTTCTCTGCAGTCAGCAAAGACACTCTGGAATTCAGCTGGTCTCTCTCTGCAGTCAGGGAAGACAGAGTGGAATTCAGCTGGTCTCTCTCTGCAGTCAGGAAGGACACTTCTTTCTCACTGTCCTGGAGAAGCTTGGTCATGTTGGCTTTGATAGTGGAGAGTTCTCCTGCTGCACCATGTGCTGTGCTATGATCTGAAATAAAGAATGAGTGGGTGAAACACAGGTACCATTATTAGACTATTCAGTTATATTTTCCCCATGAATACAATACTACAATAAACCAATGCTCACAATTTAAGTACCATGGATGAAATATCATTACTATTACCTAATGAGTGAGAGAGAGTAATAGACACATACACACACACACACACACACACACACACACACACAACTGCTATAGTGACTTTAATGTCATAGTCCACATTTACATGCATAAAAATAGTTTAAACATGTTGGTAAAATTTAAGTGCAGATGAAATTCCTGTTTATCTTATTGTATTTTAACTTTGTATTTTATAGTCGATTATTTGTTTTTATATTTAAAACAACATTTGTGCCAGATTTTCTAAATGTAAAAATAACATATTGAACGTAAACAAGATTTTTAAAGCTCTTTCAATTTGGGAAAATGGTTGTGAAAATTGGTTGATTCAGATTTTAACTAATGAAAACCAGACTCACAGTGGACACCGAGGCTGATGAGTCCAACGAGCAGGAAAACACTGAGCAGCCCCAGACAGAGAACAGCAGCTCCATAAAACCTCCTCTCTGAGCTCCTGGGACCTGAACAGAGACAAGACCAGTGAACACAGTCAATGATGTGACAGTAAGACCAGATGATCATGTATATTTAGACACAGCTCAGTCTGCCACCCTGTGTCCTACCAAACATACAGTCAATGATTCATTAGTAATAACAGATGATAACAGATTCATTCTTCACTCTGTGTGTCAGCATCAATTCTGATTGAACATTCTCACCTGTCTGATTTGTTGAAGATCTCGAATGAACAGACTTGTCATTTTTAACATTCATACATATTTCCTCCATTGATCATAAGGTGGTCAGCTCTCACTTGAAAGTCAGCTCTGCAGCTGGGACTGAGGTTCATTAAGTGAGAAAAATGGTTTTACTTCCTCTGAGGCTTCACAGGAAGTGACGAGTTCTGGTGATTAATTCTCTACCAAGCAAGATTATCATTAGACAAATTACAGTAAATGTATGAAAAACTGAATCGGTAAGTTTCGTCTGTCTCTAATGACAAGAAGTCACTATTAGAGACAAACAAACAAATCAATAAAATTCATCCATCCATCATCTGTTCACACCTAACCTGTGAAAGGTCACAGGGGGGATGGGGATATCCCAGCTGTCAAAGGGTGAGACGTGAAAATAAATGTACATGATGCACCAAAGTGCACTTTTCCACATGTTGACGGACAACGAGGAGGGAGGCACCTGGAAGCTGGAGGAACATGGAGCTTTATGGACTTAAATGTGTTTTTGCTGCTCAAACTGCCACTGAAATGAGCCGCTTGTTGAATGAAGACCTTACTGAAACAATTTCAGAAACGTGAATTATAGGCATATTTTCAACTGAATTCAATTTATTGAAGACTGATGAAGTGTTGAGATCATTTAAAACTGAATTTTCAAGCAACTGACTCTAAGAGAATAGAAATGCAGTTGGCTGCAAAAGTTTACTTCCCTTTATTTTGGAAAGATCTCTCATGTGATGCTTCTCTGAATCTTGGAGAAAAAGGATTAGCACTGTTGTACATTATGCATATATGTTTTTAGAAAGATAAGATTCAATTAAAGGTATTTGGTGGCCGTGTAAATATTCATCTATATGGTTAAATAAAAATGACATGGTCGATTAAAGAAGACCCATGAAAATAGCAAATTACACAGTTAATTATGAGGTTAAATTGTGACTGGATGCTTGAATATCATGAGATTTACATTTTCACTGCAAAAAAAAAAAAAAACAGTGCCAGAAAAAAAGACAATAGCACTTCAGTAGAAACAGTGTGAGTGCTGTTGTGCCAACAGCCTTTCAAACAGCACAAAGGAGATTTCTTAGCCATGAAGGTTAACTTGAATGTGGGGATGACATCTCGGGCCAGAGATGAGATGTTGCAGATGTCAACAACTACATTGGCTGAGTCAGTTTAGGTTTCTGGAAGCTGTTGTGGTTGTGAGAGAAATTTTCCTTCAAGTGCAAAATGCCTGTTTATGGTGACCAAATGGTACATTCACACCGCAGCCGACCTACTGTCTTTAGACTAGAGCTTCATCAGGAAGCTGTCCTAGCAGGGAACACATAGGAGACGAGTGGTCTCAGATACTTGCTAATTAGATTCCTGACCACTGTGTGTATTTTCTGTAAGGTTGATTTGCATTGAGTCATTCCTTTGTGCTTTTATGTAAATTCAGCTGCAGAGCTGAGAGGTTAAAAGAAACTAATAACCTGTAAAACCTGGTCAATCTGATTGACCCACTCATGAGTGTAGTTCTGTTCTGCTCTGCATGTTTCTCCATTTTGCTGATTAAATTCACCATTATCATTCACTTGTGAGTTGCCTTTTGCCTCCTAACTTGCCTTACAGTTTTGCCACATCAGTGGTCACAAAAATGAATCACAATTGAAGTATGAGGAATTTCCTCTTTCTGTTTTCTCTTGTGTAAAAGGATTTAACAACTCAGCAGGTTCATCAGAAGTTAAAATTCAAATGCAGAACTTACACTTTTTTAGTTTACTTGTGAAGCTTGTGCCAAAGAGCACAATTAATACCTGTGTGAGCAATGGAAGATGTATATGTTAATGTTGAATATCCCATGTCTGGTGACTCAGTTTCAACTAACAAGACAGGTAACAATCCTAATCTAGAACGAGTATGAGTTGTGCCCAACTATATACAGTATTATCATGTTGTCCTGGTGTCATGATTCTATGTTCAGGCCCAAGAATCCCAGAGAAGAGGTTTTATCAAGCTTTTGTTTTCTGTTTGGGCCTGTTAAGTGTTTTCCTGCTGGCTGGTCTCATCAGCCTCAGTATCTACTGTAAGTTTGGTTTTCATAAGTTATTTTTTTTCAGAAATCTTATCTTCTACAATCTGAAATTTGTCTTAAATGTCCAAAACTATCTGTGTTTTGGTACAGGCTTAATTGGGATGTGCAGGTCTTAATTCAATGTATTTGTCCAATTTACTGAATACAGATGTAGGTTTTCAAAGCCTCATAATTTTCACTGTGGAATGAAAAGTATTATTAAACCCAAGAGTGTGCAGAAACAGGAGGTGATGCGCAGAATTTCCAAAGGTAGAATGGGAGGCAGAGCCTTTAGCTATCAAGCTCCTCTACTGTGGCACCAGCTCCAGTTCAGATACTAGAAGCAGACACCCTCTCTACTATTAAGTCTAGGCTCAAAACCTTCCTCTTTGATAAAGCATATAGTTAGTTATAGTTATGCTGCTATAGACTTAGACTGCTGGGGGACCCACCCCCCAATGCACTGAGCTGCTTTCCTCCTCTTGACCCTCTCTCTTCTCCTCTCACCCCAAAATTGTCAAACAATCCCTATGTAACTGCAAATCACTGTTTATGGGTGACCTAAACATCAAATGGGTCAATTAATTTAGACATCATCTAATTCAACTTTTCTGACCTTTTCTGCCTCTTGAGTCAGCAAAAACTTCTATGGATGCAATGATATTCACTCACATGACTTACTGTCATACAACTTGGTCACATTGAACTGACAGCACTTTAAAACTCATCAAGTCTCTCTTTAAGAAAACATTCACAATTTTAAATAGGAAGCCTCTACATTTTCATGATTTAATATGTATAACATTTTAGACTTAACCAGTTATCAGACATTATTTTGTATCTGTATTGTTTTTGAGGTTTTGAGTGCTCTTGCCCTTCCACCCAACAGGATTTATACATAAAAACTAACAATGGATTAAATATTAGAGGATTAACTATGGAGACTGTATAATGTAATAAAATGTAGTAGAAGTACTGATAAGGTCCAAACCATCCACTTGTTAAAGAGTTAAAACCACTTATGAACATACCAGTTAACTAGTGTGGCTAAAAGTGTCTACCAGCTGAACCAGTGAAGACCAAAATCCCCACTATCTTCACAAAACGCTAATGACGAGGTGAGGAACGTGTGTGGATTGAGGCATCCTATTTGCTCTCCGCTTTAAAAATACAAAAGAGAACCTCGTTGGCCTCTTTGGTCTTACTAGTTTGTTAGTAGGGGCGTACAAGTTTTACTGAAAGTCATAGTGAGATCCAAAACATTGTACTGGTGAGGTGCAAAATTGTTTTACTAGCTGGTAAGAGTCAAAAATTTCATGTCACAATGTGAACAAGTTAACTTGAGAGGCATAAAAAGTTCACCAGTAAACAAAGGCCAAAATGCCCACTAGTCTCACTACTCCAGGGAATTAAGGCCTTACTAATTAACTAGTAAGAGCCTCGCTTGTTAACTTAGTGCATGGTGGCCTTGACTAGAGAACTATCAAGCATTTTGGACTTCACTGGTTAACTAGTAGGAAAAAATGTCTCTTACTAGTTAATAAGTGGATTATTTTGACCTTACTAAGTTAAGATCAAACTTTATCGATTATTACTAACACCACTAATAAAGATGTTGAGCCTCACTAATTAATAAGGTCAAAGAGGCTAAAACTAGTTAACAAGTCCTGCATTTTGCTCTAACTAGTGAACTAGTAAGAAAAATACACGTAATTGTTGGAATTGTGTGCAGTGGAGTAGTGTGTGTAAATACGTTTTCTTAATGTTACAGGAGTTGCTTGGATTTGCTGAGTAACATAGGTTAGTTATATAGTCATAAGCTGACTGAGGTACAGACCTCATATATTTTTCATTGTTACCCCTACCCTGGAGATAACTATATATCCAAACAATAAAAGGTGGATTACTAAGGACATGAAAACTTGCTTGATTCAAACGAAAAAGGCTTTTTTATTAAGGGAAAAATTAAGGGTGAGTCAAATGGAGAAAGAGTTCAGGAGGAACACCAAGCTGGCTAAGGTTAATTTTAAGAACAGGGTGGTGCAGAAATTAACATCAGGTAATGTGAGGGAGGCATGGCAGGAGTTAAATATCATGATGGGCAGAGCCACTAAAGTTGCAAAGGCTGACTGCCCAGATCCTGCCTCCTTCACAGAGCAGTTAAATAATTACTTCACCAGGTTCAATAGCCAAAGCAGACCTCATACTTGGGCCTCTGTAACCCCTAGCTCCTCCATCCAAGCCTTCACTATCAGCAAACAACTTGTCACATCCATCTTAGGCAAAGTCAACCCCAACAAGGCTGCTGGACCAGAAGGTCTCAGAGGCTGAGTGCTTAAAGGGCTGGGTGGGGTTCTTACCAGGCTCTTTCAGCACCTTCTGGATTCCAGCTGTTTAGCAACACAGTGGAAGGAATCCATAATAATTCCAATCCCTAGGAAGACACCTGCTACGGACTTCTAGGACTATAGACCAGTTGCTTTGACATCGTTGCTCTGCAAGTGTATGGAAAGATTGGTGTGTCAGCAGCTGTCAAATATGCTGCAAGACAAATTGGACCCACTTCAGTTTGCCTACAAGGCAGGGCGTGGTGTAGAGGATGCATGTCTCCCACTTCTAGATACCGTTACCAAACAGCTGGATGCTGCACATCTGCATACCAACCTTCATGTACACCCTACATTGATTTTATGGATAGAGGAGTTCTTACAGGACAGGCCCCAACATGTGCGTTTTAATGGTTTTAAATCCAGTACATTGGTTTTAAACACAGGACTGTGTTTTGTCTCCTACGCTCTTCTCTTTCTACACAAACAGCATCTGTTGCAACAGGGGAGAAATGAAACTTCTAAAGTATGCAGACGACATAGCCCCGGTGGCTCACGTGACTGACACCCTTACTTGTCTCCATACCAGCAGGAAGTCAACAGGATGGCTCAGATATTTTCTGAGAACTCATTGGAGCTGAATATTAAAAAAACAAAAAAAATGTGTTTTAGGGTTAGAGGAAAAACCTCCCCATTCCTGACCCAACCATAGAGTATTCAGGGCCAGTGGGTGGAGCAAGTACAATCTTTTAAGTACTTAGAGATTGACATGTGCTTGTAAGTCTGGTTTACAGGTCACTCATCGATTCCATTCTCATTTTCAATATTACAACTTGGAATAATTTTCTTACCATTAAACACAAAACAAACTTTCACGCATAATTAATCAGGCCAGCAAGATAACTGGATCACTACAGACTCCTCTATCTGAACTTTCTAGCTGATCAGTGGATAAGAAAGCCTCCCAGATTATTAAAGACCCCTCACATCCTCTACATAGTTCCTTCACACTGCTGCCATCAGGAAGGCGTTGGCCCCGAAAAACATCTACAAGAAATCATTCTTCACAGTGCAATAACTATTCTAAATAGTAAAAAATAGACATTTTTATTATGTTGCTGCTGTTGTTGTTGTTTTCAACTGTCAACTGTATTGGTTATTGTACGTAGTACGTGTGATTTGTGGAGCCTGTCAAAGATGAATTTCTGTCACTGATGGGGACAAACAATAAAGTTAATCTTAATCTTAATCTTATTAAATTAGTTTTTATTTATCATAGACTGCTGCCATGTTTTCCGCACGAGTGAATGGTTTTGGTGTCAGATCAGCTTCTCTGCAGCCTCTCTCAGCTTAACACTGACCATACTGACTTCCATGCAATGAGAAATGATTAATTAAAAAATTGTTATAAATTATTTTTATTATAACACTAGAGGGGGCTGTAGCTTTTCCTGAAGTGTGTCCTGGTTCCCGTTGTAGGCTAACACGTTGTTTCTGCCTCTTTTCTCTCTCTGATTTCCTGCTGTACTGTTTCCTCCCCCAGTGTGTCAGTGTCATGATTCTGACTTTCTGTTTTGAGAATGCAGCTTCCTGTTTTCATGGCAGTTGCTGTTGCTCTGTTGGTTCATTGCCAGTCACTTGCACCTCTGGCTCAGTGCTGTGCTTCCCCTCAGTGCCACATTGTCAACTGCTTCTGTCTTGTTTTTCTAGCCTTTGTTTCTGGTCTCAATTGTCTGTTTGATCTATTTTTTAAGTGCATAGGAACAGAAAACACTGCTTCCCAACTTTTCCTTGTGTATGTGTGTGTGTGTGTGTGTGTGTGTGTGTGTGTGTGTGTGTGTTAGAGCAGAGTGACAGCACAGACAGAGAAAGGGGAAAATAAGGGGAGACACATGCAGCTGACCCACAACAGGAACTGTCTGAATTCAAAAAATCGGCAGGGGAAAGTGACTGATTTAGATTTCTGCAAGGCACTTTGTGCTGGTTCCATTTCCTGTCAGGTTCTCGGTGGACTTTAGGTGGCCCCATTAATGATCTCTCCATTCATTCATTCTTTCACTCCTCCTGTCTGTAGCCTTTTGATACGCACATGCACAGTTGGAGAAAGCCATTAGAAACCTGGCTGCACGTACACATGGCAAAGTAGTCAGCATACTCTGACAGAAATCTACCTGGGGAACCAGGTTACTCTGATTTTCCCAAGAAAGTCCATGTAAACACACACATTGTCCTACTTTCTAGGGGGTTGAAATACACCTGGATGATTGGCTGCTTTGCAAACTTGTGACTCTGCCATAGAAAGAGTCGCTATGAGCTCCTGAGCTTCTGCTTGCAAGAGACAAGCAGTATGTGCAAGTACAATACACTGAGGGTGGAAATGTCTGTGCCCCACATCACACAGCCTGTGTTTGTTTACACCAGCTTTTATCTTCCAAATTAATTACAGCATTTTCAAATGCTATGAACACGGATCAGCAGTAAATTATCACGTTTGCTGAAATAAATGTAGTTGAAGTCGGGTCTCTGAAACTTGCCTTACAGTGATTGGTGCTGAAACAGTTTATGTTGATGTTAGAAAAATTGTTACTCAAACATGACAGAGTCACTGGAGTCTCGTTAAAAGTTTTTTACTTGCAGCAAGTACAGGATTTACTGCCGAATGAAATAATAATAGTAAAATGAAATAATAATGAATTATTTATTATATTAAAAATAAGTAAAATAATAAAATACATTCAGGTGAACACACCTGAGTGTAGAGGACAAGTAGGGACGTGACAAAGAGATGTATAAGATGTATTAGGCAAAGTCAACTTATCCGGGCTGACAGTGAACAGAAACTCACTGACACATATTTCCTCAACTGCTCGTAAAGTGACCAACTGTCTCCTGGAAGATCAGCTCTGCAGCATTGACTGGACTTCCTGTAAGTGATGAAGGGCTTGTTGGTTTTTGGTTTCAGTCTGACACTTCTTTAGCTTTTGAGGAAGTTTCAGCTGTGGACAGTTCTTTACTACACAACAAGGCTTCACACAGTTTCATTCTCATTAAACATAGTTTGACATTCTCCTTAAAATGGTTTGTGGCATCATTATAAAAGACTTTTCTTCTGACACACAAGTCAGAATCCACATGGTAACAAGAGGTCCCTGTTACACACAAACAGTTTTTAGACATTTGAACAAACACTGCTGTTGTTTCATTTACGAGATAAAAGATACGTAATAAAGACGTGAGAACATAAAATTAGACAGTTAATTATGCTGTTTATTGGTGACCCAATGTTTGGTAGACTATCAGAAAGTTTAGAAAAATTGCTGCACAAAAGGCCGAGTTCCAAAAACATAGTTTATGTCTTGCTTCCAATGCTGCATCATTTCTTTAGCATGACATCACAAAAAGTGCTAGAAAGTCTGCACAAGTACCACAGCAAATGTTTTACTCAAGTACTAAGCAGAATATTTATATTTTACTCACAGTACAAACATATGTCAATGTTAAGTATGTCAATACCCGACGGTGGTCTGGGAACTTAGGTAACCATGTCTACAACTGACTAGATTGAACTGGACACTTTGTGTTGACAGTACAAACATAGCATTACTGTGTGTATATACTGCCATTAAGAAACAAGGCCAGAAAGCATGAACTTTATCCACATATATTATTCAACAGTGATATGAGGTTATAGTGACACAATGAAAAAGAATGAACAAGAAGAAGTCATATTTCATTATTTTAAATGATTTATTCTTATTTGTTGCATTATTATTCATTACATTGCTGGTTTTCTTAGAATTTTCACAAGACAACTTTAATGCATTATGTCACTGATAAAAATAGGTTGACAAACAGATAAACATCACCAGCCATCAGCCAGTCTGTGCACTGTTCACTTAACCAACCAAGATGTGGACTCACCAGGCACAAGGCTACAGAGAAATCTAGAATGAAGCATTGTTCCCTGCAAATCAAACATGCAGAAATGGAGCCTGCTCTCTGATTAGTCCATGGTGTTTGTATATATGTCAAGGACCTATTGCTAGCAGTTTGTTCAACACAGAAAATGTTTGTATGTAACTGAAATATAAATGACAGAGGTGGTGGACAGAGACAGGACATATTCATGTCTTATATATGTCTTATATGTATGATGTCAAAACATTTAAAAGTATTGCACTTTTTTCTCACAGATCCATTGAAGAGATACTTCACAGGACAGATCATTCCACCTATAACGTTTTTGAAAGTTAATTTCTGCACAGTCCTCTCCACTAGCCCCATTATCATTGGGTTCTCCCTCATCCCAGTTCCTAACAGGTGAATGAACAAAACAAAAAAACAATGGTGAAATTGTGAATATCTGACATAAAAAGACTCTTGATGGTCTCTATGTTGATAACTTATTAAATGTTATGACAGCAGTGGTGCAGTCAGAGCCAACAGTACTGAAACAGACAGGAAGTGTGTCAGCAGTCATTCTAGCAGCTCTGAGAGTCTCCAGTCAGTGGTGTTCAGAGCCAAATCCTAACTTCAGCTTTTATGTCTTATTTCCCTTTTATGCTTACTATGTTCTATTTAATCTCTTTTATCTGTTTGTCTCTTTTCACTCACATGTTTCAGTTGTATTGAACCAAACACACATTATTTCCAGATGTATTTAGATTTAAACAAAATGAAGCATATTTCTGTCTTACGTAAGAGTCAGCAGAGTTCCATCGATCCATCTCCAGGTCCCCTCTTCATCTCTGTCACTCAAACCAATCCAAGATCTCATTCTGGTGAATGGAGAGAGAAATGTCTGTTCAATTGAAACAAAAGACAATCGCTGCAATTATATTTTAGTTGTAACCAGCAGGAGTGAGACACAAAGACACAGCACACACACATTCATATCCACAAAAAAAGCTGAAACACTTCCATTCATGATACAGTGGATTCAGAAAGCAATCACATGCTCATATGTCTTCCTCATGTCCATATTATCCACATTTATTATAATAGTGGCATAACTATTAGATTGGCCTGCAACATCAACAATGTATAAAATATAAAGTACAGATTCATTTAATTATGATTGAAGATTATTTTAGATCTGAAATTAGCAGAAGAAACTATTAAAGCATCATCTAAATTTCAGAAATCATTTTTGTGCAAAACTATCACTTTACATGTTGTCACTTTAATAAAACATATGTAAAAAATCCTGATCATGTTCATCATTCTTTGTCTGGACACACTGCACCTGTTCTTCAGCACTGTTAATGACCACCAGGTCTGCTCCTCTCTTTCTGCAGTCCTCTCTGCCTTTTGTCCATGAACCAGACTCAGTGGACAGGAGATAACAGGAGTAGCTGAACATCATCCATCCTGCAGGACAAGTTTTCTCTGCAACGTAAAACAATAGATATTAGAAATGTATCAAGACACAACTCCATCTACTGCCAGAGAAAGATGGTATGAAGTAAAACATGCAAACAGAGGAGTTTTAAGTGTCTTCACATCTTAACATTTTAATGTGCTCACAGAATGTGAACGTGTCCTTAATCCTAAACATATAGTAAAGAGTTCACAAGTCTAAATCCTTGACAAGATCAAATGTCCTGTCCCTCACTGCCAACACTCACTCACTCTGCTCTGGTATTCTGTCCTGGAGAAGCTCAGTCAGCTTGTCTTTGATGCTGGAGAGTTCTGCAGCTGCACCATGTGCTGAGTTATAATCTGAAACCACATGATTTCATATAATGTAATACCACATACTATTTAGCCAGATCAGATTATTTCCTATTTTCACCCCAATCTTTACAATGAACTGATGCCCATAATTTAAGTTCCATGTGCAAAAAATATGATGTAATAAAACACATTTGCATACAGACATAATGCTAATCTAATAATAGAGAATAAGTGATAGTGAAGTTGCTGTTTGTTTGGTGCTGAATAGCTACATCCACTTTTCCTGCTAAACTTTTTTTCTCAAAACTAACTATTCTAAAAATAATTCAATTTTTTAGTTAGAAAAACTTAAGTAAGAAACTTGAGAAGTAAAATTAGTCAAACTATATGACAATACTTCTGAAACTCATAAAGTGACTCTGGTATTAACTTATAAAACATAGACTCACGGTGGACACCGAGGACGATGAGTCCAGCCAACAGGAAAACACTCAGCAGGCCCAGACAGAGAACAACAGCTCCATGACATCTGCTGTCTGAGCTCCTGGGACCTGAACAGAAAAAGACCAGTAAACACAGTCTTAGATCAGAAATAACATATGATTAAAACAGATTTAATCTCCACTCAGCAACTAATTAAACATTCTTACCTGTCTGATTTGTTGAAGGACTTGAGTGAACAGATTTGTCATGTTCAACATTGACATACATTTCCTCCATTGATCACAGGTTTGTTAACTGCCTCAGAGCTCTGGTCAGCTTTGCAGCACAGTACATGTAAATGATAAAGACACTTTGCCTTCCAAATTAGAGCAGTCCAGATTTTCTAGAGGGTCTTCTAGATGAAAACAAGAGTGGATGTTGTGCACATGAGTAACAACCATCCACAGTGACCCTGGTCACATCCTTATTATTACATATACACATAAAAAGTTGATTTTTATAAAAGTTGTATTTTTTTATTGCGGTTTCTCATGGAAATTTGCACTGTGTTGTGTTGACCACTGTTGTTCTTTGCTTTGTGTATGACAAAGTGACTATCTAAGTATCTAATAGTAGCTGACTTCATTACAGTTCCTCAAACGGAGTCAACCACAAAGGTTGTGTATCAGCAGCCACCCAGCAGTTCAGGGAGTTCACTCAAACTAAGGACACTGTTAGTTTCTATGACAGTAACGTCATAGTTTTAAGTTACTTTTGTGTCCATTAACTATAATTTAGTCTAACTTAAAGAAAAATGATGAAGGCCCAGTTACCAAAGTACTTATCAGATACATATCTGTACACGCTTCTCATGCTTTTTAGAACTGGTTAACTACATAATGTCACCTCCAGTGGTGGACTCCAGACTACCCAAATATTCATGTGTCCTACTTATAGAGCTCGAAGCTAAACCGGGTTAATTTATTCATACAGTTAACTTTGACCTCTTCTTCAATTCATTCTCAGAGGCTTGGCCTTGTGGTTTTAAATTGTCTGAAGAAGTCAAAGTCTGTTATAATTTAGTAGAAAATTTATATCTATAATTCACACATGTTGAGTTTTTTTCTTGAACTGTTTGAGTAAGGTGATGACACAGTATGCTAATTTCAGAAGCTGTAACATTTTCTACAAAACACATTAAAGTCCAACCTCAGAATCAGTGATCATATGAATGAAAAAACAAATCAATTACAATATAAATAAGACTGGCACATATTTTATGTGAAAGCCTCTACATGAAAATCACAAACAGGATCGTGACAAAGGACAACTCTGATGGAGACCAGCATCATCTCAGGACATGTTATATATTAACAACAGCTGGCCACCATCTTTTCTCTGCAGTATCCCTCACAAAACCCTACTGAGGAGCACAGTCATGAGCCTTCTCCAAGTTCCCAAAAGACATGTTGACTGGATAGTCAGGCTCCCGTGACCCCTCCAGTAGACTTGCAAGGGTAAGGATGTGGTCCACTCTTCCACTGTCACAACCACCAGCTTCACATCCTGTACTTGTTTTTTATTTTGTAATCCCTGTGGTTCACTTCCTGTTTCCAAACTCTTCTCCAGCAACTTTACTTCTGATCTTCAAGCCTGATTACTTTTACCTGTTCACCTGCCTATTTATACCCAGCTCTCCCCACACTGCCAGATCATTAGGACCAATACATTTTACTTTATATATGTCTCCTTTAGGCAACATTATTAGAAAACACTCCATAAATTTCCACTGTTATGCTGATGATACCCAGCTATATTTATCTATGGAACCAGATGAAAATAATCAGTTAATAAAGCTTCAAGCCCACAACACATAAAGGCCTGGATGTCCCACAATTTTTTACTTTTAAACTGAGACAAAACTGAAGTCATAGTATTTGGGCCCAAAAATCTCAGAGATATGATGTCCAACCATATTGTTACTCTAGATGGCATAAGTCTGGCCTCCAGTACTACTGCAAGGAACCTTGGAGTTATTTTTGATCAGGATCTGTCCTTTAAGTCACATATAAAACAAATCTCTAGAACAGCCTTCTTCCACCTACAGAACATTGCCAAAATTAGGAGCATCCTGTCTCAAAGTGATGCCGAAAAACTGGTCCATGCATTTGTTACTTCTAGGTTGGACTACTGTAATTCCCTACTTTCAGGATGTCCCAGTAACTCCCTAAAGAGCCTGCAATTAATCCAAAATGCTGCAGCAAGAGTGCTGACTGGAACTAGCAAGAGAGATCATATTTCACCTTCACTAGCTTCTCTCCATTGGCTTCCCATTAAATTTAGAATAGAATTTTAAACCCTGCTTCTTACATATAAAGCTCTGAATGTTCAGGCTCCATCATATATAGAAGATCTCATAGCACCATATCATCCCAGTAGACCACTTCGATCTCAGAATGCAGGCCTACTTGTGGTTCCCAGAATTTTCAAAGGTAGAATGGGAGGTAGAGCCTTTAGCTATCAAGCTCCTCTCTTGTGGAACCAGCTCCCAGTACAGATTCGGGAAGCAGACACCCTCTCTACTTTTAAGTCCAGGCTTAAAACCTTCCTTTTTAATAAAGCATATAGTTAGTTATAGTTATGCTGCCATAGGCTTAGACTGCTGGGGGACCCACCCCCCGATGCACTGAGCTCCTTTCCTCCTCTTGACCATCTCTCCTCTCCTCTCACCCCACAATTGTCACCACTGTATGTCATTAACTCTGTGTGTTCTCTCCCTTAGATGTCTTTGTCCTCCTCTGTCCCCCTCTCTCTGTCCCTTTCTGCTGTGTGTCTTCCAGCGTGCAGCTACTGGTCCTACCAATCTGCCCGATGTTTTGTTGTTGCTTTTTGTTGCTCTGTTCTTTTCTCTCTCCCCTTTCCACTCACCCCAACCGGTCGAGGCAGATGGCCGTCCATCCTGAGCCTGGTTCTGCTGGAGGTTTCTTCCGTTAAAGGGAGTTTTTCCTCTCCACTGTTGCCTATGGCTTGCTCCAGGGGGAATTGTTGGGTTCTCTTTATACATCTTTAAAATCTTGACTTTATTCTGTAAAGTGCCCTGAGATGACTTTGTTGTGAATTGGCGCTATATAAATAAAGTTGAATTGAATTGAATTGAATCATCTCTCTGTTGTCCTCGTCAGTGAGTATCCCAGCTAACCTGTTTGATTTTTGTGAACTGTGGGTTTATCGCCTGTGTTTTTCCCTCCCTGCACGATCCCTCTGCTGCCTGAATGCTCTGCTCCACCTGGACCTGTGCTTCCCTGTCAGTGTCTGTACCTGCAGAAGTACTAGTTGCCAACCACGTGAATCATCCACCTTAACAGGTTAAGGAGCTACGTACAGCTGATGCATTTCCTTTAAAACTAACTTGTAGCGTGTACATACATTGACAACAGTGGGAGAAAAGTGAAAACTTTAAATGACAACATGGGAAATGATTTGGCAGTTTTCTTATCCTAATAACCATCTATTATAACAAACCTCCAAAGTTAGAACCTTAACTATTACATAAACATACATAAAGAGCAAGGACTCTACACTAACAGACACCAGTGAAGCACAGCGTGCTGTTCCCTCTTAACTGAGTCACTGCAAGTCATCGTCCACAGAAATACTGCAAACACACTGTGGTAGATGTTTATTGGAAACCATCTATCTGCCCAATCTGGTCTGAGTTGTACTTCCCCATTTATCTTTCCCCAGTTCCCCCATCAATTCAAATACAAAGATTTTATCTTAAGCTTCATGTTTTTAATCTTTTATTTGAGCAGTTATATAATTGTTTTGATAGCAGAAGTGCTTAATCTCATTGGTCTAGAAAATTATGAAACATATTCCTAAATTGTCAAAAAAATAGAATCTAAGGGGAGAACATTACCATACTTACATTTCAAATTAAGTTTTAAACATGATACGAAACAAATTCACAGATTATGCTGATTTCTCACATCTGGGGTTTCAGAAAATCTACGAGAACTAATGTTTCAATGTTCTAATGTCTTGGGAAAAGTCCAAGAGCAACAACAGCTACAGCAGATTAGAGTTTCAACCCCAGAAAGTGAATTTAATCTACCTCTCCCTCACTGTTAACCCTTCAAACTCGAGTTTCAGATCTTTAGAAGACTTTCATAATAGAAACTCTACTACCAGTGAAACTGAACATGCTCCATCTTGCAGCACACATTTTCTCTGAAACATACATAAAAAGTTAGTCCGTCTGTGCCAAAGTAAAAATGCACTTAATCAGCACAGAATTGGTTTTTCTACACAGTCTCTGACTAAGAACTTATTTTTCCATTTTATCTTTTGACGAGTGTTTATTTGATGTAGGTCATTCACACAGTCTCACATTTTAAACTCATAAATCTCTCATTGTAAAATCAATTAGAGATTTAGCAGAAGTGTTTTACACACAGTAGCGTTTTCCCAACCAATATGTTGATCTAGATGATTGTAAAATATAGATTAGGTTAAGCAGGAGACTGGGCAGGAGACAGACGACGACAGCTGAAGCCCTCCGGGGGCCTGGCAGGAGGTCTGGCAGGAGGTCGGCAACAGAGGCTGAAGCCCTCCGGGAGCTGGTTGGGAGGCCTGCGATGGCGGCTGGACCCCAGTAATGGAGGACCAGGAGCTGGACCCATGAACAGGAACAGTTGCTGCGCTGGTCAGCTGGAAAAGAGGGGATGCGATGACCATCTCCAGGAGAGGGGTTGGCAACCACGTCGGGCCCAGCGACAGGAACAGGATCAGAACCAGGCCAGACCTCAGCCGACCCTGAACCTCTGCTAGGAGCAGGAGCGTGTGCAGGAGCAGGAGCTGGGCGAGCAGGAGCAGAAGCAGGTGCAGGAAGTGGGCCGGGGCCCGAACCGGAGGTGTGTTGACCTGCTCAGAGACAGGAGCAAGGGAAGAGGGAGTGTTACTTGACCCAGGACCAAAGGCAGGCTCATAGGGGACCACGATTTGTGGACAGGTCAGTCCTGGGCTAAGGGAGGTTGTTCCCATCCATACTTGGCCCTGAAGGCCCCTAACTAAGGAGGCCAGTACTTCAGGTACAGGCTCCCAGTCCAGTAGCCAAGATCTAGACCGTATTATCTCCTCCATTTGCTGAGCTATGGCACAGCAGGCCTCAGGGTCTCTGAAGGAGGCCTCCATCCTGTTTTGGAGGCTTAGCAGTAATTGAAAAATAATCAGATATTGAACCTGCTGCTGTAGGACTGATACAGAAATGTGATGTAGTGATGTTCACTGTTAATGCATGAATAATTAGAATTTAATCATCTCTTTCTGCATGAGTTAAGTATATAATAAGTATATTTTGTTTATCAGCACTTTTACTAAAGTGTTTAAAATACAAACAGATTTTTTTTTTTCTGTCAGTAACTCAGACTAAGGGCCACACAAATGTATTTCTGAAATGAAATTACTACTTTTACACAAGTGCATCTTCAGGCTACTTGAATATTTATAGTAGTAAATATATATCATCTGTAATATAGTTTACAGATGCTACTGTACATCTGCCACCATTGCAAGAAAATGTAGCTACTGCAGAGCAAAGATATGTTTGTTTTTCTCTATTCATATGATTCACACTGAAATTCTTTCAGTAAGGTGCTGGTTCACCATGTTGAAAATCGTAACTGTTTATGTCGATGACAACTTCTGTGACAACTCGCTGTTTTCTCTGGTTATATGTGCAGAAGTGAAGACGAGAGTTTATGTGTATATATGGCAAAGAAATTAAAGTTCTTTGAAAGAAATCTACCTAGAGACTATAGGTTTCTCTAATTCCCTACCATCCTTTCTGCTTATATGAAATCATACCATAGATGGAAGTAGAAGAGGTGACTGGTGTGGAGCAGGAAGTAGCAAAGATTAGTAAGAGTGAAGTGAGGAGGACGTTGAAGAGGATGAAGAGTGGAAAGGCAGTTGGTCCTGATGACATACCTGTGGAGGTATGGAAGTGTCTAGGAGAGGTGGCAGTAGAGTTTCTGACTAGTTTGTTTAACAAGATCTTGGAGAGTGAGAGGATGCTGAGGACTGGAGGAGAAGTGTACTGGTGCCCATTTTTCAGAACAAGGGAGATGTGCAGAGCTGTGGCAACTACAGAGGAATAAAGCTGATGAACCAAACAATGAAGTTGTGTCATTAGTCATTTACATAATTCACTGTGACGACCCCTGAGAGGGAACAGCTGAAATGAAAGCAGCATAAAAATGACCTCACTGTACTAACGAATACTGAAAATCTGATGGAAATTTCAATGCTACAAACCTCTTAATGTGACTTTGTTTTCTTTTTATTTATGAATAAATGTCTGAAAAAAGACACAGACTGAACCTTGTGTGTCATGTCTTAAATAATGCTGTTTGGTGGAGAATTGCCCACAGTTACAACCCCTGAAATGTGTCACTTCCTCTGAAGCTAAAGCACAAAGAGACTGAAACCAAATAAACCTTCATTGTGCAGAGTTTCTCTCGTCCACTCTACAATTAATAGAGGAAATATATGCCAATGTTGAATATGACAAGTCTGTTAACTCAAAACCTTCAACTGATCAGACAGGTGAAACTCTTCAGTCAGATTTAGATGCTGATTTGTTTTTCTGTTAATCTGTTATTTCTGTTATAAGATTCACTGATCATTTTACTTTCCAGCTCCCAGAAGTTCTGAGAGGAGATTTCACGGAGCTGTTGTTCTCTGTCTGGGGCTGCTGAGTGTTGTCCTGTTGGTTGGACTCATCAGCCTCGGTGTCCACTGTGAGTCTGGTTTTCATTAGTTAAAATCTGAATCAACTGATTTTCACAAACATTTTCCCAAATTGAAAGAGCTTTAAAAATCTTTTTTACGTTCAATATGTTATTTTTCGATTTAGAAAATCTGGCACAAATGTTGTTTTAAATATAAAAACAAATAATCGACTATAAAATACAAAGTTAAAATACAATAAGACAAAGCAATTTCATCTGCACTCAAATTTTACCAACATATTCAAACTATTTACTATGCATGTAAATGTGGACTATGACATTAAAGTCACTATAGCAGTTGTTGTTTTTGTTTCTATGAGAGTTTATTTGCTTAACTTTCTATGATACTATGGAACCAGTGAGAAAAAAGTGTGTGTGTGTGTGTGTGTGTGTGTGTGTGTGTGTGTGTGTGTGTGTGTGTGTGTGTGTGTGTGTGTGTGTGTGTGTGTGTGTGTGTGTGTGTGTGTGTGTGTGTGTGTGTGTGTGTGTGTGTGTGTGTGTGTGTGTGTGTGTGTGTCTATTACTGTCTCATTCACTCATTAGTTAATTGTAGTGATATTTCATCCATGGTACTTAAATTGTCAGCATTGGTTTATTGTAGTATTGTATTCATGGGGAAAATATAACTGAATAGTCTAATAATGGTACCTGTGTTTCACCCACTCATTCTTTATTTCAGATCATAGCACAGCACATGGTGCAGCAGGAGAACTCTCCACTATCAAAGCCAAAATGACGAGCTTCTCCAGGACAGTGAGAAAGAAGTGTCCTTCCTGACGGCAGAGAGAGACCAGCTGAATTCCAGAGTGTCCTCCCTGACTAAAGACAAAGACCAGCTGAATTCCAGAGTGTCCTCCCTGACTGCCAAACTCAGTGAAATGACTAAAGACAGAGACAGGCTTGACAGTTTGTCCAGTGAGTATGGGCAGTAAGGGACAAGGCACATGACACCTAACTGATGCCAAACAATACCATACACAGCTGTACACAATAGTACACAGTACAATCGTCCATATAAGACAGTTTAGACACTTATGTTTGCACAAATAATGTTTCCCAAAGACTTTGAAAGCATTGGTCAGATTCTAAGTGCAAGTTAATAAACTAATGTTAACATGTTGAGGTTATTGTTATGTAATTCTAAACAGGAGTCAGACACTACAAATCACCTCTGTGCCACATTTGCATGTTTTACCTCATGGTGTCGATTTCTATTGTCTTCTGTCTTATATGTTACAGAGAAAACTTGTCCTGCAGGATGGACACAGTTCAGCTGGTCCTGCTATATTCTCTCGAGTAGGTCGGACTCTTGGACAAATGGAAGCAGCAACTGCCAAAATAAAGGAGCAGATCTGGTGATAATAAACAGCAAAGAAGAACAGGTAGAGTGTTAGTGTCCACATTTATGTGACTGAACAAGGAATGAGATTAAAGGACATAAAGGGCCAAATCTGATGTTGAAACCAGTGCATTTATAGCCACCTACAACCATGGACCATGACTGAGACTAGGGAACTCAGCAGTGGAGCTGCATTTGCTGACACAATTTAAAGGTGACTAGTGAAGTTTTAATAGGAAGGAGGTCGGCTGGAGACCTGTCCAGAGTTTACCCACCTCTCACCCTATGAAAGCTGGGATAGGCTCCAGCCCCCTGCAGCCTTACGCAGAAGAGGTGGTTACAGATAATGGATGGATATTTTTTCTGCCTGAATCTAGTTATAGTCAAAAGGTTTCAGTTCCAGCTCCTAAGTTGTTGTTCTTGGCTATAAGCCAATTTAATAATTGTAATTTTATATTAGGAAGATATTTTAGCATTTGATTGTTCTCTGAATCCATCATAACATAAATGGAATAACTCCAACTTTTTACCTTATGTGGTTGTTGTGGATCTCAATTTGTTATATTTATGCTTTATTTTTTCTAAGATTGAAAGTGTGTGTTATCCATCTCTGTACCTCTGCCCTAACACACATACTGTAGGTGTAATGTGGTTAAAACTAGAACATAGAAACTGTGGAATTCTGTCTCTGTATTGAACAGGAATTTCTCTCTGGATTCACCAATCAGTCAGCATGGATCGGTTTAAGTGACAGAGCTGAAGAGGGAACCTGGAAATGGATCGATGGATCTCCACTGACTTTTAAGTAAGACAGAAATGTGCTTCACCTTCTTTAAATCCAAATATCTCTGTAAATGTATGTTTGGACCAACACAACTGAAACAAAGAGGTTTCTAGAAAGAGCTCGTGGTTTTACTGAGGAACAAAAATAACAGAAATTGAAGCCAACAACCTTTTGACACTGTTTGACCTGCACAGTGTCAGTTAGGATTTGGCTCTGAACACCACTGACTGGAGACTCTCAGAGCTGCTAGAATGACTGCTGACACACTTCCTGTCTGTTTCAGTACTGTTGGCTCTGACTGCACCACTGCTGTCATAACATTTAATAAGTTATCAGCATAGAGACCATCAAGAGTATTTTTATGTCAGATATTCACAATTTCACGATTGTTTTTTGTTTTGTTCATTCACCCGTTAGGTACTCAGATGACCGAGAACACAATGATGACACTGGGTATTTGGTTATTGGAAAGGACTGTGCAGAAATTAAAGTTCAAAAAGGTCATTGGTGGAATGATCTGTCCTGTGAACAGTCTCTGCAATGGATCTGTGAGAAAAACATCTAACACTGCTAAATGTTTTGACATCATACATATGGAAATATTTTATATAAGACATGAATATGTCCTGTCTCTGTCCACCACCTCTGTCATTTATATTTCATTTACATACAAACATTTTCTGTGTTGAACAAACTGCTAGCAATAGGTCCTTGACATATATACAAACACCATGGACTAATCAGAGAGCAGGCTCCATTTCTGCATGTTTGATTTGCAGGGAACAAGGCTTCATTCTAGATTTCTCTGTAGCCTTGTGCCTGGTGAGTCCACATCTTGGTTGGTTAAGTGAACAGTGCACAGACTGGCTGATGGCTGGTGATGTTTATCTGTTTGTCAACCTATTTTTATCAGTGACATAATGCATTAAAGTTGTCTTGTGAAAATTCTAAGAAAACCAGCAATGTAATGAATAATAATGCAACAAATAAGAATAAATCATTTAAAATAATGAAATATGACTTCTTCTTGTTCATTCTTTTTCATTGTGTCACTATAACCTCATATCACTGTTGAATAATATATGTGGAT
The DNA here is from genome assembly GCF_033026475.1 of Channa argus. Lineage (NCBI taxonomy): Eukaryota > Metazoa > Chordata > Actinopteri > Anabantiformes > Channidae > Channa > Channa argus. The sequence continues at coordinate 6,729,641 of NC_090205.1, forward strand.
AAAGTTCATGCTTTCTGGCCTTGTTTCTTAATGGCAGTATATACACACAGTAATGGTATGTTTGTACTGTCAACACAAAGTGTCATGGTTACATAAGTTCCCAGACCACCGTCGGGTATTGACATACTTAACATTGACATATGTTTGTACTGTGAGTAAAATATAAATATTCTGCTTAGTACTTGAGTAAAACATTTGCTGTGGTACTTGTGCAGACTTTCTAGCACTTTTTGTGATGTCATGCTAAAGAAATGATGCAGCATTGGAAGCAAGACATAAACTATGTTTTTGGAACTCGGCCTTTTGTGCAGCAATTTTTCTAAACTTTCTGATAGTCTACCAAACATTGGGTCACCAATAAACAGCATAATTAACTGTCTAATTTTATGTTCTCACGTCTTTATTACGTATCTTTTATCTTGTAAATGAAACAACAGCAGTGTTTGTTCAAATGTCTAAAAACTGTTTGTGTGTAACAGGGACCTCTTGTTACCATGTGGATTCTGACTTGTGTGTCAGAAGAAAAGTCTTTTATAATGATGCCACAAACCATTTTAAGGAGAATGTCAAACTATGTTTAATGAGAATGAAACTGTGTGAAGCCTTGTTGTGTAGTAAAGAACTGTCCACAGCTGAAACTTCCTCAAAAGCTAAAGAAGTTTCAGACTGAAACCAAAAACCAACAAGCCCTTCATCACTTACAGGAAGTCCAGTCAATGCTGCAGAGCTGATCTTCCAGGAGACAGTTGGTCACTTTACGAGCAGTTGAGGAAATATGTGTCAGTGAGTGTCTGTTCACTGTCAGCCCGGATAAGTTGACTTTGCCTAATACATCTTATACATCTCTTTGTCACGTCCCTACTTGTCCTCTACACTCAGGTGTGTTCACCTGAATGTATTTTATTATTTTACTTATTATTAATATAATAAATAATTCATTATTATTTCATTTTACTATTATTATTTCATTCGGCAGTAAATCCTGTACTTGCTGCAAGTAAAAAACTTTTAACGAGACTCCAGTGACTCTGTCATGTTTGAGTAACAATTTTTCTAACATCAACATAAACTGTTTCAGCACCAATCACTGTAAGGCAAGTTTCAGAGACCCGACTTCAACTACATTTATTTCAGCAAACGTGATAATTTACTGCTGATCCGTGTTCATAGCATTTGAAAATGCTGTAATTAATTTGGAAGATAAAAGCTGGTGTAAACAAACACAGGCTGTGTGATGTGGGGCACAGACATTTCCACCCTCAGTGTATTGTACTTGCACATACTGCTTGTCTCTTGCAAGCAGAAGCTCAGGAGCTCATAGCGACTCTTTCTATGGCAGAGTCACAAGTTTGCAAAGCAGCCAATCATCCAGGTGTATTTCAACCCCCTAGAAAGTAGGACAATGTGTGTGTTTACATGGACTTTCTTGGGAAAATCAGAGTAACCTGGTTCCCCAGGTAGATTTCTGTCAGAGTATGCTGACTACTTTGCCATGTGTACGTGCAGCCAGGTTTCTAATGGCTTTCTCCAACTGTGCATGTGCGTATCAAAAGGCTACAGACAGGAGGAGTGAAAGAATGAATGAATGGAGAGATCATTAATGGGGCCACCTAAAGTCCACCGACAACCTGACAGGAAATGGAACCAGCACAAAGTGCCTTGCAGAAATCTAAATCAGTCACTTTCCCCTGCCGATTTTTTGAATTCAGACAGTTCCTGTTGTGGGTCAGCTGCATGTGTCTCCCCTTATTTTCCCCTTTCTCTGTCTGTGCTGTCACTCTGCTCTAACACACAGACACACAGACACACACACACACACACACACACACACACACACACATACACAAGGAAAAGTTGGGAAGCAGTGTTTTCTGTTCCTATGCACTTAAAAAATAGATCAAACAGACAATTGAGACCAGAAACAAAGGCTAGAAAAACAAGACAGAAGCAGTTGACAATGTGGCACTGAGGGGAAGCACAGCACTGAGCCAGAGGTGCAAGTGACTGGCAATGAACCAACAGAGCAACAGCAGTAAGAAGCAGTTAAAGGTTTATCTGCCATGAAAACAGGAAGCTGCATTCTCAAAACAAAAAGTCAGAACCATGACACTGACACACTGGGGGAGGAAACAGTACAGTAGGAAATCAGAGAGAGAAAAGAGGCAGAAACAACGTGTTAGCCTACAACGGGAACCAGGACACACTTCAGGAAAAGCTACAGCCCCCCTCTAGTGTTATAATAAAAATAATTTATAACAATTTTTTAATTAATCATTTCTCATTGCATGGAAGTCAGTATGGTCAGTGTTAAGCTGAGAGAGGCTGCAGAGAAGCTGATCTGACACCAAAACCATTCACTCGTGCGGAAAACATGGCAGCAGTCTATGATAAATAAAAACTAATTTAATAAGATTAAGATTAAGATTAACTTTATTGTTTGTCCCCATCAGTGACAGAAATTCATCTTTGACAGGCTCCACAAATCACACGTACTACGTACAATAACCAATACAGTTGACAGTTGAAAACAACAACAACAGCAGCAACATAATAAAAATGTCTATTTTTTACTATTTAGAATAGTTATTGCACTGTGAAGAATGATTTCTTGTAGATGTTTTTCGGGGCCAACGCCTTCCTGATGGCAGCAGTGTGAAGGAACTATGTAGAGGATGTGAGGGGTCTTTAATAATCTGGGAGGCTTTCTTATCCACTGATCAGCTAGAAAGTTCAGATAGAGGAGTCTGTAGTGATCCAGTTATCTTGCTGGCCTGATTAATTATGCGTGAAAGTTTGTTTTGTGTTTAATGGTAAGAAAATTATTCCAAGTTGTAATATTGAAAATGAGAATGGAATCGATGAGTGAGCTGTAAACCAGACTTACAAGCACATGTCAATCTCTAAGTACTTAAAAGATTGTACTTGCTCCACCCACTGGCCCTGAATACTCTATGGTTGGGTCAGGAATGGGGAGGTTTTTCCTCTAACCCTAAAACACATTTTTTTTGTTTTTTTAATATTCAGCTCCAATGAGTTCTCAGAAAATATCTGAGCCATCCTGTTGACTTCCTGCTGGTATGGAGACAAGTAAGGGTGTCAGTCACGTGAGCCACCGGGGCTATGTCGTCTGCATACTTTAGAAGTTTCATTTCTCCCCTGTTGCAACAGATGCTGTTTGTGTAGAAAGAGAAGAGCGTAGGAGACAAAACACAGTCCTGTGTTTAAAACCAATGTACTGGATTTAAAACCATTAAAACGCACATGTTGGGGCCTGTCCTGTAAGAACTCCTCTATCCATAAAATCAATGTAGGGTGTACATGAAGGTTGGTATGCAGATGTGCAGCATCCAGCTGTTTGGTAACGGTATCTAGAAGTGGGAGACATGCATCCTCTACACCACGCCCTGCCTTGTAGGCAAACTGAAGTGGGTCCAATTTGTCTTGCAGCATATTTGACAGCTGCTGACACACCAATCTTTCCATACACTTGCAGAGCAACGATGTCAAAGCAACTGGTCTATAGTCCTAGAAGTCCGTAGCAGGTGTCTTCCTAGGGATTGGAATTATTATGGATTCCTTCCACTGTGTTGCTAAACAGCTGGAATCCAGAAGGTGCTGAAAGAGCCTGGTAAGAACCCCACCCAGCCCTTTAAGCACTCAGCCTCTGAGACCTTCTGGTCCAGCAGCCTTGTTGGGGTTGACTTTGCCTAAGATGGATGTGACAAGTTGTTTGCTGATAGTGAAGGCTTGGATGGAGGAGCTAGGGGTTACAGAGGCCCAAGTATGAGGTCTGCTTTGGCTATTGAACCTGGTGAAGTAATTATTTAACTGCTCTGTGAAGGAGGCAGGATCTGGGCAGTCAGCCTTTGCAACTTTAGTGGCTCTGCCCATCATGATATTTAACTCCTGCCATGCCTCCCTCACATTACCTGATGTTAATTTCTGCACCACCCTGTTCTTAAAATTAACCTTAGCCAGCTTGGTGTTCCTCCTGAACTCTTTCTCCATTTGACTCACCCTTAATTTTTCCCTTAATAAAAAAGCCTTTTTCGTTTGAATCAAGCAAGTTTTCATGTCCTTAGTAATCCACCTTTTATTGTTTGGATATATAGTTATCTCCAGGGTAGGGGTAACAATGAAAAATATATGAGGTCTGTACCTCAGTCAGCTTATGACTATATAACTAACCTATGTTACTCAGCAAATCCAAGCAACTCCTGTAACATTAAGAAAACGTATTTACACACACTACTCCACTGCACACAATTCCAACAATTACGTGTATTTTTCTTACTAGTTCACTAGTTAGAGCAAAATGCAGGACTTGTTAACTAGTTTTAGCCTCTTTGACCTTATTAATTAGTGAGGCTCAACATCTTTATTAGTGGTGTTAGTAATAATCGATAAAGTTTGATCTTAACTTAGTAAGGTCAAAATAATCCACTTATTAACTAGTAAGAGACATTTTTTCCTACTAGTTAACTAGTGAAGTCCAAAATGCTTGATAGTTCTCTAGTCAAGGCCACCATGCACTTTAAGTTAACAAGCGAGGCTCTTACTAGTTAATTAGTAAGGCCTTAATTCCCTGGAGTAGTGAGACTAGTGGGCATTTTGGCCTTTGTTTACTGGTGAACTTTTTATGCCTCTCAAGTTAACTTGTTCAAATTGGGACATGAAATTTTTGACTCTTACCAGCAAGTAAAACAATTTTGCACCTCACCAGTACAATGTTTTGGATCTCACTATGACTTTCAGTAAAACTTGTACGCCCCTACTAACAAACTAGTAAGACCAAAGAGGCCAACGAGGTTCTCTTTTGTATTTTTAAAGCGGAGAGCAAATAGGATGCCTCAATCCACACACGTTCCTCACCTCGTCATTAGCGTTTTGTGAAGATAGTGGGGATTTTGGTCTTCACTAGTTCAGCTGGTAGACACTTTTAGCCACACTAGTTAACTGGTATGTTCATAAGTGGTTTTAACTCTTTAACAAGTGGATGGTTTGGACCTTATCAGTACTTCTACTACATTTTATTACATTATACAGTCTCCATAGTTAATCCTCTAATATTTAATCCATTGTTAGTTTTTATGTATAAATCCTGTTGGGTGGAAGGGCAAGAGCATTCAAAACCTTAAAAACAAAACAGATACAAAATAACGTCTGATAACTGGTTAAGTCTAAAATGTTATACATATTAGTGAATGTTTTCTTAAAGAAAGACTTGATGAGTTTTAAAGTGCTGTCAGTTCAATGTGACCAAGTTGTATGACAGTAAGTCATGTGAGTGAATATCATTGCATCCATAGAAGTTTTTGCTGACTCAAGAGGAAGAAAAGTCTAAAAAGTTGAATTAGATGATGTCTAAATTAATTGACCCATTTGATGTTTAGGTCACCCATAAAAAGAATTTCCTTTTTGGAATTACAGTGATTTGCAGTTACATAGGGATTGTTTGACAATTTTGGGGTGAGAGGAGAAGAGAGAGGGTCAAGAGGAGGAAAGCAGCTCAGTGCATCGGGGGGTGGGTCCCCCAGCAGTCTAAGTCTATAGCAGCATAACTATAACTAACTATATGCTTTATCAAAGAGGAAGGTTTTGAGCCTAGACTTAATAGTAGAGAGGGTGTCTGCTTCTAGTATCTGAACTGGGAGCTGGTTCCACAGTAGAGGAGCTTGATAGCTAAAGGCTCTGCCTCCCATTCTACCTTTGGAAATTCTGCGCATCACCTCCTGTTTCTGCACACTCTTGGGTTTAATAATACTTTTCATTCCACAGTGAAAATTATGAGGCTTTGAAAACCTACATCTGTATTCAGTAAATTGGACAAATACATTAAATTAAGACCTGCACATCTCAATTAAGCCTGTACCGAAACACAGATAGTTTTGGACATTTAAGACAAATTTCAGATTGTAGAAGATAAGATTTCTGAAAAAAAAAATTACTTATGAAAACCAGACTTACAGTAGATACTGAGGCTGATGAGTCTAGCCAGCAGGAAAACACTCAACAGGCCCAGACAGAAAACAACAGCTTTATAAAACCCCTTCTCTGGGATTCTTGGGCCTGAACATAGAATCATGACACCAGGACAACATGATAATACTATATATAGTTGGGCACAACTCATACTCGTTCTAGATTAGGATTGTTACCTGTCTTGTTAGTTGAAACTGAGTCACCAGACTTGGAATATTCAACATTAACATATACATCTTCCATTGCTCACACAGGTATTAATTGTGCTCTTTGGCACAAGCTTCACAAGTAAACTAAAAAAGTGTAAGTTCTGCATTTGAATTTTAACTTCTGATGAACCTGCTGAGTTGTTAAATCCTTTTACACAAGAGAAAACAGAAAGAGGAAATTCCTCATACTTCAATTGTGATTCATTTTTGTGACCACTGATGTGGCAAAACTGTAAGGCAAGTTAGGAGGCAAAAGGCAACTCACAAGTGAATGATAATGGTGAATTTAATCAGCAAAATGGAGAAACATGCAGAGCAGAACAGAACTACACTCATGAGTGGGTCAATCAGATTGACCAGGTTTTACAGGTTATTAGTTTCTTTTAACCTCTCAGCTCTGCAGCTGAATTTACATAAAAGCACAAAGGAATGACTCAATGCAAATCAACCTTACAGAAAATACACACAGTGGTCAGGAATCTAATTAGCAAGTATCTGAGACCACTCGTCTCCTATGTGTTCCCTGCTAGGACAGCTTCCTGATGAAGCTCTAGTCTAAAGACAGTAGGTCGGCTGCGGTGTGAATGTACCATTTGGTCACCATAAACAGGCATTTTGCACTTGAAGGAAAATTTCTCTCACAACCACAACAGCTTCCAGAAACCTAAACTGACTCAGCCAATGTAGTTGTTGACATCTGCAACATCTCATCTCTGGCCCGAGATGTCATCCCCACATTCAAGTTAACCTTCATGGCTAAGAAATCTCCTTTGTGCTGTTTGAAAGGCTGTTGGCACAACAGCACTCACACTGTTTCTACTGAAGTGCTATTGTCTTTTTTTCTGGCACTGTTTTTTTTTTTTTTTTGCAGTGAAAATGTAAATCTCATGATATTCAAGCATCCAGTCACAATTTAACCTCATAATTAACTGTGTAATTTGCTATTTTCATGGGTCTTCTTTAATCGACCATGTCATTTTTATTTAACCATATAGATGAATATTTACACGGCCACCAAATACCTTTAATTGAATCTTATCTTTCTAAAAACATATATGCATAATGTACAACAGTGCTAATCCTTTTTCTCCAAGATTCAGAGAAGCATCACATGAGAGATCTTTCCAAAATAAAGGGAAGTAAACTTTTGCAGCCAACTGCATTTCTATTCTCTTAGAGTCAGTTGCTTGAAAATTCAGTTTTAAATGATCTCAACACTTCATCAGTCTTCAATAAATTGAATTCAGTTGAAAATATGCCTATAATTCACGTTTCTGAAATTGTTTCAGTAAGGTCTTCATTCAACAAGCGGCTCATTTCAGTGGCAGTTTGAGCAGCAAAAACACATTTAAGTCCATAAAGCTCCATGTTCCTCCAGCTTCCAGGTGCCTCCCTCCTCGTTGTCCGTCAACATGTGGAAAAGTGCACTTTGGTGCATCATGTACATTTATTTTCACGTCTCACCCTTTGACAGCTGGGATATCCCCATCCCCCCTGTGACCTTTCACAGGTTAGGTGTGAACAGATGATGGATGGATGAATTTTATTGATTTGTTTGTTTGTCTCTAATAGTGACTTCTTGTCATTAGAGACAGACGAAACTTACCGATTCAGTTTTTCATACATTTACTGTAATTTGTCTAATGATAATCTTGCTTGGTAGAGAATTAATCATCAGAACTCGTCACTTCCTGTGAAGCCTCAGAGGAAGTAAAACCATTTTTCTCACTTAATGAACCTCAGTCCCAGCTGCAGAGCTGACTTTCAAGTGAGAGCTGACCACCTTATGATCAATGGAGGAAATATGTATGAATGTTAAAAATGACAAGTCTGTTCATTCGAGATCTTCAACAAATCAGACAGGTGAGAATGTTCAATCAGAATTGATGCTGACACACAGAGTGAAGAATGAATCTGTTATCATCTGTTATTACTAATGAATCATTGACTGTATGTTTGGTAGGACACAGGGTGGCAGACTGAGCTGTGTCTAAATATACATGATCATCTGGTCTTACTGTCACATCATTGACTGTGTTCACTGGTCTTGTCTCTGTTCAGGTCCCAGGAGCTCAGAGAGGAGGTTTTATAGAGCTGCTGTTCTCTGTCTGGGGCTGCTCAGTGTTTTCCTGCTCGTTGGACTCATCATCCTCGGTGTCCACTGTGAGTCTGGTTTTCATTAGTTAAAATCTGAATCAACCAATTTTCACAACCATTTTCCCAAATTGAAAGAGCTTTAAAAATCTTGTTTACGTTCAATATGTTATTTTTACATTTAGAAAATCTGGCACAAATGTTGTTTTAAATATAAAAACAAATAATCGACTATAAAATACAAAGTTAAAATACAATAAGATAAACAGGAATTTCATCTGCACTTAAATTTTACCAACATGTTTAAACTATTTTTATGCATGTAAATGTGGACTATGACATTAAAGTCACTATAGCAGTTGTGTGTGTGTGTGTGTGTGTGTGTGTGTGTGTGTGTGTGTGTGTGTGTGTGTGTGTGTGTGTGTGTGTGTGTGTGTGTGTGTGTATGTGTCTATTACTCTCTCTCACTCATTAGGTAATAGTAATGATATTTCATCCATGGTACTTAAATTGTGAGCATTGGTTTATTGTAGTATTGTATTCATGGGGAAAATATAACTGAATAGTCTAATAATGGTACCTGTGTTTCACCCACTCATGCTTTATTTCAGATCATAGCACAGCACATGGTGCAGCAGGAGAACTCTCCACTATCAAAGCCAACATGACCAAGCTTCTCCAGGACAGTGAGAAAGAAGTGTCCTTCCTGACTGCAGAGAGAGACCAGCTGAATTCCACTCTGTCTTCCCTGACTGCAGAGAGAGACCAGCTGAATTCCAGAGTGTCTTTGCTGACTGCAGAGAAGGACCAGCTGAATGCCAAACTGTCTTCCCTAACTACAAAGAAGGATCGTCTGAATTCCAGTCTGTCTTCCCTGACTTCAGAGAGACACCGGCTGAATTCCAGTCTGTCTTCCCTGTCTACAGATAAGGACCAGTTAAATTCCAGAGTGTCTTCCCTGACTGCAGAGAGAGACCAGCTGAATTCCACTCTGTCTTCCCTGACTGCAGAGAGAGACCAGCTGAATTTCAGAGTGTCTTTGCTGACTGCAGAGAAGGACCAGCTGAATGCCAAACTGTCTTCCCTAACTACAAAGAAGGATCGTCTGAATTCCAGTCTGTCTTCCCTGACTGCAGAGAGAGACCAGCTGAATTCCAAAGTGCCTTCCCTGACTGCAGAGAGAGACCGGCTGAATTCCAGTCTGTCTTTCCTGAATGCAGAGAGAGACTCGCTGAATTTCAGAGTGTCTTTGCTGACTGCAGAGAAGGACCAGCTGAATGCCAAACTGTCTTCCCTAACTACAAAGAAGGATCGTCTGAATTCCAGTCTGTCTTCCCTGACTTCAGAGAGACACCGGCTGAATTCCAGTCTGTCTTCCCTGTCTACAGATAAGGACCAGTTAAATTCCAGAGTGTCTTCCCTGACTGCAGAGAGAGACCAGCTGAATTCCACTCTGTCTTCCCTGACTGCAGAGAGAGACCAGCTGAATTTCAGAGTGTCTTTGCTGACTGCAGAGAAGGACCAGCTGAATGCCAAACTGTCTTCCCTAACTACAAAGAAGGATCGTCTGAATTCCAGTCTGTCTTCCCTGACTGCAGAGAGAGACCAGCTGACTTCCAGAGTGTCTTCCCTGACTGCAGAGAGAGACCAGCTGAATTCCAGTCTGTCTTTCCTGAATGCAGAGAGAGACCAGCTGAATTCCAAAGTGCCTTCCCTGACTGCAGAGAGAGACCAGCTGAATTCCAGTCTGTCTTCCCTGACAGCAGAGAGAGACCAGCTGACTTCCAGAGTGTCTTCCCTAACTGCAGAGAGAGACCAGCTGAATTCCAGTCTGTCTTTCCTGAATGCAGAGAGAGACCAGCTGACTTCCAGAGTGTCTTCCCTAACTGCAGAGAGAGACCAGCTGAATTCCAGTCTGTCTTTCCTGAATGCAGAGAGAGACCAGCTGACTTCCAGAGTGTCTTCCCTAACTGCAGAGAGAGACCAGCTGAATTCCAGTCTGTCTTTCCTGAATGCAGAGAGAGACCAGCTGACTTCCAGAGTGTCTTCCCTGACAGCAGAGAGAGACCAGCTGACTTCCAGAGTGTCTTCCCTAACTGCAGAGAGAGACCAGCTGAATTCCAGTCTGTCTTTCCTGAATGCAGAGAGAGACCAGCTGAATTCCAGAGTGTCTTCCCTGACAAAAGAGAAAGACCAGCTGAATTCTAGAGTGTCTTCCCTAAATGCAGAGACAGACCAGCTGAATTCCAGAGTGTCCTCCCTGACTGCAGAGAGAGATCAGCTTAATACCAGAGTGTCTTCCCTGACTGCAGAGAGAGACCGGCTGAATTCCCGAGTGTCTTCCCTGACTAAAGACAAAGACCAGGCAAATTCCAGAGTGTCCTCCCTGACTAAAGAAAAAGACCGGCTGAATTCCAGAGTGTCCTCCCTGACTGCAGAGAGAGATCAGCTTAATACCAAAGTGTCTTCCCTGACTGCAGAGAGAGACCGCCTGAATTCCAGAGTGTCTTCCCTGACTAAAGAGAAAGACCTGCTGGATTCCAGAGTGTCCTCCCTGACTAAAGAGAAAGACCAGCTGAATTCCAGAGTGTCCTCCCTGACTAAAGACAAAGACCAGCTGAATTCCAGAGTGTCCTCCCTGACTAAAGACAAAGACCAGCTGAATTCCAGAGTGTCCTCCCTGACTAAAGACAAAGACCAGCTAAATTCCAGAGTGTCTTCCTTGACTAAAGACAAAGACCAGCTGAATTCCATTGTGTCTTCCCTGACTGCCAAACTCAGTGAAATGACTAAAGACAGAGACAGGCTTGACAGTTTGTCCAGTGAGTATGGGCAGTAAGGGACAAGGCACATGACACCTAACTGATGCCAAAAAAACTATACACAGCTGTACACAATAGTACACAGTACAATCGTCCATATAAGACAGTTTAGACACTTATGTTTGCACAAATAATGTTTCCCAAAGACTTTGAAAGCATTGTTCAGATTCTAAGTGCAAGTTAATAAACTAATGTTAACATGTTGAGGTTATTGTTATGTAATTCTAAACAGGAGTCAGACACTACAAATCACCTCGGTGCCACATTTGCATGTTTTACCTCATGGTGTCTTTATTTTGTCTTGACTGACTTCTATTGTCTTCTGTCTTATATGTTACAGAGAAAACTTGTCCTGCAGGATGGACACAGTTCAGCTGGTCCTGCTATATTCTCTCGAGTAGGTCGGACTCTTGGACAAATGGAAGCAGCAACTGCCAAAATAAAGGAGCAGATCTGGTGATAATAAACAGTGCAGAAGAACAGGTAGAGTGTTAGTGTCCACATTTATGTGACTGAACAAGGAATGAGATTAAAGGACATAAAGGGCCAAATCTGATGTTGAAACCAGTGCATTTATAGCCACCTACAACCATGGACCATGACTGAGACTAGGGAACTCAGCAGTGGAGCTGCATTTGCTGACACAATTTAAAGGTGACTAGTGAAGTTTTAATAGGAAGGAGGTCGGCTGGAGACCTGTCCAGAGTTTACCCACCTCTCACCCTATGAAAGCTGGGATGGGCTCCAGCCCCCTGCAGCCTTACGCAGAAGAGGTGGTTACAGATAATGGATGGATATTTTTTCTGCCTGAATCTAGTTATAGTCAAAAGGTTTCAGTTCCAGCTCCTAAGTTGTTGTTCTTGGCAATAAGCCAATTTAATAATTGTAATTTTATATTAGGAAGATATTTTAGCATTTGATTGTTCTCTGAATCCATCATAACATAAATGGAATAACTCTAACTTTTTAACCTATTGGTCTGTTGTGGATCTCAATTTGTTATATTTAATTTTTTCTAATATTGAAAGTGTGTGTTATCCATCTCTGTACTTCTGCCCTAACACACATACTGTAGGTGTAGTGTGGTTAAAACTAGAACAAAAAAACTGTGAAATTCTTTCTCTGTATTGAACAGGAATTTGTCTCTGGATTCACCAATCAGTCAGCATGGATCGGTTTAAGTGACAGAGCTGAAGAGGGAACCTGGAAATGGGTCGATGGATCTCCACTGACTTTTAAGTAAGACAGAAATGTGCTTCACCTTCTTTAAATCCAAATATCTCTGTAAATGTATGTTTGGACCAACACAACTGAAACAAAGAGGTTTCTAGAAAGAGCTCATAAAGGCCTTCGTGGTTTTACTGAGGAACAAAAATGACAGAAATAGAAGCCGACAACCTTTTCACACTGTTTCACCTGCACAGTGTCAGAGTTAGGATTTGGCTCTGAACACCACTGACAGTAGCTCACTTGAAATACATTTATCATGAATGAATGGAAGTATACTAGATATATCTAAATTGCACTTTAGTAGAAGTTTTCTGTTTTTAATTAGGTGCCTTTGGTCAGACAGATGTAAAGAAATAAGAAACAGCTACTTTTGCTTCATTTTAAGGCAGTAGTCATGTGTATAAGTACTGTGATTCTCTTGTCGTTTAGACAGTGGGAGCCAAATCAGCCTGACAACGGTGGTGGAGACATAAAGTGGGGTGAGGAAGACTGTGCACACATCCGAGGTGGCAGGGATTTGGAA